>NW_022900922.1:21620110-21628363 GCF_012274545.1 Fukomys damarensis
AAAAAAAAAAAAAAAAAAAAAAATCAACAAAAAAATGCAGACATAGTAATGAAAAATATTCACTATAGTTTAAGGTAATAATGGAGACCTAACAGGGTAAGGTATTAACAATATGTGGTTATAAGAAAGAAGCAAATTATACAACAGATGTAAACTATGTCATTTTTATAAGGAAGGTAGCAAAAAGGTAAATGCATAGGATAAACTGTGAAAGGAAATACTCCAATTTATAAATAACAACTACCTGATTGGATAAGGAGTTAAGAAAATAAAGAACACACTTCAATATTATCCTTAAAAGATTGGCAGCAAAACAAGACAGGGGAAAGAGCTTCCCAGCAGCTCTGCTAAGCCATCTGAGAAGCCCCTAAAAGGCCTCATCCCAAGGTCAAGACCAATCTACAAAGACACCTGGGTCACAGGCCTCCCCATCAACCTTCCTAATTTGTAGTAGCAGACTCAAAGAGTATTCCAACTTTCTTAAACCTTCTCTTGCACAGGAAAGTTGCCCAACTGAACAGATTTTACCTAAATGGTCAATATTTTGTAGAGTATCTGTTATAAGTAGACACGTGGCTTCTGCTTTACTTCCTCATAGGGAGTTCATTACTTCAATAATTTTTTATAATCACTAAACACCATTTGTTCCTTTTATTACATTCCATCTTCAAATAGTCTCTATTTACTTATCAAAAAGCATTATCCACAACACTAGGCTACATCCAAGTCTTTCTGTTTAAAACTGTAAATATTCTAAAGGAAATATTTCTAAAATCTGAACATACTCCCATTTCCTATTACAAACAATACAGTGAATCTAAATGAATCTGTACTGTGACCTGTTTGCTTCAGATAATCCTGTGCATATAAAATTTCACATCTATAAAAGACTCAAAACTTTCTAGCCTTGTCATTTTGTCTAATAATAGTGGAAACTGAGGATCAGAAAGATTAAATAGCTTGCCAGAGGTCACAGGAAAGACAGAGGCACTGCTGAAAGTAATCCACCACTACCCTTTGCTTCAACAAAACAATGCCCTAAGCCAAGGGTTACCAAGATCCACAAGGCTGTGCGGCTCCATAATAAATAATCCCAAGAGGCCATATATATTGATCTTTTCCTTCTTTCATAGGTGTCAGCTACTTCTTCTCAATATTTCAATTTCTAATTTCTATACTCGAGCTATCATCACCATTTCTAACTGGTATATAATGAGTCTATGAAAATTTCTAGAGTAAGTGATGAAAAACAACTTCATTTGCAAAAATCACAAATGAAATATTTATTTTGTGCCCATTATGCATATAATATGTGCTTGGAGGCTTGGCAGTTAACAAAAGAAATTTTTGCTTCCAAGGCACACAGAAAATTGAAGAGCCCTTCCAATTAAAATAGGCAACTTATGAACACATTAAGTAAGACTAATCTGGTTGAAAAGCTTACAAAAGACCCCTACATGAGATATATTTTCTAGTTACTTCCACAAAATTTACCCCTCAGAAAGTCACCAAACCCTTTTCTTTTGGCTAAATTGTTGTCCATACTGCAGTCCCTTGATTAAGAAGGTAAGTTCCAAATTCTAACTGTCTCTTTGAGTCAAATTTCTTTATGAATTCCTGTATCAGGTGGCGAACCTGTGGCACATGCTGTTTGTAACACTGAAAGCTCTAAATGGTTTACCAACACTGTCCTATACACACATATGTAACTAAATCAGAAGGGTTTGCCCCCATTTATCTTTCACTGTTTTGATTCACAGTCTCAAATTACTGAGCCTAAAAGGCTAGTATCCCCGCTTTATCAGGAAGTCTAAAGTTGCATCTGTATCCATCACTTCCTTCTTGATAAGCAAGGTAAAATAAGTAAACCACACTTTTTAAAAATGGATTTATAGCCTAAAATAAATAACATGCATATTCCTATTATGGATACTATTTCATAAAATGAAAAAACAAATTTGTAACTAGATCACCTCTCCTAGGATCAATATTCTAGTATCGTACCCAAAGGAATATTGTAGAACGCAATAACCTTTGGTGGGGGGTGGGGGTGAGAAGGATTCAAGACTGTGTCTGTGCATCAGAATAACTCAATAAAACAACACTAATAAGAGTAACGCTGATCGGCTGATTTGCTTATTGAATTCACCATCTAACTTGCACATCTCACTGTACTTCAATTATCACACTCACCAAGAATGACTGAAACTAAATGAAAACGTAAATCTATGTATTTTTCTTGAGTGAAACAGAGAAAAATAGTTCTGATTACAACTCAGAATGGAATGAAAGGGATAAGGCTTCTAAGATAGTTCTAACACTTCCTAGATGAATGCTTAAAAGTACTCCATGAAGAAAAATACACACTTGGGCTCCATATTTCAAGCTCCATCTACTTGAGTACTTGTGCACAGGAAGACTATTAAATCTCAGCCTGGCTTCTAGTGAGGGACCTAGCCACACTTAGAAATGGCTATGTAATCTGAATGAACAGTTGTTTAAATATCGTAAAATGTAAAGCACAAAACTTTTATACAGAGTTTTTACAGAACCAGGGATTTAGCTCAGTGGTTCCGCCACCTGCCTTGCAAATGCAAGGATCCAAGTTTGATCCCAGTACAAAAAATGATAATAATAATAATAATAAGTTTTTAAACATTTTCAAAGTCACTTTTCAAAAGTATTACTGTAAAGGGGGATCCATTGGAGGTTGTAGGAGCAAGGCCTGTTACTCAAAATAATAAAGTAAAAGTGAAAAATAAGACACAGAAAGATACAAATCTTCAGGGGTTGCCTCCTTGGCTATTTACCTAGCCTTGAAATCCCCACCTATTCTGGACAGAGGCAGAAAAGAGATGAACTTTCTCCTGAGCTTCCTCCACGGAGCTTCATCTGCTACCTAACTGTCCTTTAGGGTCAATAGGTCAGACAGAGCATGAGAATTTTAGGTCACTTTTAAAAAGTCCTGTTTAACATGCTTTTGTTGAACCAACTAATGCAATTAGTACTGTTCTTATGGTGAACGGTTTAAAATGTTCTGTATAGATTCACAGCCCACTGGTTTCTTCTACAGATACTTCTACCCCACTGGACTATAAACTCCTGGAAGGCAGTGCCTAAAGATGATCCACTTTTACAATCTGGAATGCTCTGCAATTTAATAAATGAAAACTCATATCAGGAAATAACCTAGAATCACCTATCAAATTACAGCATTATTACCTAACACTACATAAGTTATTAGCATATATTTATTACAATAGTGATAGACATGCTTTGTCCCTTTAAATTTTAAGTCACCATTAAAGGGGAATCAATTTTTTTGCCAGCATCTGAAATACAGAAACTCCAATCACATGAAAAACATTTGATCAGTGTCAATGCATTTATATACATCTGAATTTATAGTAAATCCTTTCTTTTCACTTTCACAATTACTACAATATTTATGAGAATTATTTTTGTAGGGTTAAAAGAGCAATATTTTCCCATGCCCAACCTTTTCCTTTTTGCCCCTTCTATCTCCGCTTCTCTTACAAAATAAAACAAAAAACTTCTATTTCCAAATAGTCTTCAAAAAAGTAATATACCTATTAGTTATAACCAATCTGACATCAGATTAGAATGTCATTCTTCATAATGCTATGCAACTTAATATAATCTTTAACTGTACAAAGGAAAAAAATTTTTACACTAGCACCAGCATAGCGATATAGAGGAAAACTTTGGAGTTAATGTCTACTTCCAGCCCCAGAGAACACAAGGATTTTAGTGAAAGAAACACTGCCTACTGTTCTGTATGAAAATACCCTCTTGTCAGCATAAATGGATGAAACAGCATCCTTTTAGGGAGATGGGGACAGTCAATTTTTCTATTTGCATTGTCAGCCAAAGGACTAACTCTTGTTAACAGAAGTACAAATTATCAACTAAAATAACTAAGAGAACTAACACATACTATTCAGCATCATGACTTAAACCAAATTATACCATCATACACAGTAAAACCAGGTGTTTTTTTTGTTGTTGTTGTTATTATCATTATGTAGAAAGAAAAAAAAACTGAAGGGCCGGGGATTTAGCTCAGCGGTTCGGTGGTCTGCCTTGCAAGCTCAAGGACCCAAGTTCAATCCCCGGTACCAAAAAAAAAAAAAAGAAAGAAAGAAAAACTGAAGCTCAGCAGAATCATAGAGTAAGGGAGTCAGCCTGAACCAATTAGCTTTAGAAAAGAACAGGATCAGAGTATGTGATTCTCTCCCTGAGGACAAGCTATAACAATAAAAAGTCTACATGTATACATGAAAAACAATGCTTAGTATTATAGTAAGAATGTTTAGCTAACCAAATAATAGTATTAAGTAGTCACTATGCAGAAGTATGAAATGTTTGAGATCAAAATTATATATGCTACAGATAAAGATAAAAGATTGGGTTGGTATAAGCACATAATCCTATTAATATTCCATTTGACTATTATCTGTACAAAGCATTCCATTCTTTTTTTTTTTAAGCATTCCATTCTTGAGGTGCTTTCTTAATTATTAGGGCTGGCTGATGTCCATGGTTAACCGAAAGGCCTCATTTCTCAAGATTTTTCTCTAACTTCTATTAATATGAATGTGTCCATTAAGTCACTGTATATTCTAATGCACACATGTGAATATACATACATATGCATGTGCACACAAATATGACTGGAAGAAGAATCTAGACTAATGCTACCTCATTGTAATCTCTGAAGTAATAAGTAAAGTCCTACGTATTATTTGCATTTTTACATGTTAGAAAAATTACATGTCATGTAAGTGACATTAAAAACTCTTAATTTGAATTTACAAAGAAAAGGGATGGGACCTGAAAGAAATGAGAGAATTATACTCAAAATTAGTACAGGAAAGCTGCTGTAGTGGAGTACATTATATCAGGAACCACAGAAGCTGTTGTTCGCTATGGCCTTATTTAAAATTTAAAAAAAACTCAGGTGGACATAGTGGTGCATGCCTTTAATACTAGCACTCTGGGAAGCTGAGGCAAGGGGACAGCAAGGTTAAATCCAGGGACTTAGCAACCCTGTCTCAAAAATTAATTAAGTTTTTAAAAGAGTTGTAGTTGTAGATCAGTGGGGAGGCCCTGGGATTAATCCCTAGTACTGAAAATTATGTCTATACACCCAAACAAAATAGGTATGTGAATTTAATATCTTTTAAATCCTTCTAAAAGGCAAAGCTAAATAGCAGTCTGAGCCTACAGAGAATTGAGATAACCAAGTGAACATATGCACATACCTCCATGTTGTCCCGAAATTCCACTGACAGAAAAGACAAAAATACATGCATAACTACAAGGAAATCTGTGGCACTGATAGAAAACCAGGAAAGAGATCATAAACACCCCAAACCAGGGACTTGTGTAAAACTTTAGAAAATGTAACATTTACAAAGAAATGTCATAAATCAAAGGTGGGAGGCACTGAGAAAGCTGACATCCATAATTAAAAATAGACAATGAATGGTTCAAGACCCCTGTCCCCATAAACGGTTGGCTTTCAGAAATATCTGTAAGTTTAGACCTTAAGTACATCTCTCAACACAAAAGTAGAAATTTCTATATAAAGGCCTATAGACATGACCACTGCAACTAGTTAAGCAGAACACTATCACCAATGATTTAAACGCACCATAATGCTCAAACCACACCAAAAACACCTGCAACCTCCTCTATCCTATAGAAAGCCAATCCTCAGCTAGCCATGATCTTGTCATATTTACGGAATCAGGAAAATCCAGACTATGGAAAGATGACAGGTCAAAGGCCTGGGTATTTTAACAAATAAATTACAACAAAAGGAAGGTATTTTAACAAATAAATTACAACAAAAGGAAGAAATGGAGAAAAAAAATGTAGATTAAAAGAGACTTATATACACATTTTTTTTAATGAGCAAGATTTAACTATATTGTCTAAAGAAAAACAGGACAAAATCATAAGGAAGCAGAAGTGACTATTATAAAAGAACAATAGTCACTTGTGTAGGCAGAAAGAGAGCTATGACTTTCATGGTGAAAACGAAAGGGCTGGCAAAAGTTTATATATTGAACTGGGAGGTATTTACAAGGGTGTTTGACTTAAAAATAATTTGGTAACATATACATTTTTGTGTGTTTTTTAAAGAACTTTTTATTGTATGGCATGATTAAAAAGGCTAAAAATAAATACTTTTAATAAAACTACTCTAAAACTAAATAACCAGAGATTTCCCAGAAAACAAAAAGAGGAAGAGAAATAAAACTGTGGTAGCTGTCTTTAAGGTCTTTTGAACCTTCCTATCTACCTCAGAACCCACATAAAAGTGGTTTTAACCCACGGAGTATAAACAGGATGTCACAGTTAGCTGGAAGATCCCTGATGCAGGATTTTAGGGGGAGAAAACCCTCTATCTCAGAACTAAGATGACACTAAAAAAGACCAGTAATTCAGAATTATTACTAAAGGGATTTCAAAGAGAACATAAAATAATCTACTTGTGTTCTATATTTTGTGGGAACTCATTAAAACCTACACTAATAAGAGGAATATTAAAAGCACACAGGGTGCAAACACATCCCTGCCTGCTCTCCTGTGTGGTGTCTGGGCAACTTTGTCAGTTCTGTTTCTGAAAATAAAACCGTAAGCTTTAAAGGCAGAACATGCTATACTTCAGATGCTGAATGTCCCCAAAAGCCCATGTGTTAAAGGCTTGGTCCCAGGTGGTGTCATATGGAGGGGCTGTGGGCATCAGAAAGAGGAGACCTGTGAGAGGTCTCTACATCACTGAGGGAATAGGCGCAAAGGGACCCAAGCCTCTCCTCTTTAGACTCTGGTCTTGATGGCTTAGCTCAGCCATGAGTTCCAGGCATGATGTGCTGTCACTGGCCCAAAACAGTAGAGCCAATCGATTACGGACTAGAACCTATGAAAACTGTGAGCCAAAATAAAGATTTTTTTTTTCATAAATTAATCATCTTGGGCATGTCATTATAATGGTAGAACACTGACTAGTACACCACAAGAGAACTTAATTCAAACTCGAGTTCTGACAAAGACAAATCTTTCAGCCCCAGGAAAATGAAATACAAAAGCAACAAATGAATTAACCTTGGTCTTTTCTATTTTCAGCAAAAGAACACCTGCAGCATGCATATACAACTGAACAGAGGGAAGGAATCTATGTGACATAGACAGAAGGCTGGGATTTGTGCTTTAAAACCTGGAAAGGCCAGGTATGATGGCTCACACCTGTAACCCCAGCACATTGGGAGGCTCAGGAAGGATGACTGCAAATTCAAGTCCAGCCTAGACAACTTAGCAAGGCACTGTCTCAAAATAAAACATTTTTAAAATGTACTGAGGGTAAAGCTCAGTGTGAGGGCTTTGGGTTCAAACCCAGTATAGGGCAGCGGGAGACCAACTTGATGAAGGGACATTCCACTGTATGAGGAAGGACATTTAACTGTATGCTACAGCACAGCTGCACCGACCCAAATAGAAGCATCCTCTCCTCTCTCTACTGTGCCAGCTGAAAAATGTGACAACTAGAACAAAGGCAAAAAACACAAGGTTTCCAGATTTCCCAGATTTCACATTTTCCACATGAAAAACAAAGCCTTCTGATGTATATTGCCTATGACCCAGTAAAACTCAGCTCTCCCTTTCTCAATAAAATACATTGGACACATATTGCTTAACATCATAAAAACCAAAAACTCAATAGAATAGCTTAGTGAAAAATATATTTCTGAAAGATTATTTTTAAAATCACAACAAATACATTTCTCTAACAAAGTCTCCCTCAGTTAAGGGTCTCAGCAGACAATCCTGCTTCTTATTTTACTAAGAAAAGAGAAACAATCAAAAGTGAACTGTTTTTTTTTTTTACACCATCCCATCTAATAAACCCTCTGTTCTATGACAAAATGCTTGCTCTCCAAGTGTTAGATCAACTGTCCTTCCTCCCATTAAATTTAATACTTGTGCTGTTTGCTAAATCCCAGTCCTTCAGGCATACTCTGTTTCTGTAATTACCTTATTTCCTCTACTCAGCAATTTTTCCCACTATAATAGATCCTATCTGACAGTATACAAGAATGTGGTAACATCTCATCTTAAAAGTAAAAAATTAAAGGGCTGGGGATTTATCTCAGTGGTTCTGCCACCAGCCTTGCAAGCACAAGGTCCTGAGTTTGATCCCCATTACCAAAAAAAAAAAAAAAAAAA
>NW_022900922.1:21628418-21658452 GCF_012274545.1 Fukomys damarensis
AAAAAAAAAAAAAAAAAAGTAAAAAATTGAAACTCTTGATTCTATACCTCCCCCCACCTAGTTTTACCACCATGTCTGCCTTTGTAGTGAACTTCTTCTAAATATAATCTGTACTCTGCCTCACCCCTTACTTCTCATTCTGTCTTAAAATCATTCAAATCCTTCTTAAATTCCCATTTTCTCCTGAAACTGCTCATCAAGAACCACTTCATCCCTCTGAACAAATCACATAGATCAATTTTCAGTCTTCATCCTGCTCAATCTCTCATGGACTATTACACAGCTGGGCACTCCCTACACTGGAAACACACCCTTCACTCCAGCACTGGCCCAGCTGCTTCCACCTCTCCTTGACCCATGCCACTCTGACTCCTCCTTGGTGGTTCCTTCCTTTTCTGCCTATCCTCATTTGCCAGATCATCTTGCCCATGGCTTTATATATCTATAGGACAGGGTTTGTACCTCAAATTCCTACTTCATATACATAACTCAGGTATCTAGTAAGCATCTCAAACTAACATAATCCAACAGAACTTTTGACTTTACATTTCCACACTCATGCCACTCCACACAAAAACAAAGAGAAGAAAAATAAAGCCTGTTTATTTCTCATCTCAGATAAGAGACACCAATATGTATATACCAATAGTCAACCGCCCCGCCATCCAAAAAAAAAAAAAATCTAGGCATTGCCCTTGACTGCTCTTTTTCATATTTCCCATTCAATCTACCTGTAAAGACTACTGACTCCCTTAACAAGAAAATTCAAATCCAACCCTTTCTTTTCATTTCTATTGCTGCCACACTTGTTCAAACCATATGCATCTCTTGCTTGTACTTTCTAGCTGCCAGCATGATGATTTCAAAATCTAGTCTCCCAGATCCTCAGACTTTTGCTGTCACTACATTGCAGTCTCCATCTGATGTCATCTCCTTCAGAAGGTTTACCCCACCACACTCTAGTAACAGCCCACCCCTCCACCCTTCCCTGTATTTTATGCCTCAGTTACACTCTTATCATTGATTATCAAAACCTGAAATACTATTGTTTATTTTTTAAATGTCTACTTATTTCCTATCTCCGCCCAAACATACAAAGTTGAGGAACTCTCCTAATCATCACAGCACACTGAGAGCAGAACAGTGCCTCACTGTGGGTGTCAAATATGAAGGCCTGAATTTCTATCAAATCCTTTTCCATTCAAGTGCCAAGCATGATTATACTCCAGCCTTCTCTTGCTTTCTCATAGCTCTTTTCATCTAAGTTTTAAAAAAACCTATAACTACAAATGGAATAAAAAAGCAAACCCATACCACAGCAAAATGTTCAGTTCCATAATATCTCCACGTTGTTGCTTCTGTTTATTACAAAAGCAATAAATGCAATCTAAAGAAAATTAAGGCTAGAAAATACTGAGTAGGAAAACTAACATTTAAAATTCTTAAATAATATACTATAAAATTATTTTCCTAGTTATCTTTAATTAAAATTTTATTAAAATGAAAACCTTGATGTGTATTTAAATGGCCTGTTCAAACAGAAAGTAAAGTTCATTCCTTGCTCACATTTTGATTTTACAAAACCAACCAAGCAGATGACACATTCATTTTGTAATAATGTGTGGAAAGGTATTTAAAGTTCTAGTGATAAAGAACATGTCTAAATTGTATTTCAATTGTAATTATTATATTTCTTGAGCTCAGATTTTGTTTATTTTAACAAAACAAGAAAAAATTAATATACATAACTTGAAATCAATTATAAAAACTTTATTATTGTAACTTATATTAATAACAGTTTAAGTATTTATTTCCAAAACTGTTTACTACACTCTTTTTCAGGGTTACTTGAAAAAAAATCTATCAGTTAGCCCATAAATACTCCATGTGAATATACTTGACAATGGCGTATCCAAGAGGTAAAGAAAAAACAATATAATTTCCTAACATGATGTCTATGTCTCTTGAGAGTCAAGAATAATTCATATCATGCGCTCCTCTGAATATGTGGCATCATTTTTAAAGAATGTAAGACAATGATATTATTTAAAGAGAAACAAAACATGTAAAAATGTCAGTGGAGGACAAGATATGAGAACTTACTTTTGGATCACGACAAGAAACAATCATCTGTCACTCTAAGTAAACAATCATCTGTCATTCTAACTAAATTCACTAATTCAGTCAAAATCCAAGAAGAAAGTGTTAACAGGTGCAATAAAGACAATACAGCAAATTGCTGATCCCAAGTAAATGCTCTGCATCAAGGTCAGAGGAAAATCTCTTAACTGTGTCTCTTGAAATAACTAAAGCCATTCTAGTTTTTGTCTAGTAAACACTGACTATTGAATACAACACTTAACTTTCCTTAAAATAGCCCCAACACAATTACTCTCCTAACTGGGGAAGAAGGAAGATGTTATTTCCTCCAGGGAAGTCTTCTCTAGCCACTGCAACTTTGAAATTATGTTCTCTTCTGTTTTCCTCTAGAACCCTAATTCTTCCCCCATCAGAGATGGTATTGTGTTCTGTCACCAAAATGCCTTGGTTTACTCATCTATGCTACTAGACTGTAACAACATGGTGCGCCCATTACGGCTGCTCAGCTGAAGTTCTCCCTTCAATCCATCCTTTGTTTCTTCTTAGCAGAGATTGGATTTTGTTGTTATCCTCTGAAGCACTGTGCTAAGTAAAGAGCTTCCATCACCACAAAGTTCAAAAGTGGATTTAAAAGACACTGTGAGTCAGCCACAATGTCTTCACTCTCCTAGTGAGCAGCTTTGAGAGCTAAGTCTGGGACCCAGTTCAAATTATTGGTGCACAGGGAAGCATTGGGAACGGCTTCCCAAAAATAGCGTAGTATGGGAGGAACACCTCTCTTATTGACTGCCATCATGAAAGCATACATCTGAAAGTACTGATACTATGATGGCACATGCCTGTCATCCCAGCACTCGGGAAACTAAGGCAGGAGGATCGCCATGAGTTCAAGGCCAGCCTGAAATACATAGCAAGACCCTGTCTCGACACCCCCCCAAAAAAAGTACTGCTACTGGAACAATATTGCCTCAAGTAGGAAGATACTACAAAAAAACTAAGACTGTCAGAACCAAAAAGTAGAGGCTCTTGCACTGCCAAAAGCATCATTAAGCTATGGGCTTAATCAACCTAGAATTACCAATTTCCAGACTCCTAGTGATACAAGATGAAAAAAGCCTTTTGATCCAACCCACTTTTGGTTGAATCTTCTGTTATGCATGCATAGCCAAAAGTATTTAAACTGAAATAGCTTATTTTCATTAAAATAAATTAATGAGGTGAAACCAAACTCATGCCCACCTCTGTTTGACTCCAGGGCCCATATATTATCAATCCACTGTGCACCAGCTTTTATTCTCAATCAGCCAAGTCAGGATTCTAAGCTAGTCTCCCAATACTAAATGCAAATCTGTTTTTTACTGTACAATAGGTAGTCTAGGGGGTCCATAATTCTGCCTTTTATTTATAAACTTGTTAGCGTGACATCTTTCCAGAAGCTAGATGTCATTAGAAGTTTTTATTTGGCTAATAAGGTACTGGAAGTACTGGAGAAATATAAGGTGCTTATACCTACAAATCCTTCCTAAAGAATTGGCACATATATTTCAAAAACAGATATCTCTATAATCACTACATGTGCAGAGAAAAGAGCATATATCTACCTCACAACCTTAATTCACTTTTTACCTGTTTCATCTTAAACATACATAAACATAAATTATATATGCTCCCAAGTCCACTAAAAAGTAACAATACTAGAACAAAGAGATATGTTATATAACTCCCAGGAGAGGTTACAACCAAGAAAGACAAGAAGACATTTTTTAAAAAACTAAAAAGGGGCTCCTTTACAGATTAGAAAACGAAGGCTTACTGAGGTCGAATATTTCACTAGAAATTACAAATATTTATAAAGGGCCCAACTAGACATTTAGATTCCAATTTCTAATTTAGTGTTTTCTCCAAAATATCATAACTTTCTCAAGCTGCTTACTAAATACTTACTGAGAATATTTGGCCAAACAAAAAATAATCCATTACTACATGTCCAAGTAAATCAAAAACTTTTTTATTAAGTTCAAACCATAGATGCACTACCTAATATACTGACATTTTAAAGTAAACTTCACTATGTACTAGTTACTTTTTTCCATCTTCTAGTCAATAAGATACTGTTTTACTTACATAATTTAAATATACCTATTGTTATCAATTCAAGCACAATTGAGAAATGGTAGATCCAACTGATTCTTATGGGTCTACTTTCTACAAAAACGTTGTGTGCCATATTTATTAAATTTAATAAGACAGAACTTATATTTTTAATTTAAGTGCTTTAACTCCTTGAATGAAGTAATTAATATCTATTGTTGATTTCACCCAAAAGCCTCTTGGTTATGAACCTAATTACTCTTGGAATTTTTAACTTGGAGCTCAGGAAATCAACAATCTTAAAAATTTATGTATAAAGGTTAATTTAGATAGCATTTCAGTGTTACCATTAATTTCAACATCCACTTCACAGAAGATGATGAGTTCTAGATAACTGCTGTTATCTCATCTCTTATCCATATTCAGGAGAGAGCAGCATGAAGCCACCCTGGACCAGTATCAGATGAAGAAAATCCTGTTCAGGTCTTCATGGAAAGAAAGGCCAATCTCCTGTCCAGTAGATGCAAACAAGGAAACTGCATTCAGTTACTGTTCCTATCCTCACAACCACAGAAAGAATCAGCTGCCAAAAAAAAAAAAAAAAAGAATCAGCTGCAAGATGAGGCCAAGAATGCAAAAGAGGGGGAAAAAGTGAAAGAACCCATCTGGATCTCTAAAGACACTGAATTCACTCAACCCACAATGCCACCTTCTGGAACATCCCATGTGCAACACACTCTACTTCCTTACTGTTCCAGTGAGTCTCTCTTGAGAGCTCTATTACTTGAAGTAAAAAGCACCTTAATTGATAAAACAGTAAAGTCAAGTCTAGGAACGAAAAGCTCTACAAAGAGACTATAAAACTACAGTATAACAAAAAGAATCCTTCAAAAGTATCTTTTTTGTTGGATAATTCAAGTATCAGCCATGGTTAAGGACAAGGAACTCCAAGCTTCTCCTGAATAAGAACTGATCTGGTAAACTATCAGGAAACTAAAAAGCATTTCCATTCATTATTTTTTGTAAACAGTTTTTAAGCACATCCAGGCTCTGGACACATGGTGGTCAACAAAACAGAGTGTGTCCCCATGGTGCATCCATGGAAGAAAGAGAGAGATAATTTTAAGAAAATAATATCTTCCTCATGGATTTAGTTCTGTTGTATAGAACTCATAAAATATTCAAACAAGTTCTATCATGATCAATGTCTAAAGATTGTGATCAATTACAAATAAGAAGACTTGATAAACTCACTCGTGAAAAATATCAGACGGAAAGAGAACAAACAGAAACTGAAAGAGAAAAAGAAATCAGACCAGAATAACAGAAAAGTAAGAGGAAATTTGAAGAAAGAATAAGATTACAAAATAATCAAAAGCAACACACAAATGCCCAACCCTGCCTCCCAAATAAAAAATAAAGCAACAGGGAATCAAACAGCATCTGTTTCAGTTTTGTGGTATCAGGAACACGGAACTGGGACACATGGGATGTTAACTCAATTAATAAGGCCTTGGACCTGAGGTCTTCTAACACCTTTTTATAAAAGCCTATCTCAGACCAGAAGAAAAGATACAACTTCCGGGCCCAGAAGAGCATCTGTAAATCATAATTCAGTTCTCAAAGCCCACCACACCACAACCCACATTCCAGTTAAATCTAATTTGTCCAATTTCTGGTCAGAAATATCACTCTATTGCCTTATGGAAAAAGAAATTCCTGCACCTTTTCTCATTATATATGGTAAATTAGAGCCTAGAAGCAAAGATGATTTTTGAGAGAAAAATTTTCTAAAATGAAAACATGAAAATTAAACATTAGCATAAACAATTACCCAAAGTTTCAGCCTTTCTATATCAAAGTTTCAAGACAAGGTTCTGTCACCCGAGTAAATTGAATAACTTGAGCTCCTTATTTTCTCAGAAGAAATTTAAGTAATCACTAAGTAGCCACTCAACTGTTTAACAAACTTAAGTAAGAGAAAAAAAAAAAGTTACCAGGAAAACTTACAAGCACTTGAGTAAGTGGCTTGACCTTCTAGTGTGTAGTGTATTTCAGACAGAACAATAGGTTATTGTAATTTCCAATAGAAAAAAATTATCCTTATAATACTGTACGTATTAAAACAGCTTCAGAGTTCAAGTAATAGGTCAGTAAATAATATGACTTGGGGATATCTGAGACTAGGCCTTAATGTACAGAAAATATAAACAATTTTTAACCCTCTTCTAAAAATATACACTTAAATAGATATCTGGCAGAGAGCTTTACCCTTAAAAGTATAAATGTTTTTTAAATTTGCAAAAATTTGCTGCCTGCTTTGTATGAGGCATCCATCATACCAGCCATGATTAATACTATTTAAAAATATAGTTGGCAGGCTGAAGATGTAGCTCAGTGATAGATATTTGTCTAGGAGACGCTAGAACATAGGTTCAATTCCCTGAACAAAAATAAACAGTTTCTCTCAGTACCTGAGAGAGGTTGCTTCCAGGACCCCCGACAGATACCAAAACTCAGGGATACTTGCTATACATAGGTCTTACTATATAAATAGCTGTATACACTGTATTGTAAATGTAAATGCTATGTGACTAGTAATGCTGTGCTGCTTAGAAAATAAGAAAAAAGGTATCTGTACTTGTTCAGTACAAATTTTTTTCTCAATCTCCGTTAATTCACTCCATACGCACAACCCATAGATATCAAGCACTGAGTGTAGGAATCATGTTAAACACGGGGAATATTAAGTAATTCTTGATCAAAAAGGATACTGAAAATGGACATGCCTTCCTTATAAGCAGAATGACCATATACATTTGCCCACACTTTTTAATCCCAGCTCAATCAATAGTCGCTGTTGTCACTCCTAAGTGTCCCGATTTAGTCCCTGAATTATATGGTTACCCCATGAGAGTGGGTAAGTAGACAGGTGCTATATGGTAACTAGTTACCATAATGCCAAATATTGCCTAGATTTCTTTTTTATGTTGTAGATAAGAATAAGCTACCCTTAGATAAAATGTAAAGACTCAGATGTTATATCAACACGATAAAAGCATTCTATGATTGCTGAATAATAACTCTAAAAGGGATTTGTTTCCTTAATTCAAACATCCAGTAGTCAAATATGCCATCATTCTGTGCTACCAGATTAGTGGTTTGCAACTAACTCTGGCAGATCTCAACAACCACATGATCAAGAAAGAAACCAAAACACTGGGGCCACTTGCCAGAATGTCCCAGGAACAAAGACCTAGCAGGTGGTCATCCACTGCTCCAAATTCAGTCCTGCTGCACAGAACATTATCTCCATCATTGTACAGTATAATGTTGATTCTGTGTAATGTAACTCCTCGTATCCGATTTTCAAAATTAAGACAAAACCATTTTTAAGATAGACAAACCGCAATAGGAAATAACAATGACACAAAAAAATGTAGCTTTGGACTCAATGAAAAGGGCCCCTCCCAAATCCCAGAGGTAATCAGCAAGCCGGACCCACCCTCACCCCAATATTTATTCAATGAGCCAGGGCTGTATCTGGAACAAATTCTGACGCCTAGTTAAACACCAGGTGGTATACCAGGGTAAATTTTTTTTGTAAAGTAACAGATGGCTCAAACTTTTCATCTTTATGATATGCAACCTAGGACTTAAACAAATGAAACTGTCTTCCAAGTACTTTATACAAGTAATACAATTACTTGTGTGAATCATCACTTCGCGTCATAAAAACAGCAGCAAGGGAGGCAGATGCTATACTCCTGGATTATTTATGACTTTAACAGACATATAAATGATATATAAGAACACAGATATATTTAAGTGTGGTTGTATATTTGATGGCATTCCATTTCCTAGGTTGTAAAATTAGGGGGCCAAACTAAATGAGCACTTTGGTTTAAGTAAATAAAGGTAGATTGTCACAAATCTGAAATAAACATGGTAAGAAGAAAGGTATGTTCAATGTCATTAAAGTTAGAACTGCAGGATATTTTTAGTAGAAATTTAAGAACAGGAAGTAGCCACGAGCTGGTTAAGTCAGCCGAGAGGCATCTGATCACTACAGCAGTCACATCCCTCACCCACAATTCATAAGTTTTAACAACTTCTATTACAGTATATTATCAGTTTTATTTTACAAATAATTACTGTTGCTAATCTCTTTCTGAGTCTAACTCATGAATTAAGCTTTATACAGGGCTATATTAGAAAAAATAGTATATACGACATTCAGTACAATCCATAGTTTCAGGCATCCACTGGGGGCTTTGGAACATACCGCCCTAGGACAGGGAGGGGACAACTGTACCTCAAATTCAAAACAGAAAGAGGTAGCCTGAGTGATCTCTTTTTGTTTCTCTCTCCTTTCTTCTTCCTTCCTTTCCCTACCACACATCCTCCAGCCAGGCCCTACCTCCTAACAGTTTGGCCACCCCTCATTAGTGCAGGGCTTGGGCATCTTGTGACACAGACACAGAGTAAAGGATGAGGATTCTCGTGGGTTCCAGAGCTTTATGCAGGGACTCACCTGCCCTACCCAAACGGGCCTGGCCTTCCCCACATGTACCACCCTCCAGAGTGAAAGCAAGTGAGGTAGTAAGGACACACGTGACACATCCTCACAACCCCTCACCTTTCCTGTGGCTGACAATCCTGGGCATGAACACCCATGGTTAAGACCTGACACCCGTGGAGGAGCTGCCTCACCTACCCCCCAACTGAAAGCAGATCCCCTGTGGACACACACTACCTGACCTACTGCACACAGGAGAGAGCAGCAATGCTCCTCTAAAATCCACGAAATGCATACACAGTCCTGATACATTTGAGGGTTGCCTGAGAAGCAAAATGAATTACTCCTGAGCAAAAATGTGTCCACTAAATATTAGCAAAAGAGTTTTTTAACTGAACTTATTATGTGGAAGGCCTTCTTGGCGAAATACTTCTCTAAATGTCTGAATGGTGGACAATTACTCTGCGTCATCCTCATACTGTATTTCAATAATCATCACTAACGCTGAGTGTCAAAAATCTCTATTATCCTCCAAACAGTAAATCTATAATAGTTATGCTTGCTGTTGTTCCTGTTTTGTGAAAATCTTCAATAATAATCTCATTATGTAAAAAACAAAATTTCATTTATTGATAAACATCCTTTATCTTAAATGCTTAGGACAAGAAGTATTCCAGAATGTAGTTTTTCAGATTTTGAACTATCTGAACAGACTTTACCAGATAAGAATCCCAATCCAAAATTCTGAAATCTTAAAATCTCCAAAACCCAAAACTTTTTGAATGTCATGTGAGAGCTCAAAATGTTTCCAGTTTTGAAGCAAATGAAATTTCAGATTTTTGGATTAGGGATGCCCAACCAATATCTGCTTCCAAATTGGAAGGAGCACCACAAAAATGTATGCACAGTGATTTTAAGCACCACAAATATTGTCAGTTTTAATGAGGGAAAAACTGACTAGTTTTTAAATACTTTTGCTGAAGTATACTATACAAGCCCTAAGTTAATTAGTTCACACATGAGGTCAGCTACCTAGCATGCTTTGCAATCATAAATATCATGATGGGTGTTTCTACAATTTCAGGACACTGACCATTTTATACAACACTTCCAGGAAAAATTAACACTTGGAATAAAGCTGACTTTTAAATTTATAACTATTAGTCATCATCCTACTCTTTTCTCCCCTCAACCCTGGAACAATGGAAAATTATTACAGGCCATACATATTTTGATTGAATGTGAATTGTTACTCTCATTTTAGTCAGGGTTTCTGACCCACTTAGGCCAAACTTCATATTCTGTGTTGCAAATTAACCCGATGATCTCCCTCTAATGGGTATTGGCATACCATAAATTCAACTATTTACAAGAGCCTTAGGGTACTAGACTATATCATCCAGAATTCTATTCTGAAAGAACAAATCACAAAGAAATTCATATAAGTAAGATTTAATTTGAGGTACAGTAGAGCAAAGTAACTATTATTTCCTGACTTCTGGTCTAGGGACTTCTTCCACAGATCACTGTTTTCTAGTCTTTTACTTTTGCCCCCTCATACAGAATTGAGCTTGGTACCATGTGACTTCACCTCTGATATATATTTAGAGCTAGTTATTAAGTAGAAAATAAACTCATTAGCAACCATTCTCCCTGTTGTTTCCTCAACTTTACCTACACTGGTCTTTTCTTTCTGTTCTATGAACATGCCAAATACACTCCTCCCTCTTTTTCCATTGCTAATCCTCTGCCTGGAAGGTTTCTCTTAAATATTGCCAATACTTATTTCACTCAGGTTTCTGCTTAAATATCTTTTCTTTTTTCTTTTTGGTGCCAGGGATCAAACTCAGATCCTTGTGCCTGTGAGGCAGGCGCCAGAATCACTGAGCTAAATCCCCAGCCCTTAAATATCAATTTATTAGAAAAGTCTTTCTTGCCCATGCTACCCAAAATAGTAACCCCTCTCTAAAAGCTTTACCTTCATTTTCTTTACATATTTGCTACCTGACTTACATGTTACTTTTCTCCTCCAACCAGAATAAAAACTAGATTGAAAGCCAAAAATTTTCAGGGCTAAGGATTTAGCTCGGTGATTCTATGTCTGCCTGGCAACCATAAGGTCCTGAATTCAAGTCCCAATACTGGGGAAATAAATTTTTTAAAAAATTGCTTTCTTTACTATTATACCCATGAAACTTAAAGTACTTGGTACAGCTCAATAAATGAGTGGATAAATGTTTATCTCCTACTTCTGTAAACTCATTAAGTACTTTGTTTTAGTTGGGGCTGAAATCCTATTGCCTAAACCAAGGCTTCACATCGAAAACACTCAATAACCACACTGACTTAGGCCTGCATTTATTTTTATTTGTTTTTTGATTGCTGGGGATTAAACCCAGGAGCCTTGAGTATGCTAAGCACACGCTAAACCCCTAAGCTACATCCCAAACCCCAGGACTGCTATTTTTAATTGCCCTCAAAATTGCAAACAATAATAAATATATAATTTTATTGATGCTTTGACAATCAAACAGAAGCTCACTAATTTCCTAATAACTAAAACATTCAGCAGTTATCAAAGCTTAAAATAACTCAATAGTTGATCATATACTCATAGCTGTGCATTCAAAACTTCTTGAAAATAGACAAACAACATATTATGTTTTCAAACTTAGTTATATATTCTTATAGTTATAATTGTATAATATAGCCCAAACACAAAATTTTTATCATAATCAGTTTACTAATACTGACTTTTTACTGTTTGTATCCTTGTATTTAAGATTATAATATAATCTTCCCCAGAAAAACATGTAATCAATGACATAGCGTTAAAGGTGTGGTTCCCAGAGTCATGGAACCTCGGGATGCAGGGCCTAGTGACAGGTCCTTAGGTTACTGCAGTGCACCCTCAAAGAGGATTATGGGACTTTGACACCTTCCTCTTCCCTGCTTCTTGGCCATGGAGTAAACATTTGGCTCGACCACACTCTCTACCATTTCAATTCAGCTCCTCCAACAAAGGCCTAACAGCATTGAGTCAATCTGTTCATGGACTACAACGTGTAAAGCCATGAGAAAAATAAACCATTTTCCCCTGGTAGTGGGACTGAACATAGGGCTTTCACACTAATGTACATCACTAGCCCTCTTGTGTTTTGAGAAAATGTCTCACTAAGTCATTAAACTGCCCCGCTTCAAACTTAAAATCCTCCAGCCTCAGCCTCCCACATTGCTGGGATTAGAAGTGTGCAACAACACCTTCTTTTTATATTAATTATCTCACGTGCTTTGTTCTAGTGACAGAAAAGTAACACAAAGGCCAACTATATTTCAAAACACTACAAAATTTCTACTTCCTTTACAGTGAGATCTTGTTTGCCTTGGCATGACATACTGAAATGGAACAGTACAGAGATTAGCATGGCCCCTGCAAAAGGGTCACATGCAAATTCATAAAGCATTCTATACTTCTGCTTGTGCTGAAATATCACACTGTACCCCATTTATATGTACAATCATTACATTTTAATTTAGAAAAACTAAAATTTAAATACACAAAATAAACACTTTTAAAAACAAGTAGAATGGTTCTACTTTATTTTACTATTAAATCATTTGGGTACCATTTCAAATAAATTGAACTATTAAAATATTTTAAAAGGATAATAACTAAAATATTTTCAAATAGCCAGATGAATTCTAAAAATGAATGTAATTCCCTTTGTTTTTAACAAGGGTACCTTACAGCACATAAAAGAGCTACGTAGGTTTTTTCTTTTTTTTCTTCAGATCCATCTCTGCCAAGAGTTAGCAATATTTTTTCTATAGTGCCAGATAAGTATTTTAGATTTTGTGAGCCACTGGTTCTGTCAAAACTGTTCAACTCTACCCTAATATTGTTAAAAACAACCACGGACAGCAGGTTAAATAATACATGAGTCTGTTCCAATAAAACTTTATTTCAGAAACAAGCAGCAAGATAGATTGCCCTGAGGGCCACTGTTTGCCAAGCCTAATCTGTATCACTCCCTATAGAGTAACTTCTTAAAACTCAGAACCCAACTAATAAATGGGTGACCTGCCTAAAGTCAAATTACAACAGTTTTGTTTTCAACTTTTATTTGTAATATATATTCCAAAAGAAATCATATTACAATCAGTTGTGAGACACAAACAAATGAAACAATTCTATCTCACTGCTATGCTTCCAGTTGGAAACAGAAAGAAATCATGTATACATTCCACAGATTTTAGGTTCTAAGAGTTGGAACGCTAAATAGTATAGGGGCAGACGAGAGAAGGAGGAAGAACTGGACTACTTCTTTTCTGGGACAATGTTAATATCTGGTATCTGTCTACTGCTCCTTAATCACTCTGTAGAAGATCCCAGTGTTGTCAATATCTCTTAAGGTATGTACCATGACATTATACCAGGGTCTGTCATAACTCTCAATTTGTCTAAGGTTTTTAAATGTCTAAATTACTTTCATAATAGTTTTCTTATCCTTTAATAAAGCTGATCTCTACTGAAAGCAAGCAGAAAAACTGATTCAACTAAACGTATTAATGTGTGATTTAAAGGACTAATAAACATTCACAAAACTCCTTACCTGAATACTTGGAATATTTATTAAGGTGGCTGAGGGAATATATAACAACTCAAAATTCTTGGGGGCATAACTTTTATAATAGTGAAAGGAGGAGTACAGTATTATGAAGAAATAAAAGTGGGGAAAGAGGTTGTTGACACACAGCACACAAGCAAACCAATCCTACCCAAGTGAAGGCTTCATCAATCTACTCCAAAAAATTGACCTCCCTCTGCCATGTTTGGCCATTTTTGAGCCCATATAAGCTGTAGTTTGGGTATTATTAATTCGAATGTGGATTAAAAGGTAAAAGAAGTGAACAGTCAATAGAGAATACTATAGACTAGAGCAAATCAGAGTGCCTAAGAGGGGCAGCTGTGTAGGCCTACAGAGACAGACATGCTACATCATCAGTTTTTCCAAAGAAGCCAAAAATACAGATTCTTTAAACATAAAATTGCCAAATGTTTTAAACACTGCACAAGCAAAAAAAAAAAAAAAAAATCATCTGGAGTTGGAGTGAGCACACAGGTCATCAAATTTCCCTCCCTGCTTTCCAGGCCACTGTCTTTCTACTACAGCCTTCCAGGGTAACAACACTGTGGGGGGGCTCCAGCCTTGTGTGTGGGTCAGCAACAGATCTGGTGTTTTAAGTCAGGGAAATGCTTACTAGAACCTCAAAGTGAACAAATCTCAATACAAATTTTCATTATTCTCTGTTAAGACCTATGAGAGAAAAATTCAGGCATTCCCAAGATAATTATTAAAACTTTTCTCCATAAAACCAGATATGGTCATAAGTCTAAGCACTAACATATTTTAGAAAGATAACATAAAACATCCCTCCAGGCCACCCTCCTCAGATACCACTGTATGCCATTTGGTGTTGAGTGAATTCTTTCAATGTGGAAATCAATTCTGAAATGCATCCACAGAAGTTCCATCTGGTCCTGAAGTCAGACAAAAGATGGCTCAGGGGGCAGTTTTCATTGCAACAATCTGGATGTTACCCCTTTACAGCTGATATCTTGCCTCAATTAGAAGAAACTTCCTGCAGCAGAAGGTGAATTTCATACCATAAAACAAATCTCAGCTTGCCATGAAATTTAGGCTACTTCACTCAGGTCAGACCAGTCACAGGTCAGGCCTGCCAGCTGCTACACAACTTCTGTTCCAGTTTCTGCCCAGACCTGTAATTATTTACAGTTTTGCACCTGTCATAATCCTGAAACAATGACTTTCCTTGTTTCTCAGGGCTTATAGACAGTTAAATGTACTCAATTTCAAAACTGAATGCTTAAGGCACTCATGTGAAAGGGTCACTATCATTTTCTAAACTTTTTAAAAACAGAACTGAAATAGAAGTGAGCAGAAAAGATACTAGTTTCAATGTAAAATAAGATACAGAGTAGGTAATCTTGAGCTTCATGAGCACAGGAGTAACCCATGAGTTCTTAAAAAATAGAAACCCTTAAATCCAACAGCTGGACCTCCAAAATCAGAATTTAGAAATGGGGTGGGGTGGGTACACTTTTAACCTGTCATCTGAAAACCATGTTTTATAAAGTAGTACAACACTGCAATTCACTAAAACTACCCTCTTTTAAGACTGATTCATCACCACCACTACAACAATTTGGGAGATATTTCTTAATTCAGTAGACAGGTAAAATTACAGTACTATCGCAGTCAAAAGAAGGACAGTAAATAATGCTAAAAGTGGTTCTGTGGGTTAATGTGACCATCCATTAAGAAATGCAAATGCATCTTCTCACTCCAGCTGATTCTGCCACAGAAAATTGAAAGCTATGGCTTGCTGAGCTTTTATTCTCCTAAGTTATGCAAGTCTATCCAGAAGGTGCATATTTCTTTAAGAAATCAGCAGCCCTGGGTAAACACGGTGCATCTGGTGAACACATGTCCACGAGCAGGTAAACACATGATTTCAGTAATTAGTTCCAACACCATCTGTCAAGCAGGTAGTTCAAAACCTACTCAACAGGAAAGGCAGTTTGAAGTAATTTTTAAGCAAGTACACTTCTCATCTGCTTAATAAAAGTAGAGATCAAAACACAAACCTGGAAACCTGTCTGCCTCTGCCCCAGATTTACTCAGGGCAGAGTAGGCAGGTTCTTTCTTGTAACTAAAAAATATGATAATGCTTCACTGCTTGAGAAGCACAGAATCTGACTAATTATCCCCAAAAGAAAATTTCTTATGATTAAAAATGGCAGTAATTTATTCATCACTAATCAATAACTAACAAGACCAGTCTCTGTAATAAATTAAAGTGTGTCACCTGTCTGCAAAACCACCTCACTATTAATTAAAGGATAAACCGCTCTGGTGACAAAGGCTTTGAAATATTTCTCAGTATTATTAACTCAACTTGAAAAACATAAAGCTTAATGCAAAAGAACATGGGGAAATAAAAAAAAATGGCAGAGGAGGAGAAGGAAAAATCCAATTAAGAGTTTTTCTGTCTTAGAAAAACTTGGTTGATAGATTTTTTTTTTCAAAATTATCACTGCAATTCTGCCTTAAGGTATATCTTAAACCCATGGCTTTTCATCAGTCTGATTTATATAATTCAACTGATACTAGCAACTTTCAAACATTCAAAGCGAGGCATGACAGGAATACCAAGGGTTCAATTCCCCAAGATAAATGCAAATTTTTCTTTTAGCTTCAATTTTCTTCTCTTGCCTTACTTTTATTATAAAACTGATTCAAATTCTGCCTTCTCTTTCCATCTCTCCATTCTGAGATTGAAATATCAAAAGTGAAATAAATCAGCATGTACCCCAGAAGGTGAGAGTAACACACTTCGCCCTTGTGGTCCTTCCCAAATCACAACTCTCTAAACATGGGCAATACCTGAGACAAGCCCAGGTTGGGGAAGAGCTACAAAGAGCTGACAAGCCCCAAACGGTTAAGAACCAAACACAAAACCAATCTGAACCACTGTCACAAATGAGGGAAAACTAAGATATGGCAATAAATGTAATATGGTATCTAGATGAGATCCTAAAACATAAAAGGGATATTGGGAAAAATTAGTAAAATCTAAAAAAAAATTAACATCTGGTTAACAGAATTATACCAGTATTGATTTCAAGGTTGTGAGAAACAAATCACAGTATTGTAAGGTGTTAACAATATGGAAACTGGGTACATGGTACATAAGAATTCTACATTGTCTTTTCAACTTTTCTGTAAACCTAAAATTATTCCAAAATAAAAGAAGTTGTCTCAAAGTTTGTTTTGTTTTGTTTTGGGTAAAAGGCATTGAACTGAGGTCCTTGTGCTTGTGAGGCAGGCAGTAGAACCACTGAGCTAAATCACTGGCCTTCTCAAAGTTTGTTTGGTGGGGTCCTGAATGTTCATTCAAACACAATTCATTAACAGCTTCTGTGATGCAGCCAGATACAATGCAATCACTGGGAAAATCACTGTGAGATAGGATCAAGGTAAATACACATTCAAATTGCATAAAAGTGGGCTAAAATCCACTACTGAAAGAAAATGATTGAAGGATATGTGTATGAGCCAAGGTGTCTCACTGGTATAACGCATATAAATTATTTCTCTTACAATGTCTGTAAGTCACTTTAAAATACTTAAATATGAAGAGGAAAATATGTTTCTCCAGCTCAAACTGTAACTCCAGGGGCATTAAGTTACTCTATCTAATCAAGAAGCAAACCCAGGACACATTAATTAGAATCCCACCTTCAGAAATATAACGATGAATAAATATCTTTATGCAGAGAATGTAGTCTAAGTTCTTTAGAAAGTAGTTCAGCTGCCTGAAACTTGTTTGACAAAAATTAAGCTTTGTGAATAACATAGCTGACTATGTCAATTCCTGACAACCATCATTACAAGAGTTTCTAATTGGACATCCAAGTATGACCCTCCTAAAACCCACTTGACATTGTCAGGAAACTTCTTCCATATTTGTGAATGTGCTTCTTTGAGGAGGATAAAATGTTCACAGATTATATGAGATCACTAAAATTGCCTGATTCAAAAATAATTAAGAACTACAACTGAATAATTAAGTCAACTAGCAATTATTCCTTTTATTAAAATCAGTTTTCCTTAGATTATACAACTTATATTTTTCCAAAAAACGGCACCTTTGCTGATGTAAATATCACATATCTTTTAAAAACAGGTAAGATTTTAGCTATCAGAAGATACAACTTGCTTGATATTTTAAATATCTCACCCAAAGAAGTAAACAAAACTTTCTTTAAGAATCCATTACTATCAAACAATAACGCACAAAGCATTCTTGGATTCCAAACCATTTTACCTAGAGATACAAATGGTTCATACATCTCAGTGGAGTTTGATTGTAAATAAAATCAGTGTATTTCGATCCTATTTTACAGCCCTTTCACACTAGTTGCTGCTCTGCATCTTGTAGTTTCCTGTCCATGCAACTCCAGAGAGGAGCAGCCAATTCTTTTCCTTTTACATTTATCTAATGATAATTTTTATCATGAGTCAATTGGTATAGGAAATAACTATGTCATCAGCAATGCTGCTAAAAGTCAGATTATTGTCTCAGTAGTCAAGTATCTGATAAAGGAATACATAAACCAACTGAACAGATACGGAATATGCTGAATTTATAAGTGAATGATGAGAAAAATGACTGCCTTGTATCCACATCATACAAAATACTCTTCAATGCATACTGTATGCATCAAGTCCTAATGGGAAAGCAGGAAAGAAAGCAGCAGCACATAGGGTCATGGACTACTTATAAAAAAGTTAATGAAAGAACTGCTCAGAATTTATTTAGTTACTGTTTAATTATAAACTGTCATTCTTATCCCATGACAATGCCATTCCATTTAACATATATTACAATAAAGTTAACTTTACAAATATTTGGTCAAAGTTAAAGAAAGTTTGTCAAATACTTTTTCTTTTAAAGTATTAAAATACAAACTGATTTTTTTCTCCAATCCAAGCATGAAACAATGGACAGAGATTTTTTTTTTAAAGGAATTTAAAATAAAAAGTTGGTATTCTAGCTCTAGAGAGACAACTAAAGGGAAGTTTCTTTCCTGATTGTTAGTGTAACTTCTAGCTGTATTTTCTAAAGGACAGATTTTATCTTCTTCACAATATTTTCAGATCCCTTTGGCAACTGTATTTCTTTAAAAATCTAAATTTCTAATCTTAAAATCTCTGCAGCCTAAGGACAATATTGCTGCCACTGAAAAATACAAAAATTTTGATAAGAAATTTATTTTGCTATTAGATGATTTCTGAAGAACAGTCTTTATTAAAAGGAAGAGGGATCATGATTTCGGGGTTCCCCTCATGTTTTGCTCTCCTGCTTCTAACTAGGCAATCTGGAATGCATTTAGGGCAATAGCAAGAGGAGAAACGCAAACTTAACTGGTAATTTGTGCCATGATGTCAAGAAACATGGTGGTAGCTTTTATAAATCTACTTTTAACACATCAATCAATCTATATATATTATGAGGTATCTGGAATTGTCAAATTCAGACAGAAAGTAAAACAGTGGTTATAAAAGGAACCCTTCTCCATTGAGTGCAGACTGGTTGCAACCACTATGGAAATCAATATGGAGATACCTCAAATAGCTGGGACTAGAGGCTCCACTTGACCCAGCCATCCCTCTGCTGGGTATCTTTCCAAAAGAATTAAAAGAATCATATCACAGAGATATATGCACACCTATGTTTATAGCAGCACAGTTTGTAATAGCTAAAACTTGGAAACAGCCCATTTGCCCATCCATTGGAAACTGGATAAAGAAGATGTGGTTTTTCTATAAAATGGAATATTACTCAGCCATGAAGAATGAGAAATTAGATTCATTCATAGGAAAGTGGATACATATTGAGGATATACTCCTAAGTGAAATAAATAAGTCACACATGTGTAAATACCAAATAGTTTCTCTGGCATGAATAAACTGTAATAGTACATAAGGTCCTAATAAGATAACTGACATTGTGAAATGGGAAGAAAAGGGCTAAAGGTGTAGGGAAAGCGAGAAGGGTAGGGGAAAGGTAATAAGGGAAAAGAAAAAAATGTGAGATAATGAAAAGATGGAAATAAAGTGTTTGTAAATGGGGAAGAGAAGAGGGGATGAAGGGAGAGCAGGGACAGGGGGAAAAAAATGAGAACCAAAACCTGTCATGTAAAGGTACAAGATCCCAATAATGAATGTAAGTGTACTGTATACCTAAAATATACCAATAAACTCAATAAAAAATAAAATAGTGGTTATCAGGGACTAAGGGCAGAGAGCTATAGAGCATTACTGTTAAATGGTTATAGAATTACTTTGGGATGATAAACAAGTTTGGTGTGTGTCCCCTCAGCACCATCCAGAATGGAAAGCAATACAGAGTACAGATTTTCCTTGACTTATAATACAGTCAATCTTAACCCATTATGAGTTGAAAATTTCATAAATCAAGCATGTACTTAATAAACCTAACCTACCACTTGTCTTAGCTTACCAACATGGTATACTACACTGGAGATGTCAGTTGCTGACCTTCAGGATCACAGGGCTGACTGGGAGCTTCAGCTCCTGCCCAGCATCAAAAGTGAGTATGGTACCATATATCACACATATCACTGTCCCAGGAAAATTCAAACTCTAAAGTTCAATTTCTACTGGATACATATTGTTTTGGCACCACGATAAAACTGAAAATCTTAGGTCTAAGACTGATTGTATTGTCTACCTGGTTAGCAAAGAAAGGAAACATAAAAGAAGAATGGAAACAGTAGGGCCAGGTACCAAAAGACTAGGTGGTACAAGTGTGCTGGCAGACAGGAGGAAACAGAAGCTCCCAGAAGCATACAAATAACACTTCCTCCCACTGGAACTGGGCAACTGAACTCACCTCTCAGAGACAGCTGAGTGATTCATGGGCACGTGAGTGGACCACTAACCTAAGCAGCCCGAAAGGATAGTTTTGATCACAAGCCTTTCACCCAGAAAGAACAAATAAAGGATAATATATATAGTGTATATGAGAGACACCCAACATATAGTAAAGGTGCTCCAAATGCCCTACAGATGCTTTAGGAAACAATTCTGGATGTACCTATCAGTGTCAAGAAGCATGAGAAACCCAGTTCTAAAGGCCACATCTATTTTTTTTTCTCAGACACAGTCCTGAAAAATGTATACTATATCTACATCTTTCACAATCACTTGGCTGGAAAAGCAGCAGCACTGCAAGATATACATAGTCTCATAAACATGTTCTGCATTTTCCACTGACAAGAAGGGCAATCACAAATGCTTTCATTCTGAGGTTTATGTATTTTAGTCCATGGGGTCAGACCATCTCTCATTACTTGCACTGGCTATTTGGTTACCTTGCCAAGTCACTGTTTCATAACAGTATTAATACACACATGGAGAATATGCAGGAGCTGTGGGAGTAGAACATTCTCCACACAATTCAAAGAACAGCAAACATCCTAATGCACAGGTGAAGACACCTGATCTTCTCCTAGAGAATTATAGGGGGACTCCCAGGTCTAGAGTAAAAGCCTCCTACGACTCTAATGAAAGCAGCTGGCAGGTTCTCAGTAAGATCCATGTCGAGCATGATGCTTATCAGTGAACAGGCTACCTGTAAACTGCAAACTTTTCTGAGCTGAACAATCCCAAGGTCGAGCATGACTATATCTTAAGAGAAGCTTTTAGTATTAGACTTCAATCATCCTCATTAAACGGACCAGACATGCTAAGAAAAAGCAAAAGTATTTCTGCAGTCTTGACCTTCAGAAAGGCTTAGGCAGGAGAGTAAAGCTGCTGTAGTGCTAGGTACACATTAATACAAGGGCTGTTAGGAACACTTCTAGCTAGGAAAAATGAATGCATCTGGAAAGACAATTCGGTTATTTGTTCGCTTGCTTTTTTTCAGAAAGAGGAAAGTGATTGTTATTTTTCCTCTTGATAAAACACAGGCAAAGAGTTCAAACAGCTGATATTTCTAAAAGTGTACTCTTAGAAGGATTTCAGTAATGTAGAGTTGATTATCAATGATGTTCTTATTTCAGGGCCAGGGAATTAGATCAACGGTTCTGTCGTCTGCCTCATAAGTGTATGGTCCCAAGTTCGATCCCCAGTACCAAAAAAAAAAAAAAAAAAAATGCTTATTTCAATTAGATAACTATCAAAAAAAGGCAATAAACTAAAGTATATCTTCAAATGAAAGTTTGGAGGGTAAGACTAAGGACCACCTCCTTGGACAGCTTTCTTGCTTTATACTTTGGCAGCTTTCATTATGGAATTGTTACCCCAAAAGCACTAGTTTCCCAAATGTATCCAAAAGGTTAGGTTTTCCTTTCATATGTTCTGGGCTGCTAAGCCTAAAAAAAGTAAATTATCCAAGGGAAAAAAATGCAAAAATGATATAATTTCTAATTTCATATCTAATATCCCCTATGAGCAGGCTTTCTATTATGTTTTCACCAAGGGTTTTGTGATTTCTGAACCAAGAGAAAACTAAAACTTCAGACTTCCTGAAAAAAACCCTTCTATGACCCACAAGGAAATTATGCGGAATATCAAATCAAAAGTCCAGAAGAGCCAAGCTTGGTGGCACACACACCTGTAATCCCAGCACTCTGGAGGCTGAGGCAGGAGGATCACTGTGAGTTCGAGACCAGCCTGGGCTACATAGTGAGTGCCAGGTCAGTCTCAACTACATAGTGAGATCCTGTCTCAAAAAACAAAACAAAACAAAATCCCAGGAGAGTTTAACATTATAGCCAAATCATGTGAAAAGAGAAAAAAAACAGAAATGAGTGACTATCATTATACTTACTGAATAATTATAAACAGAATTCATAAGATCTCATGATGTCTAGGGCCAACAGCTGCCTAAAATAGCTCTAGAAGTTCAAGTAAACTTGGTGGCTGAGTCACAAACCAAGAAAACTCTTATATTAGTCATCTCTAAAATCTTTATAATCATTTTGACATTTTTATCTTCAGTTTACAATCCTAGCAAAGAAACAATAAGAGTATCCTCAAATTCATGCACTTTATATATAGTCTAGTAGGTTTGCTTCACAGAGGGAGGAGGGGTTGAGATGGAATAGACAGAAACTAAACTCACATAAATGCCCTTATATTCAGGAAAAACAAAAGTTGCCTTATCTGTAAAACAAATCCCCTTTGAGACACTGATAGCACACTGTAAACAGCACATTGTAAAAAAATTAAAATTTAAAAACTTTTGAACATACTTCCAAAGTATGTACATTTGTATACATGTATACTTGTATCACTGTACAAACTGATTGTGTAAGGCCTGGGGATTTAGCTCAGTGGTTCTGCCACCTGCCTCACAAATTCAGGGTCCCAAGTTCGATCCCTGGAACCAAAAAGAAAAAAAAAAGAAAGAAAGAAACTGACTGTGTAATTATAAAACATGCAAAATAGAAAAGAATGAAGTAAAAATGAAGCATCTCAGTTTCTTCCCACCCTCACCTAGGGATGTGCACACCCCGCTTTGAAGACAACTACAGGAAAAGCCAGACACCAGAAATGCATATGAGCTGCCTTTCACAATGCCACCTTGCCCACTCTCAGTTACAGTACATTAGTACTGACGACTGAGGCCTTTCCCAATTCAGAGGAGTTTCTTCCAGCCCTTTCTGCACATGTTACTTTCATTACCTTCAGAAAACAGAGGGCAAGAGAGGAGGCAAAGAGCTCAAACGTACAACACCAAGACACCAGTTAAGAGCACTAACATGGAAGTTTAATAAAACTACAGGCTGAATTAAGTGTCTATATTCTTTCTAGGCCTTTTACCCAGCCAGGTACTTGTGCTCACCTTGCCTCAGAGCAAGCTCTGTTATCAATCACCCTCTCCAGCATCCCCAAGCAGAAGGCAGGCTGGTCCCACCAGGCCATCTGTACACACACCTGCTCCCAGCAGCCGTGGTTGCACAGGGTCTGCTGGCCCAGTCACCCAGGCCCCGAGGGCACCACTGCAAATGCATATTTCCTACAGCACCCAGTCCAAAGATTTGGGAAGAAAAGCTAGAAAGAGTGAAAGACAAGAGAGAAAACAATGGCAGAGTACAAATGTGAATCATATAATCTCCTGGGAGAGGGGTTATAGAGCATTTTACCCACTCATAGTCCCCAAAGAACTTCAAAGTCATCTGTGTTCATTACCTGCTAACTCCTGCTTTTCTAAAGTTCTACATAAATAGTATCATTACCCTAAGAAATATTAAAGTACATTTATCACTACAGATGAACAAAATAATTATTATAAAATAAAGAATCTTAACTCTGTTTTCAGAGTAATGAAAGTACTCAAAAGGACAATGGTGGGAACACAGTACTGTAATATTACTCAATGAATTCACACTACACCTGCAAAAACCTCTCAAAGTTTGAATATTAAATCTATTCTTTATCATTTTTTGTTTTGAGTATGGTAAAGTACTCATGACTTCAAAGGTAGAAAGAACAAAATCTACAGAAGACACTAGAAATGGCAAATAATCCAAATACTGTAAATGCAAAGACAGTTAATTAAAATAAGCTATTATGGCAAACACCATATAAATTAACCAAAACAAAATGGGCAATCCTTAAAGCACATTATCACACACTACTGGTAGGGCTACAATATATACCTTTTCTACAGAACTATATGGCAAAAGATAACTACTGTACAGAAAAATGCTCCATTTTACTTTTTTGATACAGGGGATAGTACTCAGGACTTTGCACTTGTGAGGCAGGTGCAGGTACTGATGAGCTAAATCCCCAGCCCAAATGCCCCATTTTTTACCCAAAATTCCATATTTAGGAATCTTATCTGCATTTTCTTAAATGTGATAACTGAAATTGAAGACAAAGGCTTATGCCTTAAAATGTTCAGTTATTTGATAGTTATAACCCATTTATAACAGAAGCTGGAAAAACTGAATAAAATCTATTCATTTAAAAAATGCATATGGTACATAAAATGAGATATTACATAGCCATTTAAAATTAACATGTCAATTACTAGGCTTATGTGTCTTTTTAAAAGTGGGATACAAAAATGCGCAGGAAACAATTTCATCTATCTAAAGGCAAAACCAATATGGGGGGGAAAAAAAAAAGATTGGAAAGGCATATACCAGCATGTTAACCATGGTAACCACTGTGTAAGAGGATACAGGTGACTTTTACATTGTATTTTCTAAATGCTCTACAATCTGTATGGTATTTTTTTATCATTGGGAAGAAAAATAGTTTTAAAAGCCATGAACCAAACCAATGAAATTTATGAAAATTAGCTATTTTTAACATGAAGACCAGCTTTGTAGAGCAAGTCTGAATTAAAAACAAAGGTCTTGGGCCAGGGATTTAGCCACTTCTTGCCTTGCAATCAAAAGGTCCCTAGTTCAATGCCCAGTACTGGGGGGGGGGGGGGTTCCTTATCATATAATTCTGATGGAGTTTTTAAATTTTGAGAGTATATGTCACAACAGAAACCTTACCAAACAACATCCAATGACCACAAAAACACCTCTTACACACAATACTTATAAATGAGTATTATGTTTTTTTTCTCAGGGATTCTGTTACCAGTAAAAATGACTATAGGGTCTTCAGGTTCTTGGATCAACATGTAAGAAGCTCGGAAAACACTATTTCATCTTTTCCACAAGTGAAAAAAAGCAACAACTCCCTTCAAGTCATAAAAGAAATGAGATCAAATGAGAAACTGCTGCCCCCAACACTGGAGAGACCAATAGGCAAGCACAGAGGATCCTCCTTTGCCAAAACAGAAATTTCCATGGGAACAAGTGGTAGAAAGAAAAAACCCTAACTATAATGGCCATATTGCTGGAGGTTCATTTTGGGCAACTCTGAAGGTTGAAAATTTCACACTGCCTGATGACTCAATCATGGGTCCTACACTTGTACATGTTTGACTTTCGATGTCTTGACCTGATTCTCACCGTAAATATCTAAGAAAAAAACCTCTTGGGCTTCCAGCAGGGAAAAAGTAAAACGAGCCATTTGGAAATATACTATAGCACTCTGTTGTTTTTAACAAAGTCTGTCATCAAAGAAAGTGATGAATCAGAGCCTTACTGCTAAGTGAAGGGAAATGCCCAGTCCAGTCCACTCCGGCCACCCAGTCCCACTTGCAGCGGAGGACTGAGAAGCACTTGCGAAGGTCACAGCACAGAGGCTCAGACTCACTGACAGACTAAGGCGTAATCACTGACTACAGAACACTTCTGCTGCCCCTGCACCACATCACTAGGGGCCCATTTGCAGCAGGTCCTTTTCCCCAGTACACCATGTCCATTTACCAAGAAAACATTATAGTGCATACTAAAGGCAAAGCCCAACAAACACCACAACTAGATTCAGATATGGCAAGGATGTTGGGACTATCAGATCACAAATGTAAAACAATGATTAGGACGTTAAGGGTTCTAGTGGATGAAAAGAGACACCATGCAAAGACAGATGGGCAATGTAAATAGAAAAATAGAAATTCTAAAAAGTAAGCAAGAGGAAATGCTAGAGAGTAAAACAACGCTAACAAAAATCTGCTTTTGCTAGGCTTATGAGACTGGACATGGCTGAGTAAAACCATTCTGAGCTTGAACACATCTCAACAGAAAACTCCAAACTAAATATCAAAGCAAAGACAGACTGAAAATAACAGAGCAAAATAGGCAAGCTTTGCAAAACAGCTAACAAAATAAGTGATACACATGTAATGGGAGTACCACAAAAGAAAAAGAATATGAGGGAACAGAAGAAATATGTGAAAGAGCAATCACTGAGAAATCCCCTAACAACGCCACATACCAAGCGAAAGGTACAGGAACTCAGAGAATTTCATGCAGGACAATTCTAAAGATTATATACCTATAAATATCATATACAAACTACAAGAAAACAAGGACAAAGAAAAAGGTCCTGAAAGGAGCCAGTGCAGCTGAAAAAACACCTCCCCCATAGATGAGCAAAGACAAGAGTGTCATTTGATTTCCTCACCAAAACCTCACAAGCAAGCAGAAATTGAAGTAATATATTTAAAGGGCTGAGAGGGAAACAAAAGAAACAACAATGTAAAATTCTGTAACCAGCAAAATTATTCTTCAAAAGTGAGAGAAGTAAGTTTCCTTGAATGAAAACTGAGGAAATTTGTTGACAGGAGATCTCCCTTACAAGACATGCTAAAAGAAGTTCTTCACAAAGAAGGAAAATGATTCAGGCCAGAAACTAAGATCTACATAAAGGAAGAGCATCAGTGCAGGAGTAAATACAGGTGAAATAAATATTTTTAATTTTCTTATCCTAAATTGATCTAAGAGATGTTTTTAAAATAATGAAACAGGGCCAGGGATTTAGCTCAGCAGCACCATGCCTGCCTTGCAAGCTCAAGGTCCTAAATTCAATCCCCAAAACCAAAAATAAAATAAAATAGTAAGATAATCACAAATTTCACTTATGTACGCTAATATGTACTTGTGTGTTTATGTTATATATAATTAAATATATGAAAACAATGATACAAGGGCTAGAAGGATGGAAGTAGGGCTTCAGCTAAGCCTCATTAGTTGGATTAGAATCCTTATAAAAAAAAAAGGCCCCACAAAGCTACCTTGCCCATTCTAACACATGAGGCTACAACTACAAGGTGTCCTCTACGAACCAGACACCAAATCTGAGGGTACTGCGATCTCACACTTCCCCCTATGGAACTGTAAACATTTTCTGTTACTGGGCCTGGGATTTGGCGCAGTGGTTCCACCACCTGACTCGCAAGCACAAGGGCCCAAGTTTGATCCCCAGTACCCCCCAAAAAATCTGTTATTTATAAGTTACCCACTCCATGGGATCTTGTTACAGCAGTTGGAGCAGTCTAAGACATCCTGTGATATCACTGGAAAGGATGCAGGATCAACAAAATTATGCAAACCCCACCAGGCCTTCCATGCACTCATCTTGGCTCCTCCAGTGAATGAAAAAAAGAGGACTTGAACCCAGAAGAGAAATGCTTTTCTGTTGCTATCTATTTGCAGTTTTCTTCAAACACACTCTACTAATAAAGCTATCTTCCCACCAGCTAACAAAGGACAACTACCATTGGGCCCAAACTTAATATCACAAAGCACAGCAAAATTGAAGGCTGCATTGGAGGTTGAAAAATAATAAACTGATAGTTGGCCCTCTGTCTTTCTATCAAATGTTAAACAGGACTCTTTCCTATTCCTATTTTTATCACCGGCCCCTAACATAATGCCTATCATAAAACAGTAATTCAGTAAATTTATAAAGGCAATAAAATGGAAAATTTAGATCCAGGCAGATTCTGATTTGAACCAGCCCAGGTATAAGGCAAGTGGGAAGTCATATCAACAAAAAACATGAAAGAAATGGATTTTTACAAGGTGAAGAATGCACAGGACTGTTGCTACCTAGAAACATCTTAGACTCTAGCTTATTGTAACAACTTTCAATAATGTGCTTTAGAGGGATTTATCTTCCTAACTAGACCATCTTTTAAAACAATTAAAAACACATTCATAACATCTTCTAAACAAGTGAAGTAAAGCAGGCCAACCAGGAAGAAGTTTAAGCCAACATATCCAAATAATGTGCTGCAACAATAATATAGAAATCCCATGTCCTTCCTAACATTTTTTTTTGTTCTCAAAATAATTGCTCGTTTAAGGTATTAAATACTTCAGTATCTTTAGAGTTAAAAACTGTTACTTTTCTCTTCTTAAAATTATATCCTGATGGCACGAAACCTTGATGATAAAATAAGATGTTTCTGTGGGCTGGCAAACAAGAAACATAGGCTTAAAATTTGCCTTGTTACAAAGAGCCTCACCTTGGTAAACAGAAGCAGTATTGTTAGATTATATTTTTCAATGTTTTCTAAGGCTCAAGATGTGAGCCAAATGTGGCCTGTTCTGCCAGTTTTACAAACAAAGCTACATATAGGAAGCAAAGGTTTTTCTTTTAATCAGGATAAAGTGCTCTCAAGAGAAACACAGACATAGAGGGAGACAACGTTCACAACTGATAAAGCCCTGCTTATAAAAAAAAATGCCAAACAAATGACAACCTACTGTACTTTTAGCCATTCTTATAAAGAACTAGTCCTAGAACAGTCGTGGTCTGAGCAAATGAACATGAGGAATCAAATATTGCTAATGGTGCTTTACTGGCAGGAAATTCGGCTTTCCCTTAATTTGGCACATTCAAAGAAGAAAACAAATTCTAAATATGATGCTGTAACAAAATCTAACAACAGTTGAGAGTCTGCAATTACTGTTTAATTTATAGTTTTTACAAATCAACACTATTAATATTCTTAAAAACAATATATTTGAAAAAATCTGAAAGCAGTACTCATTAAACTTCCCAGAGCTGTATAATTTAATCCTGAGTACAGAACAGAATAGATTTAAGGGTCTCATTTAAAGTTTCATTTACATTTGAAAATAGGGACCATGTCTCTAGTGAACAGCATGGTTTCCTATACAGGAGATGACTGATACTTGCTAAACACAGAATCACACAGATCTGTCCACAGACAGTCTGAGCCACAAGCCATGGACAACAATGCCATTCACTTTACCTAATATCTAAGCAGTCAAATGAAAAATAGGAAAATCATGAGTTTAATTTATTCTATTCACTGCCACTAATTATAATGCATATAATATCAGCAAGTTCCAAAGAGAATAAAACATTTCTCAGATATTATTTTCATTCCTACTAATATTCGAGGTATGACTTAAAGAGGGCTGGGACCAGCATGGTAGCAGTAAGAATGGCAAAGAAAACAATGAACAACAATCCCCCTCCCAGGTGTTTTCCAGCTGTCTAGAATGTTCTTCTTTTACTATTGGCTATGAATAAATATTCCAGTCTTCATTTAAAATCTAGATTTGGTACTATGCCTTCAAAGCACTTTCCCAAGGAGACCCACCCAAATATGATCCCACTTAACACTGCTCCATTGTAAAAGTCTAATGAAATTTTAATAGAGAGTATTAAACAAAGGCAGGAAATTAAGACAATAAAAATGAGATAGAGAAATAAAAACAAAGACAAAGAGAAATTGGAAAACAAGAAGCAACAATATATTCAAAACATTGGAGTCCAAAAAGAAAACTTTTAAAAAAGAAATAAAGGACAGAAATAATACTTAAAACTATAATCCAAGAGAATTTTCCAGAAATAAGAGAAAGGGGCAATGGGAACCTCACATAACTTACCTTAATCAACCAATTCCAAGATATACCCCAGAGTAAACTCTAAGTCTTCAAAATCAAAGAAAAATGCTCCAAGTATCTAGCCCACAAAAGATAATGAATAAAGCCAAATAGGGCCGGGGATTTAGCTAATTGTTTCGGTGGCCTGCCTTGCAAGTGCAAGGACCCGAGTTCAATTCCCGGTACCCAAAAAACAAACAAACAAACAAACAAAAAAGCCAAATAAATTTAACTGGCATTAGAGTTGTCATTTTTAAAAAATGCAAGGCAACATGGAGAAATATTTTCTAGAAATTCGATGAAATAAAGTATGAATAATGAATCTTTATTTATATCCAATCCACCTGTCTTTCAAATATCAAGAAAATGGGCTGGGGAATCAACTCAGTGGTTCTGCTGGCTCTCCCAAGCACAAGGTCCCAAGTTCA
>NW_022900922.1:21658586-21683650 GCF_012274545.1 Fukomys damarensis
AACCCCCAAAAAAAAAAAAAAAAAAAAAAAAAAAAAAAAAAAAAATCAAGAAATTGCTTTAAATGATTGGCATGGTGAAACAGGAGGATCACCAGTTCAAACCCAGCCTGGGCAACTTAGCAATAGCCTGTCTCTAAATAAACAATCAAGCAAATAAATGGTCTGAAGTTGTAGCTCAGTATGAAAGTCCTGAGTTCAATCCCTAGAAGCCTCGGCGGGGGGGAGGGGGATTGTTTTAAAACTGTAACAGATCACTTTTACAGATTTTTCTACCAATAAATCTTAAAAACAAAATGGTTTGGATAACTTGTTACAAAAATACAAATTACCAAAATGTCTCCATTGGAAATAGAAGCCTTAAGCAGACCAATTTCCATAGAATAGGTACAGAAATTTTTTAGGAACTATCTCACAAGAAAAGCAGAAGACCAAAATAAATTCGCAAATGGAATTCTGAGTTTTCAAAATCAGAGAGTTCCAATGACTTATAATTATTCCAGAGTGCACCAAATGAAGGAAAAAGTGTCCTAGTTCTTTTTATTGAGTACAATGTTAATAACTCAAACTAGACAAAGACACTTTGAAAATGACCAGTGTCACTCAAGGTTATCAATGCTAATAGTCTCAGTATTTCTTCAGAGAAAATTCAATGCAATAATAAAAAACACACACAAAAAATTCACACTTATAATGCTAGGCTGGTCCAATATTGGAAAGCTTACTTAATACTACACAACATATACAACATAGGAAAGGTAAAAATAATTTCATCACCTTCTGAAATGTGTTCATCAAAATTCTCCTGCCACACCTAGTAAAACTCTAAGGAAACAGGAATTTACAGATATTGTATTAATGCGACAAAATGTATATAGTCCAAAAGCCTGTTGGGAGACATACTAATGTCACTATCTTCACCAAGTTACAAGGCAAAATTATCCACTATTTCCACTATTTTAACTAAATATCTACACTGTAACTATTTGCCAATGCAAGTAACAAGATAAATAAATTTAAAAAATAAAAATTGGGAAAAGAAGAATCCAAAGTCCACTTATAGACAAAATAATAGCATATTTTTAAAATCCTAGAAAAACTGATAAATATTAACTCAAACTATTAAAAAAATAACTTCAGTAAGGCAAGACAATATAAAACGAAAATATAAAAACAACAGATTTTATACAAACAATAACCAGTAATAAGGTCAAAATGATAGCAAAAACCTCTACAGGAAGTAGAGACAATATTTATTTCAGCTGGGGTGGGGGAATAGCAGCAACCATAACAAGATACATCAAAAATCTGTACTGGAAAAACATTAAGATGCTGCTGAAAGACACAAAAATAGACCTGATGTTCCTGTTCTTGGACAGGACGAAACACCATAAAAATGACTTTTCCTCTAAATTAGTTTATGATAAATTAATTTCTAGTTTACCCCTAAAAATGCTAACTATACTTTCCATGGACTAAAACAAGATAATACAAAAAGTCATCTGAAAAATATTAATATGGAAGAATAGTCATAAAACTACAGAAAAAGAAAAACAAATGTAGGATTAGCCCTAACAGATGTTAAATCATAAAATAACTAGAACTTACATAAAAAGTATGGATGGAACAGAAAGAAATAAACCTGTGGAGTGAAACACAGTGCTGAAAATAGACAAGAAGATATGGAAATTTGATGGATAAAGATGGCTTCATGAACACTGACATAAAGATGAAATTTTTAATAAAGGGAATTAGAATAACCAAGAGATTAACAACATTAACAATAAAAACAGTTACAATTAAATAAAAAGTTGTAACTATATACTGTAATAAAAGATAGAAGAATGAGATCTCTCTCACTGTGGAGTGAAAAGTTTATAGAATCCTTAACACTTACTTTGCAAATTTTCAGTAACGATATTAAGATACAAATTAAAATTGTTCAAATATTCTACAAAACAGTATCTTTCAAAACAAGTTTATAAACAATATTAGTAATATAGCCAATTTTAAGAAAATAAATATCCGTCAATAAAGAGCTGAATAAAATCAAGATATATACAATAATATGAATTCATAGACAGGAGCATGAAAAGGTATTCTAAGAATCCATAAATAAAAGAATGAGGAAAGTTTTGACCTGTGCTGAATTATTCCAGGATACTCAGATGGAAAAAGAAAGGGAGGCAAGGAAAGCGGAACACAGGGAGGCAGGAGAAGGAAGAAGGAGACAGAGGAAGGGATGGAGAACATACTTGCTTATAATACTATGGCAAGGGACTTGGGTGGCCAGTGTCAGAACTGCAAAAAAGTTTTCTACTACATACTCATTTGTTTCTTTTGAAATGCTAGCCACAAAAATATATTATCTATACCAAAGAGAAATAAGTGTGGTAAAATATTAGCATCTGAGAAGTCCAGGTACTGAATAGCCAAGAATTAAGTATAATATTCTCAAAACTTTCTAATGATATCTATTTTTTAAATTTATAAAAAAGAAAAGGACACAAAAAAGAAACAGCTCCCCTACTCATGGTATCTGAAACCAAGGCAGCCACCATATATAAAAATAGTAACTACATACCCTCATGAAGACCAAGATGTTACAGTGAACACAGCAGAACAGAAAAAAGTGAAGGGAAAAAACAGAAAATACCTAGTACCTAGAACTTTTGACATCTTTGAACCAACAATTTAATCAAAGATGGAGATGTCTTTCCTTCAAACTTCTTGTTATGAGATAAACTTTGCTGATTTTGCAGATAAAGGAGATACATACGTAAGTATAGGCTTGAATAAGGTATAAGATATAAAAAAATGAAGTATACTCATACCCATTCAGATATCATTGTCTACAAGAGTGGTATTACCACATTTACATTGCTATTTTGTAATTATCTGGCTGAAGCTTTGCCCTTCTTAACCAACTTATCACTCCCAAGAGCAGTAACTGTATCTTACTAATTATTGAACTGCCAAACCCTATAACATGTAATAAGCATTCAACAAATATGTGTCAGTTAATGACTACTGGTTCTCTTTAGCATATTATATTAAAAATGGCTGCCAAGATGTAGTACAAACATGGCTTACTTTGGAAAGTCCATAAGAATGTCATTCAGGATAAGTATATTTTGTTTTCAAGGACAGTGCAAACCAAAATCAAATGCAAAAGATATTTGCTACCAAATGGGAGAGTCTATACATATTTTAACATAGTGGCTAGAGAACATAAACATTTATTTTAGATAAAAGCTTAAAATCTATTATATTAAAGTAAATATCTGAAGTATCTCTTCTGACCAGCCCTAAAATGAAAGCTAAGCCAAATAACATATTTTATAAATGCTAAAATCAGGCTAGAATTGTTTCATACTAATTGACAGAGAGAACTAGTTAAATCTTTAAATGGCAAACAATCACTTCAACAACAGTGTGTTTCTGTGTACTTGAAAGTAAGTAGTAATATCATCGATAAGTAATAATGTCATCACAGTCCTTAGTAAGTCAGAAAGAAGATGGGTTTGAAATACTATGGTGGATTGGCTCTCACCTGGGCAACTTGATGTTAAGAGATTCTATAATTAGCTGCTGTAAAACATCTTAATGTGTGCCCAGAGAGGAGACTAGCTGAGATAGTCCAAGATTTGTTACAACATTATTTATATTATGAATAATGATGAAATAAATGACATATTCCTACCCTTACCAACAGGTTTCTTTTTTTTTTTCTTTTTTGGCATCTGTGGGATGAGGTCATAAAACACAGGATTACTAAATTAAGAAGCATACATATTAAGAACCAAGATATATCATGTAAAGGTATAAGATCCCAATGATAAATGTAACTGTATTGTTTGCTTTAAATTTACCAATAAACTTAATGGGAAAAAAGAAGCATACATATTTCAAATTTTTAAACAATTTATCAACAAATTACTTTCCATGAAGAGTACAGAAATGCAAACTCCCACCAACAATATATCAGAGGAAATATTTCCCCACACTCTCAGGAGTTTTAGTCTTATCTCTAAAAATAAATAAATACATACATACATACTAGTAAGAAAAAAAGAAAGAAAACACATTTCAATTTGTATATCCCTGATTACAGGAAAAGATGAAACCATCTCCTGTTTCCCTCACACTTCTTCTATAAACTACTTATTCACATCATTTGGGTGTTTTTCATTAAAGTTGTCAAATTTAAGAAACTCAGAAAAAAAAAAAAAAAGAAAAGAAAAGAAAGAGCCAGGATTTAGCTCAGTGGTTCAGTGGCCTCTCTTGTAAGCACAAGGACCCAAGTTCAATCCCCGGTACCAAAAAAAAGAAATTAAGAAACTCTAACACTATTTGTAATTATAATGTCATATATATGTGTATTTGTGGACACATGCATGTACACATGTTCATAAATATATATGTGTACATGTGTAAGTATATATTCCTGTTCTTCACTTTGTTGTGGGGATTCAGGCCAATCAATCTTTCAGTGTTTTTGGTACTAAGTCTGATTGCAGGATGCAACTGCCATTTACTGAATAGGCAAAACTTGAGGTGCTACACGTCTTCCCTGCACAAGTCTCTCCTACAAAGAATTCCACACAGCCTGCATGCATCAGGAACATCCCACTGAATATTCATGTAAGTACAACAAATGTGTACATCTGGTAAAAACCCAACTCTATTTTATATACAATGTATTTCTCATGCAGTTTCAAATGTAACTTCTGTGAAAATAGAGAGAAGTGCATACTCTGCATTAAGAACTAGCAAAAGTTGTCATCCATTTGGGGAAAACACTGCAGGTTTGGGGGCAGTGCTGTGCTTATTAAGGCTACACAAATAGCAGATCACATTCATTAACTCTGATAATCTCTATAATTTTGGATAAGTCATTTCATAATTTATGCCTGAATATTTCTACCTTGAAATATATATATTACATTATCAATAGTTTGTATATTTTCCCTTGTATTAATTACATGCAGAGCACTGTGTTAACTGATGTACAATTATGTGCATAGGTAGAATGAAACACACACGGATTTCACTTCAGAATAGTAAAGGATACATTACAAAACACTGGTTATAAAAAAAAAAAAAGGATCATTCAGGAGCACTGCCCAGGCCTACAGGAGAGAGGAGGATTCCCATCTTCTAAATATACTTTGTCTCAACACTAAGACCATAGACAAAGCCCTTCCTCAACCCCACTGGCACAGAGCAACTTCTGTCGAGGACCCAGCATCTCAGCCACATCTGTGTTCCCTTCTACACCCAGCACTATGGCTCTAACAGCTGCACAAGGTCATGCAGGCAGTGGGACAATGAGAAGATCAGGAAAATATACTCAGGGCAGGCAGCACTGGCCCGTGACTACCCTGATTATTTTTTGTTTTGGTTTTGGTTTTGGTTTTTGAAACAGGATCCTGCAGCGTAGTTCAGGCTGTCCCTGACTCACTATGTAGCCTAGGCTGACCTCAAACTTGTAGTCCTCCTGCCTCAGTCTCCCAAATGCTAGGACTACAGGTGTGCCACCACTATATCGAGCTCACCCTGATTTGTAAAAATCCTAAATATACTTCATGGCATTCAAGCCACCTATTACAATTACCAAATCTAGATATTTCAAATTTCTTTGTATAATTACCTGAAATAACAAAAATAAGAAAAAGCTTATAGCCTAGAAAATATAAAAAGAAATTTTAAGTTTCTTAGAGTTTGCTCAATGGAATATTTTTATTACTATTTAAAATTTTTTAATTTAAATTTATTTGTCCAATAACACCAAATCCTTTGTTGTTTCTCAACTTGGCAAAAATATTCCAACCATGACTTAGTCCATGTTTCAACTATGATAACCAAAATACTATAAAATATATTGACTCAAATCACTTTGCCATTTAAAGAAAAAGCTTTCCTTCATTAAGTATCATAAAACATTGACAAGTATTTAAGGAAAACAAATTAAACTTTCTAGTTTTGCCGTAAACTTGCTTATCTGATCACTTCTGTAATAGAAAAGAAATTTATGAGCTTGAATGCACATCATTGGTTGGCACAAAGGGTGAGCTGTTGACTTTTAAAACATATTGTTAAAGCGATCCTTGACATCACTTTAATTTATATTTTTCTCAAAACAGTTTCAATCATGTGAACTGGTTAGTTTCTTAAATGCACTGAAAACGGCAGACAGGAATACACACATACCTGCACCACACAAAGAAAAACACTGAAGTATCAGAATCTGAAACACTAGACACTACCAAAATCATGCCATGGGTAGTTCATGACAATGACTTAATACTGTAATATCTGTATCTATGAAGGAACACACACAAAAGAAACTTGCGAACTTGGAGGGTGTATGCTAGGAAGAAAATGAATTTTTTTTTTTAGGGCAAGGATTTGATACCCTAAACTGGACACCTTTCAGAAAATCTACAGTAAACCCTTCCCATTGGCTAGACTTTCATCCATTTCTTCATTATCTTCAAGTTAAACCTACAATGTTACATTTCTATCTTAGTGAAAGAAAGCATTGTTCCCAGCTATAATAAACTTTCTAGAATTATGCAAAGTACTGTTTGCTAACATTTAATTTTAAAAAGAATTTAACTTTCATTGGATCTTTTGTCTAATTGGGCAAGACTCTCCACAATAATCATTACAAATTGTACTCTCGTTTCTTGTCTAAATTCTTTTGAAACTTCTAGTTTCAAAAGCAGGATAGTAATTACTATCTTACAGAGCTGAATCAGATACAATGAAAAATATACATTTTCCTTACACATTTCATTGTAAATACAGTCAATAAACTTACTAAAAGTAGAAAATATGCCAAGCATAATGGTAAATGTCTATACTCTGGGAGCCTGAGGAAAGAGGATCAAAGTTTGAGTCCAGCCTGGGCAACTCAGCAGACTTAGGGAAACCTTGTCTTAAAGTTTAAAAAAAAAAAATTAAAAGTGCTAGGATTGTAGCTCAGTGAGAAGGCCTAGGATCAATCCTCAGTACTGCCTAAATAAGTAAATAAATAAAGTCCCAACTTTTTTGTAAAACATGTGTAGTGCAATATCTGAACCATGAACCTCTCTGTCCACAGACAGTTCATTCTGTTATTACTTCTTCAAAGATCATCTGGAATTTTTAAAAAAAGGAAATGTTTTCCAATGTAATTTCTTAAATGTTCTGAATAAAGGTAACAGAAAGGATGGTTTGTTCCCAAGTATGCTGAATACCTCCCTCCCTACTTGTCCTGTTCAATGACAGAACACCTACCCTGCCCCAAAGTCTGCACTCTGTAATAGAGACATCAAGTTAGCCCCAGTGACCGTTTTCCCTCCCTTCTTTACAAACAGAAACCCACCTCTGCTTGGGAACAACAATGTGCCCAGTTCAGAACACATGAATATATTTTCCAGCCTGTCTTACAAGCAGAAGTAGCCTTTGGATGTAGTGCCAAACAGCAAGGGTTTTGAGTGAGACTTCCTATCAGGGTCCTTTAAAGGAAGAACAGACTTAGCTGGCTTGCTCCCTCTGTTACTTCCTCCCTTTGAGAAAGCACATATGATGGCTAGAAAGCAATAACCATTTGACATGAGAGGAAAAACCAGTAACAGACCACTGCCCTAAAAACCCAGATTTGGTAAACGAAGCTAGCAACTTATTGTGGACTTTGTGTATATCAGAAAAATAAATCCCCTATCTTATTTAACCCTCTTCTTGTTGGGCTTTTATGACAAGTAGCTAAACTTAAATTCAAAGTAATGCAAACTAACAAGAAAGACTTAGGAAAAAAAAATAGGATGGAAATCCACAGAGGAAGACCTGAGTTCTGACAGAGGCAGAGAGCGGAGGGGGGTCAGGAAGGTGAATGAATGGAGAAAGCAAGTATGTGAGCTGGGTCATTCATCTGTTCCACTGTCTTTGTCGTCCACCCTACCAGCTACAGGGATACAGATAAAAGACACAGCGGCTGCCCTGAAGGACTACGAGAAGGAATACCAACAGATCATTAAATACAGTTATTTATGTGGGAAGCCGCATACAGCTGAACTGGAGCGTATCTGCACAACTGTGTAATACCCACAAAAGTGCCATCCTGTCCTCCAAGATACAGTGGGGACTGGCTTCAGCTAAAAACAGTTGAAAGGGTAAACGTACTCTGAGGAAGATTTGCATCCATCCACAGCTATTTCCTAAGAATACTGTACAGTATTTATCAGCTAAAAGAAGAGTTTCATATCATCTACAGATTTTACTTCTTCACTGCCACTCTATCCAATTTTCCAGGATCACAGAACACCATGCCTCGGTATACTCTAAAATCTAAGCAACCTCATTCATACAGCTCAGAGAACACCTGAACCCAAGAGCAACCATAAGTAGGGAACAAAAAAAGTTAATATCTAAAACTTTTGTAGCATGTGTTATAGTTCTAAAGGAAATGCTTTTCATTGATTATCAGTTATTCCACAATACTACTGAGTGACCAAAAATTATGTTTATCACACAGCAAACAATAAGGGGAGGAAAAAAGTCAGAAACGTTTTTCTCTGTTGTTGTACACACACTCACCAAGAGTAAGTAGGATGTCTTTCAAACCAAAACAATAGGAAATCACTCTTGGCTGAAAGAATTGGCTTAGATCATGATGATTTCTTCTATAACCTGCTACAGCAAGTTCCTGCGTGCTTTCTGGAGCCTCCACCTCCAGAAGTGGGAGAACAGCCAGCACATACATTTAATTACGCAAGTATTCAATGCCATCAACCAGCTGTTGCCAGAACATAATACACTAACCTCCTTCACTCACTTGCCACATAAAATGGCAAAAACAAAGCAACTGTTGATGTAACAATAATCATGAAATATGCAAAATACTGTTCTCTAAAAAGATTTTAGGTAAGTACTCAACTCAGTTTTGCATTTTAAAATGATTTACTACCTCTGAACTGTTTCTCTGTTCTGGATTTGCAAATTGTTACCAATCTCTTAACTGTAAATTTATTCCTTCGTTTTGTTGTTATAAAGTCAACCATGAACTCAATTGTCAAATATACTTTCAAGTTTATTTCCAATCCAATTTCTCATTAGAACATGTCACACGATAATCTTCTATCTCCCTCCCATTCATCTGCATTTTTCCATGGTTAGTGGATAAGTAATTTAGAGCCCATAACAGGAAATTAGTGAAAATCTGCTCAAGACATCCATAACTCTCATTCTTCACTTTAAGAATAAAAAGTTCTTTAACATTTCTAGAAAGCTTGTTCCTCCAGTAGCATTATTAACTACAAACTAGCTCATGGGGGTGGGGGTTTTACAAACTCCCAACTACAACACAAAGTAGAATATACAGCACTGTCACATGCATAAATGAGTGGGAATAAAATGTATTAACACATGGTAGATGATAAAACCTAATCTGGAAACAACTTATCCAGAGAAATTTGCTTTTCAGTCAATTCAAAGAATAACTCAATGTTAACTATTTACAAGGCTGTGCTAGAACACAAAGATGCCTCAGTACAGGAGAGACAACTTCACGGCCCTTACAAATCTGTGACTCCCCTCTCCCAAGAGCCTTCCTGTATCAAGGTCACCTTTCTAACACTTATGTCTTCCACCACAGCTGGCTAGCTTACTTTGATTTTTCAATTATGGTGGTTTGCCTGGTGTTTTGTGCTCTTTCATTGAAACTGTACAGTTTGATTCTCAAATGTTAGGCAATGATGTGAAATTGAAATATTTATATTATTCGTATAAATTATAATACACCTGACATACTACCTTAACAACGACGTATTGATACACTGACAGCAGAATGATGATCCTCAACTCTTCCCCCCCTCCAAAAAAAATCAGGTTAACCTAATCATACAGTATATACTCCATAATTCTAAGTGTGAGACAAACTGAAAGGCAAACACCACCAGTTTTTTATCCACTTGCCACAGCCCCCACCTCAAAATAAGAGGTCTCGATTAATTCAATGGCTACACCCTGAGGCAGGCCCTGCTCCTTAGTTCAGTGGGGGAAACAAAGCACAGCCCTGGCTCCTGCCGGCATAACCAGGTGACTACTCCAGGAAGGCAGGAGTCCAGCCCCTTTTACCTCTTCCCTCAGGAAAGAAACTGTTTTGTCACACTCTATAGGCAAAATGCAAAAACACAAGACAGCACAATTTCTTAAAAGAAGACTTCTTAATACATTATTTAAAAAGTAGAATGTTCTTCCTCCTTTTTGCAAATACATACCCTGTCTCTGACAAGTGACTCACAGCATCCCTGGGGGACCATTCTTATAATAGTGTCTTAAGTCTACCAGTGGTATCTGTTTCCCAGGAAAAGAAAAAATCATTACACCGTAAAGTTACAGGGTCAAAGAGCCTAAGCAAAAAGATTTTCCTGAGGTCAATACCCTCACCTCATGATTCACAATCTAACAGAAGAATCAAATATGTAAACCAATAATAAAATATAATACACAACAATAGACATTTGCATGGGGTAAAGCAGCAGCCCAGGATAAAGCATAAATCCCTCTGTGGAACTTGGAGGGAAGGGGTGAGCACGGACAAGGAGATGATCTAACAGATGCTACTGCCTTGGACACAGGTTCCAAAGATGAACTATTTGGTCAGGCAGGATGAATGGGGGGCAGGGGTGGGTGGGAGTATACACAGCACACACATGCATCTGAGAGGGAAGAAGATCTTCCAGGGGGCAAGAGGAGCATCTGCAAGCACATGCTTAAAAAACTTTATAATCTGGGGTGAGTAAAAGTCTATGGGGAAATGGCAAGAAAAGAAGTAGGAGAAAGAAGGAAAAAATTTTAAAATATCTGTTTATACTAAGAAATTATAACTTTATCCTGCAGGGCAAGAAAAACTTATTAAAAGAATTTGAAGGAAAGGAATGCATTAACTAGAACAAAAAAGAGCTAAGAACAAGCTAAACACCACACAGTAATACTAAGGGTAGCAGATGAGGACCATAATCACGTGATGGAGAAAAAGGATTCAATTCAAAGGTATGTAACCAGCCTATGACAATTTGATGAAACACAGGATCAAGGTTTTTTCCTGTAGTTTCCACAAGGAACACACAACACTGGGCATAAGAAAGGAAGACAGAAGGGTTAAGAGAGAAAGGCCCTTGAGCATGGCCTAACATGGGGAGGGAAATGAGCAACCCAGATGACTACAACCCAAGAATACAGGCAGCAGATCAGAACTACTGTTGAGAAGAGGTGAAGTTGGTCAGGAGGCAGCTTATATGTTGTAACCAGATGCATTAGTAGGCCATCCATGTGGAGAATTCATGAAACACTGGAATACAAGTCTGGATCTTGAGAAGAAAAAAGTCAGAAATAGATTTTGAAGAAATCAGCCCACTGGCAAATATCTAAACAATAGAAATAGATGAAAAATGGAAGGAAAATGTAAACATTCAACATAGCACTGTTTAGAGAAGAGAAAAAAAACCTTAACTTAGCAATACCTAACCAATACTATGAAGTCAAATAGTCCAAGATTCATAACTAACTTTCCACACAGAAAGAAACTTTTTGTGGGCTATGAAGGCTGAAGAAGACTGTGACCAGTAAAAATAATAATTCACTACATCTGTGTCTGAAACTTTAGATAACAACATAAACCTGATACAGAACTACATCACTACATACAAGTAGAAAAAATTAAATGAAACTATCTAAATTTAACAAAAAAAATCAATGAAATGTAACATTTTAAAAAATAAGTTAAACTCATAACAACTACTCATATTAACTAACTTGTTTCTTACAAAAGGTCAGACTAAAAGCCAACATGGTTTTATCTTCCAGTGCCAAAGAATTTAATTGAAATTTTAAAATTAACTAAAACAATATTTACTTAAAAATAATAAATTGACTACTAGTGAATCAAAATAACAGAATCAGATTGTTTTTTCATTTTCTTTTAAATTAGTAAATTAATTACTAACTAAAAGGGCAAAGATTTCTTTATTCGTAACAAGTTAGGATTTTTGAAGCCTATTTTATAATTTAAATTGAAAAAATATTCTGAGAACTTCCTAAACTTCAAGTCTAGAACTCAACGATAAGCCTACATGAAATAAATAATATTTTCCTAATAGGAATGAAAATCCAACAGTTTTTAAGTTTGCTAAACAGGCTGTTTTGTAAAGAGCTTTTCTAGAGAGAAAAGATGTTATACCAAAGAGGTATCTTCTGTTCCAAACACACACTTCCTTCTGTTTCCATTTTGGCATTTTCAGTTGCTGTTGCAAGTAATTCCTCTCAGATATATACATCACCCCGACAGCATTACCGTTAATTTCTACAAGCAAAGGAGGTTAAAAGAGGGAATGGCTCTGTCTATCCACTATCAGTATGGCTAAACCACAGTGCCCATTTGGGTTAAAACGTACAGGGTTCAAACAGGGGTTGAGAGTCGATGATCAAAGCAAGCTGGCTATTCTTCCTGTCATTTATACAGAACACACAAGACGTGTTTATTTTCATCAGCCTCTCAATGACCTCCTTTAGGTGGCATGGAAAGATCCCACATTTCTATAAAGCCCTAGTCAAAGGAGTTTTCTTATTTGATACTCTCATTAAGAGGAAATTTTATTTTTTTCAACTTTTGATCTTTTTCATTTACTCAAGAACCTCTCAAGTTAAAGGCCATATTGCCTCAATCAAGTTGGGATAATGGATAAAATAAGGACAGGGCAACTGAGAAATGCTCAGGAGGAAATAGCTGCATCCAACACACTGCCTCATAAAACATGAACAGAGTGTGCATTTTTCAAAGCTCATACAGGAATTAGCATTTAAGTTCAAAAGCCGCCCAGCAAACTCTGTCTTACCTTTTTCTGCTACTTTAAACTCATACTCTTGGCAACCTCAACAACAATAATAAATTGTACAGTAAAACCTAAGGGAAACTTGTCACAATTTCTCAATTCCTAGTTCTTAACCAATGGAACTACAGTAACCAAATGAAAGAAAGAAATCTCTCAGAGTTATCTTCCTTTGCTCCCGTTAAAAATGAGGCTGACTTCTGCCTGGTGGCTCAAGAGACAAAATCAAGTAATGAATAATTAACAACAAACAACTATTAAGTACTAAGAATACATTGAAAAGGAAACAACAGCAGATGATCAGAGACAATGACACATCAGGAGTAGATTATAGACGGAAACTTCTACAATATGTCAGTTGAAATAAACCTTTCCTCCTTTAACTTGGGTGTCAGGTATTTTGTCTCAGGAACCAGAAATATAACTAAGACAACCACATAGACAAATATGTAGCATAAGTTATTGTATAATAAAGTTTATGCACTAATCATCTTTGATTTTCTTTTCTTTGTTAGGAGATGGTGACAAATGGGAAGGCATCTAAATAAAACAATGTTTGACAAGAAGAGGTAATGTTATAAAAGTCTTCAAATGAGTAAGAGTCACTTGAATCTGATGTATTTCTCAATGTTGTTATTATACCTTTAACAGGATTGTATTCACTCTGGAAACACCAAATACTACTGTGTTACCTTAGTAAGAACTGGTTGTAATGATCAAAAGTCTTCAAAGTCATTAAAAAATGTCATCATTATATTCTTAATTTTTCATTCAATCAAGCAAACTAGTATATAAAAGGAATCTGTGCTTGCTATCATGGTTCTTCGTATGAAAATTACAAGCTTTTCTTTTATGTCACTACTAATTCACTTAATCATTCAAACACTATGTCTTACTTTGAACCACATTCACAAGTTTATTGTATTATATTTAAAAAAAAACCACACACACACACACATTATATTTGGTTTAATTCTCCCTTTGTCTGCTCCTAGAAATGACCCTGCCTCTTCTGTACCATCCCTGCCTTCCTGCTTCCCACCATGGCTCACTCAATAAGAATGCCTCTGGATATTTGCCTCAATTCTAAAGCCACCTGCCTAGTATCTGTATCTGGAAAACACAGTAAAAATAATGATATAATAGTAAAAATACACTCTAGTTCAGACTGCCTAGGTTAAAATCCCTTTCTACCATTCATAACCTGAACATCCTTAGAGAACTTCATCTGTCAAATAGAAATAAAAATGGACTCTACACAGGGCTGCAAGAATTATGCTAGGAGATATTCAATTCACATAAAGCACATGAAATAGTGTCTGCCAAAGAGAAGACATTCAATAAAAGTCAAATATATTCATTCTCTATTAAAATTTTTACCTATGACTTTGAAATATAGCATGTTAAAAATAAAACAAGAATATCTCAAATTCAACGCCCTTCTGAAATTCCCTATTTCATTCTAGCCAGAGAGTTATCTTCTTCAATGTTGAACATGTAAGGAATTCTTCCTTCACATGTCAACTCCTTTCCTCCAAAGTGCCTCCCCTTTAAATGAGCCCTTCAGTACCTGGACTACTTCAGCTCAGGCTTAACTCAATTCCTGATCTCAACTTTCCCTTACTCCCAGCCATTCTTTCACTGCTGCCAGAATTAATCCTTTAAGACCAAGGATGCAAACACTGTAGACAATATTTTAAAACTCATCATTTATAATAAATATATAAAACACTGCAAAGATAAAAGGAGAAAGTACAGATTTTAACAATGTTACTGAAACAACTCAATATCTATGTCATTAAGGAAAAAATATTTTAAAAGCACAGAATCTTCATTAAGTGTATCAAAAATTTTTAGAAAGTCGGAGCAGACCTAAATACACTCATGCACCATATAATCATGTTTTGGTCAACAGAAGACCACAAATACCACAGTGGTCCCATAAGATTACATTGCCCAGTGATATCTCTACTTGTGTAAATAAATATTTGCACAAGGACAAAATTGCCCAACCATCTCATAAAGTGGTTCATAACTGTACCTTATTCATGATAGAAAAGTCAAAATGATGAACATTCAAGTTTTATCAAAAGTCATTTAAACTGGGGATTTAGCTCAAGTGGTTCCACCATCTGCCTTGCAAGCACAAGGGCCTGAGTTCGATCCCTGGCACACACACACACACACAAAAAAAAAGTTATTTAAAATTTCAATTTAATCATAATCAAAATTATACTAGTACTCCTTGTTGAAATTAAAAACTGATCCTAAGGGCCTGGGATTTAGCTCAGTGGCACCACACCTGCCTCACAAGCACAAACAACATCTTAAATTTGATCCCCCCCTGGGGGGGGCTGATTTTAAATTTATATGGAAGGGTAATGAGCAAAGAACAACCAGGACACTCTAACAAATACAAAAATACACTAGCACTATCAAACATCTACACTTAGCGTATCTATACAACATATGACATTATAGAACAAGAACCAGAATAAAGAAATAGACCAATGGAATGAAAAAAAGGGGCAAAGGACATACTCAAAAACATCTATGAACATATGTCTATTATCTATTGACATATGTTTTAACATATGTCAAGAGTGGGTAATGCAGAGACAAAAGAAGAATGAACAGTTTTTTAAAAACAAAATTAAGCGATACTGGAACAAGTGAATATCTACATGGAAAAAGTTAAATCGGACCACTTCACAGGGCCATAACCATCTCCTCCAAAAAATCAACTCCAGATGGAATACAGATGCATATGTAAGAGATAAAAGCATGGACCTAACAGAAGAAACATAAGAGACTATTTTAACAGCTTAAATTTAAGGAAAAAAATTTTAAGAACAGAGACCAAAAGTAAAGACTTCATAATGTTAAACCACAATTTAAAACCATAACAAAATATAATTTAAAGCAGTGAAAAGATAAACCACAGTTGGGAGAAAATAAAACATATATACTATCGAAAGACTAGTAAACAAAACACACATAATGTTTACCACAAATGAGTAATAAAAAGAAAAACTCAAGAAAATGGATAAGCCATTTCATAAAAAATGGAAATACAAATGGCCAACAAAACAGATTTTAAAATGTTCAACTTCATCAATGATCAGGAAATACAAACTAAAACTACAATAAAAGACATCTTCGCCAATCAATTTGGAAAAATTTAAAACCCTGATTATATCAACCATAACAAGCATAGAGAATAACAATCATACACATCCACTGCCAGGTAACCCTAAGTACATCCATTTTCAAAGAGAGACTGGCATTACCCACTGAAGTTTGAATGTGCACACACTTATGACCCAATCATTCCATTACTAGGTACATATCCTGAAATAACCCTTACACACTTGTACCAGAAGATATTTAAAATAGTGACAGCAGCAGTGTTCATGAAAACAAAACCCTGTGAAAAACTAAAACTATCAATAAAAAAAAATAGGGGCTGGGTGCTTAATGGCAGAGTATTTGCCTAGCATGAGTGCAGCCACGGGTCCAACTCCTGATGCAAAAACATTAATAATTACCATGAATGGCTAGTCATTTTATATTCATCAAATGGAAAAATCTGAAATTATAATGCTGAGCAAATGAAACAAATCTCAGAACACAAGCAGTATATGATCAATAAATACAGTTCAAAATAGGGATAAATAATATATTGTTTAAAAATACAATTCATAGATGATAAGTCTACCAGCCAAAATAAAGAAATGGCTCAAAAAAAGTCAGAATAAAGGTTACTTCTTGAATCAGGCGTGGTGGCACACACCTATAATCCCAGCATTCTGGAAGGCTGAGGCATGAGAATCACAAGTTTGATCCCAGCCTTAACAATTTATCAAGATTCTGTATCCAAATAAAAAATAGAAAGAGGGCTGAGGATGTAGCTTAGTGGTGTGAAAGCCCTGGGTACCTTAACTGCAAAAAAGAAAAAAAAGAAAAAAGATTACTTCTTGGGGGTAAAACTGAGAGACACGGACTATGCCTATAGGCTTGACAATGTTGCAATTCTCATTCTGGGTGTACAGGTATATTTATTAATACTTTATTATTATTTAAACTACAGGACTTGGATAATATCTTTTATAATAATCACAATGAAGAGAAGAATCTCACAGGAGAGTGAAGTAAAGAAGAAGGAACCCTTAAGAGGTCTAGATGGGAAGGCAAGAGAAAAACAGGACAATAGCTAAGAGGGGTTTAGGGGCTCGTTAGACCTGAATGAGTCAAATGCTGATGAAAGGCAACAACAGGGTTGGAGAAGTTGAAAATATAGAATGAGGAAATAATTTTCAGAATAAGGGAAGATTCAGAGCACACATGAAAAAAAAGGATATTTTTTCCACCTGAACCTGAGAGAACAAAGCAAAAAGGACTTATGTGCCAATTAACCAGCGTCAGTCACAGGGCAGACATCAGAACACCTAGACGAGGGGTGGCAGGCAGGGAAAGAGAACACGTATGGGCTGCACAAGGCAAGTGCACCAGTCTGTACTGGGTTCTCCAGGAAGAATGTGTAGTTAAAATTTAAACATTCAAATCACTTACCAGCTAAATACACAAATACAAAAACCATAATAGAAAAGGTCTCATTAATTTTTTTGTTCTGTATCAGTTAAACTCAAAATAGTATAATCTTTAAAAGTACAACTCATATATTTAATTTGCTGATATGCTTAACTTCATTATCAAAAATAGCGAAAAAACAAAACAACTTTCACTTACTTAATTGAGTTTCTAAAGTGGTCTTCAGCTGGGTTTTTTACAGTACAACTGTTCAGAAGCCATAAATCTGCTTCAGATGGGTTTTCTAGTAAAAATAAAAAAGAATACAAAAAACAAAAGTTAAGTATCACATTTAATCAAATCAAAAATATCCAAGTGCTTACCCAGATGGTGCAAGACTGGTTGGGGGGTTTGTTAGAGGCGAGTAAACAGCCAATTACAATACAGTAAGTAATTGCTGTAATGTGGAAAAATAATCACAAGCAACAAATACAAAAATGTGTGTTCTGTACTGTATCCTTTCACTTAAAATGTAATGAGGACATTTTCCTTAATTTTCAAAGTGCAAGAGTACTATTTCATAATTTCCATAAACTAAAATGAAACTGTCCTAATCTTCTCTACATATAAAATTAATTGCCCTCTTTTGGATTGTGTTAATATTTTTCAGGCACAGGTATGAGAAAATACTGAGTATTCCTCAGTTTTAGAAGTTATTAAAATTATAACTTGTCTGCCATTTAGAATTAATGATTTACCTCAAAATTTGTCATTTCTTTCACCAGTCTGATTAAATATTGTTAGCAAATATAATAAACATACTGGCAATAGGATAAATAATCCAAACCATGTTTATTAAAATGAATTTACAAATCCTTACAGCACCCACCAGTCCACCTTTTTTTTAATACCTCGGTTGCCTAAAAGGATTTTGTTTATTAAAATAGAATTAACTACCATAAAGAAGGAAACCAAAAGTGAAAACTAACCCTTTCAACAACATTTCAGTAAGAACAGAAGCAATTGGTATAAGGAGCCAAAAGCACATTCAGGTGTTTCTGTCCACATGTGCTATCTGGGAAGCAATATTCAGGTTAGAGCATAAGGCTCGAAAGATAGTGAACACATCAGAGCTAAAGGTAATCTGGAAATAACTTTTCCCCCCAACTTTCTTTATTAATATACTAAAATCTTTTTTTATAAAGAGGCAGAGTAAAAAAAAAAAAAAAAAAATCCCTGAAACAATAAAAAGGGCAACTCCTTATCACTGCATGCTAGCTGAATAATGATTCCCTCCTAACTCATCTCTCTCTCCCTTCCATTCATCCCCCACCAGCATCCTAATGGTCTGTGTTTCTGTCCAGCAGCAAAAGTGGCCTTTCATACCACAGAAACCTAAGTATGTCCCTTCAGAAAAGATGAGTATACACCTACCTTCTCTTTGTTTCGTACACATCATTCCCCACAATGCCACTGAAAAGATCATTCCTCTATCAATATATGGTAGCACCATCCCAATCTCCCAGTGATTGACAGTTGGAATTAAAGGCCTGTCCAGATCGGGCTGCCTACCTCCTCAACGTCTATACTGATTTTCTCCTATTTTCATCTTCTGCCAATCACGGAAATTCCTTCTCACCCTTTAGTTTCAGCTTCAGGCTTGTTAGATCTCTTTCTCTGCACTCCCTTAACAGACTGTGCTAAGAATATTCTTGCACTTTATAATAGTGTGTTAAAAGCATTCATTTTCCAGCCTGTCTCTATTAAGAGATTCTGAAGACAACATTTTAATCAGATGTTCTCTGGATATCTAAATTTTAATGCAGTGATGGGTATAGAACAGGTATTCAAATAGCCATGCAACAAGTAACCATTGTGCAAGTAGGTGCAGGATGAGACAAGAATGACAAAGAGATCATGCGTGGGACCCTCCTTCCCATAGCACTGATCCAAAAGCTCTGAAAGCCAATGATGATCTTCAAAAGAGACACTGATTTATTTAACAAACAGAACTGAGTCTTTTACCTTATTTGCAGCTATATCCCACAACATGTTTCAGCTTCTGGTACATGATAGATAACCATTAAATATTTACTGAATTAATATCAAAGTTTAAAAAGACAGATCATTACTATGAATAATGTACTACAGATAAGAAAAAGTCACAGAGATCTGTTAACTAATGATAAAAAATAGTGATTGTGGATTTATTTTTTAAAGAAATAAGCAAATAGCTAATCCTAATGACAGAGCTATCTGTACCAGAGGCCACTTTTATATGATGGCATAATCTTCTTTTCTGTTACCTTCAAGTTATTAGACAATTCATGCCATCATCACAAGAAACTCCAGCAATAAATAAAAGAAGTTATTCTACTCTATTTTGTATTTAAATATGGCCAGTGTTGACTTCTGGAACAAACTGAGGATCCAATAACTGCAATCAATGGAAATCCTATGACTACACCAAAGTGCCTACAAAATTACAGAACTATTTAGAAAATCACCCCACAAGAGAGAACATCACTTCTCAATTGACACCAGAGATACTCAATTCTTTCTTTCTTTCTTCTTTTTTTTTTTTTTGGTTTTTTTGTTTGTTTGTTTGTTTTGTTAATGGTAGAAATGTTTTATCAAAAGTAGGAAAAGAAACAAGCTCTGCAGAGCAAGTTTGGACCAAGTAAAAGTAGGAAAAGAAGTACACCCTACAGCACAAGGGTGGGCCACTATGCAAGAGAGAACACAGTGGGAAATATCAAATTATTTCTGAACACCACTTTGTCTTAGTACATCTTACTGAATATTTTCCAAAGATGATTCTACTTAAAGGTACAAAGCAATCAAAAGCCAACAGAGAGTAAAGATTTCTTATGTGTCTAGACCATGTAAGAGGTACTAGGGACATGGCTGTGAAAGCTGCTCTTCTCAAGGAGTTCAGAGTCATTAAGAGGAAGTCTGATTTTCAAAAGTTAAAAATAAATTTAAAAAAAAAACAAAAAGCAGCCAAACAAGGTAATTTAAGGTACCATCTGATAATATGAAGATGATTAAACAAGGTAAATGACAGAGAAAAACAGAGGGTCTACTAGTTAAAATAACCCTCTTATGGAAGTTGAATCTGACTTGGGGTGAATGACAGGAAGGAATCTGCCATGCAAGGATGGGAAGGAAAAGTGCAAATGCAAAGGCCACGAAACAAGACCAGGCCTGTTATGTCTAGGAAGAGCGAGAAAACAGGTGTGAAAAAGGATATATGGAAAACAGGGAGAAAAAGGTCAGAGAGGTAGGCAAAAGTCAAATTCTTTGATATAATCCACTTTGGAATATTCATTGGATTCCCACTGGCAAATTAAGAACTCTAGATTTTCCTCTAAGTGTAACATGAAGTCACTACTGATTTCTCACATGAGTTAATTTCTATTTCAGAAAAACCATTCTGGTAGCAGTGAAGACTCTAGGTGGGTTATTAGTCTGCTCTGACACTACAACTTACAGAAGAAAACTCTGGCTCACTGTTTCAGAGGTTTCAGTCCATGGTCAGCTGGCTCCAAAGCAGGAACATCATGGTAGAGGGCATAGTGAAGCAAAGTTACTCAATCCATGGCAACAGGAAAGCAGAGCAAGGGCCCCACCTCTTAAGAGTACATGGTGCTATGAACATCAGTGGGTTAATCCACTGATAAGCCACAGGGGTCTCAATCCAGTCAAGTCAACAGCTTTGCTGGCAATATACAGCAAAAGCAAAGATGAAGCTGGAGGATGTTAAATCAACAAAACAAGCTAACAGTTGATGCACTGGGTGAAGAGTAAGTGAAAGACCATAGTAACCGGAACAACTTGCAAGAGTGAGAAGTGAACTGAGACATATTTTGGAAGAAGAGTGTGTGGATTTTCTATCACTATAGTAAAATACCTGAGATTATTAATTTTAAACAGAAAGGTTTTGTTAGAGCTCAGAAGTTTGAAAATTCTAGTCCATGATGAATTGGTCTGTTTTAGGCTGTGGCTAAGCAAAACATTATGGGCATGGCAGAGCAAAACAGCTCATCTCATGGCCAGGAAGAAAAAGAGAGAAAGAGAAAGAGGTATAGGCCCCCTAATCCCCGTAAGGTTATGCCAATGACTTAAGGACCTTCTGCTGGGCCCCGCCTTCTCAAAGTTTTACTACTTCCCAAGAAGTTAAGATGTGAAATGGAAGCGAGGCTTGGAGAGATGCACTGATAGTTCCAGCACTTAGGAGGCCAAAGCAGAAAGATCATTCGAACCCAGCAGTTCAAGGCCAACCTGGGCAATCCTTAAAAAATTAACAAATTTGTAAAAATTAATAAACAATGGAGTCTGAGCTTTTAACACATGAATCTTTGGGGGACACTTGAACAAAAAGCATCACAGACTTGAGAGAATTAATGGGAAAGTTAAATAAGAGATGTGCAAGAAAGAATCAAACTGGATTATTAAGTACTTACTAAGGATTTTTGCCCTGAGCATCAGCTGTGGTGCCATTTATTGAGATGAAGGCCTGAAGAAAAACAAGATTCGGGGATAGGGAGCTGATAGCTTTGTTTTGGATATGTTATTTTTGAGATCCCTATTAAATTCCCAATTGGAATTTGTACATATGAAACAGATGTTGAGAGGTGAGGGTCTTTCAGAAAAGTGATTTAGTCTTTTCCTGCTACATTCTGTGACATCCTCAATCAAGGAAAGGGAGAGGGAGAAACAGAGAAAGAAAGAGATAACATAATACAGGTCATGCAGATATCTGGTAGAGAAGATATAACAAGAAAGCCAGGTATGGCGAGACATGCCTATAGTCCTAGTACTCAGAAGACTGAGGCAGAAGGATCACTCGAGGCCAGGAGTTTGGGCCAAACTCAGCAGTTTTTTGTTTTTTGTTTTTTTTCTTACTAGGGATTGAACTCAGGTCATTGCACTTGCAAGGCAGGCCATGGAACCACTGAGATGAATCCCCGGCCTCAAGCAGATCTTTAAAAAACAAACAAATTTGTGAAAAGGAATACTCAGTAAGATAAAAGAAAAAGAAAATTAAGGAACATGGTGTCACAGAAGTCCAGAGAAGAAAGCATTTTTAAAAACAGAACAATTACACTAAACACTAAGAATTCAAGAATGATATCTGTATAAATGTTAATACCATTAACAGAATAAGATAATACTTATTTTTCATTTTCAACTCTCAATTAGAAATGTTTGTTGACTTTGCACCAACCCACAATTATCTAACGAAAGCCCTTTTTACTAAATTATACAGAAAACAAATTTACTACAAAAAAAAAAAAAAAAGAAAGAAAGCTGTGTATGGCTATTTGCCAATAAAAAAAAATACTGGTTCCACATGTGTTACCTTCTTGTGAAAATATTTTGAGTTTTCAGATGACATCAACACCCCCCGATTCGTAACAGTCCTTGCAGAGAGGAAAGGAAGCAGGATGATCACTCGAGCCAACTTAGGTAGTCCATTATGCTCATGTTCCTGGCAATCTCAAGGAACATACCCATTTCAAACACTCACATGGAAGAGTGCCAAGGAACACATCTCCAAAGGAGTAAGCCACGGTGACATGTGTACCTTGGAGTGGTAGATTCTAGAACAAGCAGGAAATACAAGAAGATCTGTCTTCTAGAACCTCATCCCCAAAATAAAATGAACATACAAACACACTACCACGTGTGGATGATTTGGTTACTGAAGAAAATGTCTGCTAAGAGGAATGTTCTTAATGACTCAGAAGACTCACGCGAGGCTTTCCAGTTCTTTGGGAGGAAGAGCAGTATTATATAAGGGCACTGAGGAAATAAGTAACAGTGGACCTGGGAGGGAAACACAATAAGAAGACACCATGCTTAGAGCACAGCCTTGGAAAAGACCCAAAGAAGAATTCTACACACTCAGAGCACTGATAACTCCTGGTATATGGCTAAGAGCATATGCATATAGCCAAATATGGCCAATGCCAGAGCCAGGATATCAGGTCTGGTTTTAAAGCCTAAACACTTTAGGCTAGCCAATAAGTGGGCCATCAAACCTGTGGACCTTTGCCAGTTTGCTAGGAAACAGAATCCCAGGGGGGATTTAATATGTACTTCTCTGATTATGAGTTGAGCAATTTTTCACGTTTAAGGTCTTTCATGCGTTTTTATTTTGGGGGTATTTGCTTATCTGTTTTCCATTTGTTCTAATCTCATACTCATTTTTCCATCAAGCTAGTGATCATTTTCATCTTGTTTTATTTCACTTATAGAAACAATCCAGAGAATATTAACTGTATGTCAACTGAACCTTCAATGGTTTTTCCCAATTTGTCATTTGAAGTTTTACAGTTTCTTCATACATTTTTATTTCTATATCAAATTTACTAACTTTATCTTATTGCTTCTGAATTTGAGTCAGGAGAAGGACATTTCTTCTCCCAGATTACCAAGGAATTTATCTGTTTTCTTCTAATCACATCTAATTTTACATTTAGATCTCTTATCTATTAGTATATTCTGATACACAGTCACATCACTTAATTTTAAATGAAAAATAAATGAAATGCTGTATTATCATATCAAAATAGAAAACATTAAAAAGATTCCTATCTAGTGAAGGCTAAGGAATAGGGGACACTAACAGCCTTTTACTCCTGATGAAACTAGCTGAAAGACAAGGAGGGACTACCCATAAAACATTTATACCCATACTGGAATTTCTCCTACACATGCTTATAGGATGGGCACCACATACTTGCATATACGTACAAGTGTGTTATGTGTGTGCGTGTGTAAACTTAAAAGTTCTCACTTGAAGATTAGACATGGCAAAAAACCTAGAAAGCCCGTCCATCCATTACAGAAAGATTAGTTAAATAAATTATGGGATTTGCTATGGCTTGAATCTTAAATGTCTCCCAAAGCCTTGTGTGTTAAAGGCTTGTTCACCAGCCTATGGTGCTAGTGAGAGGTGGTGCAAACTGAAGGAAGTGGGACCAGGTAGAAGGAAGTTATGTCACTGAGGCTGTGCCCTTGAAGGGGACAGTGCGACTCTAGCTCCTCCCCCATCTCTCAATTCTTCCCAGCCACCATGAGGTGAGCAGCCTCTCCATAAGCTCAGAGAATCAGAACCAAGAACTAGAGATAAAACCTCATACCACAAACCACAATAAACTTTTCCTCTTTGAAGCTGATTTTCTCAGGTATTTTGTCATAGTAATGGAAAATTAATGTAGGACAACAGCAGAAATACTCTTTGTAATATCATAAGGTGAACCAAAGCAAGGTATGGAAAAAATATCCAGTATCTCATTTGTGTTTCAAAAATGAAAAAGAATGGTCACACTGTTGTATGTATGAACATACATGTATGTACTGTAGCATGTATGAACCTGAGGAGGTGATGAAATTTCAGTCTCTTCCAACATAATATTTGTGAGTACCTTTTATTCTTTCTCTTTCTTTTTTTTAAAGCTTTTTAATCTTAATCAAGACTTTTTAAATTACTTTGTTTTCTTCTCCATATTGCTTAGATTCAGTAACTTCCTTTCATTCCAGAGACAGAATCTAAGCTATTTTCCTGCTGTGACACAACAGAAAAACAATGGCCTCACACACAATTTTTCTTTTTCTTGTCTTTTTTTTTTTTTTTTTTTGGGGGGGGTGTGT
>NW_022900922.1:21683683-21685604 GCF_012274545.1 Fukomys damarensis
TTTTTTTTGTTTTTTTTTTTTTTTTTTGGTGGGGGGGGGTGTTATTGTTTGGTTTTTGAGACTGTGCTATTCACAATGGACTTGAACACTAAGTATCCCAGGACTGGCCTCAAACTCAAAACAGTCCTCCTGCCTCAACCTCCTGAGTCCTGGAATTACAAGTCTGTGTGACTATACCTGGCCTGATACACACGTTTTAAGTAACTTTCTCCCCCTACTAAGTTTTTTGATTCACTGAACCAAGAAAATGATGATGATCAACAAACCACCCACTTCAAGTTTAAGGAAATAGAAACAAACTATCTTTTAATCAAAACACTTTTTTTCTAAACTATTTCTTTATATATGCTAAAAATTATTTTTTAAACCTAAAATAATAAAAATCTGCTCAGTAATCATGATAAAGGCTAACATTATTGAGTACATATTCTGTGTCCAGCAGTAAGCCAAGAATGTCACATTTATTTTCTCATATAATCTTCCCAGTTGAGGTGGGTTCGATTTAATTTCAGTTTTACAAGGGAGGAATCTAAAGCTTAGCAAGTAACTTTCCTAAAATCACACAGTAAAAAGGTGGGCTGGAATTAGAAATCCAGACACACTGACTCCACAGACTGAATTTAAGGAAATTAGCACGCCTCATTAGTGGCCCTTTGCCTCTCAGATCAAAAATAATGCAGATAATATCTAAAAACAAAATCAAGAAGTAATACATGGCTTTGAGGGTGTCTCATCCTATTTCTAAGAAAACTAATAATCAGACTTCAAAAGCAGCTACTTCACTGTTTCCAAAATTTCCAAGGGTTTGAACATGTCAGCTCTAGGTCTGAGACAGGGAAGCAAAGAGAGAATTAATCATGAATGTAGGATCTATGCCCCAGAGCACAGGCTCTGTGGCCACCTTCCCTCCCCTGCAGGCTTCTGCACAGCTCACATAGACAGGAGAACAAAACATTTGTCTTACACAACTCTTCCATCTGAAAGTCAACCAGAGACGCAGCATAAAACAATAAAAGGAATCTATTCATAGATTCCAGTGAGGAGGGTAAATAGGCTGATAGAAATAAAAGTTCTCTAAGAGCAAAACAAACAAGAGGAAAAGAAAAAAAAACATTTGATTGCTTTGGACCCAAAAAACTTTTTTGAGAGTTTCTCTACCACAGAGCTCTGGAAGTCAAGCCAAGCCCAAACAGTTTGAATGTCCGCTACACTTAATCATACCCAGAAAGCTTATTTTTATAATATAAACCATTGAGAGACTACCAAAAACCTAGAGAATACAGTATACTTAAATAAGAAAATTCAAAAGCACTCATCTTAAAAAAAAAAAAAAAAACTCCTTGAAACAAAGAGATAAAACAGAAATTCTGGAAATGAATTAATTTTTCCCTCTATATTTCATTTACTGTTCTTTACATGGACAGTGTAAGAATAGTGCAAGAAAAACATAGTGTGGCCACGTTTTCCGGAAACAATGAAAATGATTCATTAGGAAGAATTCTCCTAGGGTTGGGAGTGTGGGTCAGTGGTAGACAGCTTGCAGGCCCTGGCTTCTATGGCCAGAGCAGGGTGGGGACAGAGGAAGGCTGGAAGGAGAAAGGGAGGGAGGGAGGAAAGAAGAGGGAGGAGAAAAAAGAGGAAGGGAAAAGAAAAAGTGGGGGCAAGGACAGGGAAGGGAAAGAAGAGAAGGGAAAAACAAAGGAAGGAAGGAGAGGGGTAGGGGCAGGGAGGGGTTGGAAGAGGAGGGGTGGGAAGAAAGGATGGGCAGGGAAAGGAGGTAGGAGGGGGGAAGGAGGGGAAAAATAAAGAGCGAGCAAAATATTCTTCCACTAGCTAGCTGGGAGAAGGAGCAGGGGATGAGAGGAGGAGGGCAAAGGGGAGCACATGACTGACAGGAAGAAGCTACAGCTCCCAGTCTGAA
>NW_022900922.1:21685728-21725530 GCF_012274545.1 Fukomys damarensis
AGGGAAGGGAAAGAAGAGAAGGGAAAAACAAAGGAAGGAAGGAGAGGGGTAGGGGCAGGGAGGGGTTGGAAGAGGAGGGGTGGGAAGAAAGGATGGGCAGGGAAAGGAGGTAGGAGGGGGGAAGGAGGGGAAAAATAAAGAGCGAGCAAAATATTCTTCCACTAGCTAGCTGGGAGAAGGAGCAGGGGATGAGAGGAGGAGGGCAAAGGGGAGCACATGACTGACAGGAAGAAGCTACAGCTCCCAGTCTGAATTTCCGGACATTAGAGCTGTCTTCAGCTGTGCAGTGCTGGATGGCCACTGTAAGGAGTCGAGTGAAGCAGAACACAGCTCCCCAGGGAAGCATTTTTTTTAGGTTCAGAGAAAAAAGATGAGGTAACCAAGGGTCAGCTTGAACTGTTCAGTATTTAAAGGCAAAAACAGGGTTTTTTTTTCACTTAAGTGAAAATTAATAACTGGCAAAACTTACCAGTAACTAATGAAAATTAATTACATAGATAAGCAGTCCTGGTCATAATCAAAATGAGAGAGTAAGAAAGACTGTACTGACTATGTAGAAAAAAACATTGCTAATATTCCTGTTCTCATTTCTAACTCAGTAGTTCTGTTGACCCTGACATATAATTACTTCTGAAGTTGCTGTGTATAAAGAACCCTAAACAGGATTTCTGTTTCTGTAAGTTAAATGGGTTTTTTAAACCATGAGCCAGCATACACAGCGGTGAACGTTCCAGGGCACTGCATAGCTTGGCCACTACCCCGATCCAAAGCCACTGTTCACCCTGCCCATCCTGCAAGCTATTTTCCTGCCACACTAAGCTTTCAGGCCCTTGAGTGTAATATGGACAACTCAAAATACAACTGCATCCTTAAATCTGTGTACTCCACAGAAAATCTCTTGTCTTATTCACACAGTCTGAAAGTGATATGCCAAAAAGACTTCTGTTTAGCCAATGAGCAAACATTAACTCTGAGAAACTCTCTAGCCAACTGCTAGAACACCCAGTTTCCAATCAGACTGCATGCAACCCCTAGTTTAGTACAAATCAATAATTAAAGTCATCTGCTCAGAACAGATGATGTCGGGATCAGCACTAATTCCAGAGTCAAGGGAAGGTTAGATTGTTCGCAAACTATCATCTCTAATATAAGAGCCATTTGCAGCTCTTGACCTAGCAAACTTGCTGGATCAAAAGAACAATCAATTTGATAACTTAAAAGAAAAAAACAGGGAATAAGCAAAATAAGAAAGAGCCATATCAAAAATAAAGCTTTGGACTTCTAAGTGCAAAAAAAGAATAGCACCAAAGCTCTATTAAATAAAATAATGAACCTGAATGTAAAGAACAGATGAGTTTGAGCTACTGTCCACTGATTTGTCAGTGCGCAGGACACACCCATGTTAGATATTTTGAAAATGAACACTAAAGAGAAACAAACTGAACTAGCTGTCTTGGTTACTTTTCTTGTTGTTGAAACAAAATACCCAACACCAAAAGTTAAAGGAGGAAATGTTTATTTAGCTCATAGTTTGTAGAGGATTCAGTTCATAGTTGGCTAGCTACAAGGCATGGTGCCATAGTGGACAGGCATCAAAGAGAAGAGAAACAACAGTTCATAGCAAGCAGAAGGCAGGAAGGCAGCAAAGCAGCAAAGTATGGAGAAAACAATCAGCAAGGGGTAACCCTTTTTCTGTCCTTTATTATTGTATCCAGGCTACAAGCTTTCAGGTGGCTCTTCCCATTATATATACTCAGAACTATGCAAAACTCATCAGTGGACTAATTTACTAATCAAACAACCTCAGTCCCAGCATCACACACTCTAGAACCAACTACTTCTGAAAAGGCCCCTCTTAAGATTTCATGAGGTTTAGCCATAACACCAGTCGTGTCTGAATGTTGAATTGACTGGTACTCATGACAATTAACACCAAAAAGACATTGTCAAATTTCTGAAATTACAAATGTGTTTTATTTGAGACAAGGAATGAACTATCCATTAAAAGAAGGAAGAATATCACCCTAAAAAGAACCATTAGAAAATCTGACTCTCTATCACAATAGCAGTGAATCTTATATTTAATTTATGAGACTGCTGCACATCAGTAGGAGGATTATCATAACAACCAAGACCACTTAACTGGAATTTGTCCCATAGAATACAGTGTTAACAGCTTCCTAAATCAATACTAATAACCTATAATTCTAATTCTACTTATCAGATTTAAATTTTATTTCTTTTCAGTGATTCAAAACTTATTTTCATGACTTCAGTAAATTTTCATGAAGGATGTACAACTCAGTGAATTGCATGGCACATAAATTATTACCTCAATAAAACAGTTTTTAAAACACCAACAGCACCTACAATCACGCTTGAGCCAAGCTCAGAAATAAAAGAGAACAGGCTCTTATTACTGATGAATCAATCAATCAATCAATGAACGAACAAGCAAAGAACAAGGAAACACGCAGGTATGTTAATAAGCATCAAGACTAAGCAAGGAAGACAACAGACTAAGTGTCCCCAATCAAAAATTAAAACTAAAGAAACACAACAGAAGCTGGGGCCAAGCTCTGACAGACAATACAGAGAACTTTCTTGTTAAAACAGGAAGAAAAACACAACCTTTTATTCTACAGGACATTGTATATCAATGTTTAAAAATTACACTTACTAAAATATCACAGAAAAAAACTTTTTTCACTTAAGCAAAGTTATGAAAACATATATAGTATAATTATAGAAAAAGTAACTGAAACTGTGCATTAAAAATATACTGGAAGAAAATATGCCAAAATGTTAACAGTAGCTTTATTCAGAAAATGGAATTTGTTTTCTAGGAATCAGGTCTTCCTAGATTCTAGACATTTCTAGGTAATGGTCTGACCCTAAAAGGGTGGGTTAATTTTTTTTAATGTGAAAATGCATTCTGTAGATTTTTTTAAATTGGTGTATATCAATAATACAAAGTAGTGAGATTCATTTTGGGATATTGGTATGTACATATAATACATTCTGATTATTTTCAGGCCAGGCCTCTTTCCCAAGACTGAACCCCCCCCAGGTCTCTGGAGACATATTCTGTTTCATCTGATGCCTCTGGAAGGCCTGGCTTCTCAGAGAGCTGCCTTAGACCCCCAGGGTGTCTAAGAAACTGAGGTTCTAGCACCTAGCTTGAAAAAGGCCATTTCAATAATTCAGAGATTAGATAGTAAGGGCCAGAAGCATACTATTAATTCTGGGTAAAGGGAAACTCAACTGGGAAAGAGATTTTTGCAAACATAAAACAACTCAAAAATGGTCAGATACAAGAGATGATGGAGGGAAGAGTTAAAAGGTTTCCAACCTAGAAGGCAAAGATGAGCAAAGTAAATAGAAGCTTTAGAGATCAGCAGGTCAGAGAAGGCTATAACTTCAGCATTAGCCACCCCACCCTGGTAACATGTGCAAGCAGAACTGTGCCACAAGCAACTGTAGATGCACGAAATAACTCGTGTATGGTCAATAATGTTGATGTCACCAACAATGACACACACCAAAGCCTGGGGTGGGGAGGACTATTGTACACCAGGGGTAAAAATCATCAAGAAGGTAGAAATATGTCACAGAGACATAATGGGTAGACAGGACTTCAAAAGAGGAGTGCTGGCCTGGTAGAGTAATGGTGACAGATCAATGGACCAAAAGTGGTAGCAAAAAACACAAACTATGCTGACCTCTTATCTGCCTTATGAATCAGAGGGAATTTGCCTAGAAGTTACAGGTGCAATTAAAACACTTGACTTAATTTCCTATACATTTCAATTTTGACTATGTAATAAATTAGAACTAAATAACCACATTTGCATAGCATTTTACCACTTGCAAAGCATTTTCAAATACATTATCTCATCTGAGCTCCCCAACAGCCCCATGAGGTAAGTTTTTATAATCCCCTCTTATGGATGAGGAAACAGAAGTAGAAAGAGATGTTGTGACTTGCAAAGAGATGTCATAAGCTGAAAACTAGCAGGCAGGGCCAGGAAGAATCTTCAGCTCCACAGGCTAAACTGAAGCACAATGAGTCTACACCACCTATTTCCCATCTGAGGATAGTTACAGTGGTGTGAGCAGGCTTCACTCTCAAGTACAGGGATTCTTTCTTTCATAATGTCCCAAACAACTAGGCTTTGTTCATTTATTCCATGAAAAATAGCCGTTTATTTTTCTATAATGACCTTCACTCCCCATCTACACCAATGCAGTGTAAAGCCATCAGCAGGGGTTGAAGAAGCAGGCAGTTATGGCTGGGGAAAGCAGCCCGAGGAGGAGGTCAGAGCTCATTCAAGAAGAGGGTATCATAGCACTTGCAGGAGTAGGTACTTGTACAGGACGCTGGCTGCACATGGAGCACCAATGATTGAGAGATAAGGAGAACAGAAGGGGCCACAAAGGAGAGCATTCTGGCAAGAGACATCAGAGTCTGAGCAAGGTGAGGGCACCTAAAAAGGCAGGCAGCATCTCAGAGCCCAAAAAGGCAAGGGCATCCTAGCAGGGGGCCAGCGGGAGGTGTCAGCACTGGAGTGCAATGAAATGGGCATCTGCATGAAAGGTCAGTCTGACCTGGGACATCAAAGCCAAGGGGACAAAGAAGACATCCACCATGGGCAAGTGATAGCAGCTTACCAGTGTCTACTGTGAGAGCATCACGGGTGGAAGAGGTGAACGAGCAAGGTTCAGGAGAGCCTCCTCAACGGAACCCAGGAATGGTGAAGAGGGCATCCTGAAGGCATGGAATACCCAAGTTTAAGGGGATCAAAGTCTGAAGAGGAAAAAGAAATTTACATGGCCTCAAAGAACCTTCTCACAAAATAGATACTATCAGGGGGAAAATAATCACACAGAAGAGAAACAAGCAGACACCACCTTAATCAAGTGACCAAATTTAACATCACCAGTAATGAGACAAAGTTAGATGCCACTGGGATAGTATGCAGTGAGAGGAAGACAGAATCTCTTCTGAGGATATTCCTGTCAAGGTTATATAACATGAACCTATTCAAAGAAACTATTCAAAGTGATCATCCCAAAAGGAGAGACAATCATTCAAGTAAGTGGCCTGAAGTCTTCAAAGACATACAGAAAAGAGAGAGAAACTGATCCGGATTAAAGGAATCTTATGAGACATGACAACTCAATGTAAAGTGATTGTAAACTGGATCCTTTCACTACTATGTGGATAATATAAATAAGGTCTGAAGATTAAGTGGCAATATTACCTAAAGGGAAACCCCCAATTTTTGATGGCCATGTTACAGCTCTGTGGGGGAATAATTTAACAGCAAATATACACTAAAGTATTTAGGGGTGGTAGGACACTGAGTGATCAGGAAAAAAGGGAGAGCGTTTGAAATGTTCTTGTAACTGTTTTGTAAATAACATTTTTTTCCTTTTTTGACTTTATTTGTGAAACTAAGAGGAGGTGAGAGAGGAGTATATTCTGTAATATAAGAATATAGCTGCTGCACAAAAAGCACAAGAGAATGGAAGTCACTATAAAACATAGAACAAGGTTTTCTAACTACATGGAAATATTTTTTCCCTGGTAGTAAGGTAAGAATTGGTTTTTATGGGAACAAAGTCAGAATCAGGAAAAGTACTAACAAATTATGCTTTTTTTAAAAAAAGTATATATTAAAAGAATATTTACTTTAAAAGCCAAAAGAATATTTTCACATAATTATATTCATAAATCTTCCCCATATACAGAATACATTTAGTTGACTCAGAGCCAGGTGATGTCTTTGATGCCTAAGTATGTCTCAGAAACAGTCTTTCTCACTCTACTACTTACTTACTAGTCTATTTCAACTAAAAAAGAATGATCCAGTTTCCCATCATATCTATAAAGGATCCAACATCCATTCATGATCAAAACACTGAGAAAACTGGGAGATTTATTTCAAACCTATGAGCATCTATCAAAACAAAAATCCTATAACTTAATGATCAAAAGATTGAATTCTATCCCCTAAAATGAAGAAGACAACTCCAGTATCACCATTCATATTCAACATAGTAGAGGAAGGTCTAGCCAGGAAAATGAAGAAGAAAAAGTAGAATGCATACAATTCAGAAGAGAAGAACAAAACAGTCTCTATTTGCAGATGGCATGATTATATAGAAAACCCCAGTTTTTTTTAAACTTCCTGAAACTAATGAATTATGAGGTCACAAAATATAAGATCAACAAACAAATCAACATTTGTATGCATTAGTTAATAAGTGTATTTACTAGCTAATGAAATAGAAAACAAAAAAAAGCAATACCACTTACAATTACACTTCTTCAAAGAAAATGAAATATATATAAATCTAGCAAAACTATTTTGGGATCTGTGTATTAAAAATTATTAAATTTTATTGCAAGAAATGAAAGTCCAAATTACTAAAGAAGGCTTACCATTTTCATGGATTGGAACACTCAACACAGTAAGAATGCCAAATCTCCCTAAACAAATCTGTAAGTTCAACACAATTCCTATCAACATCTCAACAAGTTTATTGATAGACATAGACAAACTTATTCTAAGACCTATATAGAAAGGAAAACACCTTCAAACAGCCAGAGCAATTTTAAAAAGCAAGCATCAAATGGGAAGAACCAGTTCACCCACTTTAAAGACTATGGTAATCCAGACCTTGTGGTCTAATAAGACCCTTCACAGAGAACAGAAACACAGAGTGTAGTTAACTAAGGAATTGAATCCATAACCAGAAAAGGAAATCTTCAATATTCACATCATGTACAGTATGGCATGTCTATAGACCGTGAATAATTCAACTTTCTTACTCTCCCCTCTTCTAAGCAGGAGGATTTACTATAGTGATTGTTCACCTACCCACTATAGTGTGCTTGTGTGCTAGCAGCACATATTTTCTCTCTCAGTTTTAGGCCACCTGAGGACAAACTATAACAAAACCAATGGTGAAAACTACACATTAAACAAACCAGGACTTTGAGGTTGATGCAGCTGTGGATAAGAATATGTATCATTTCCCTGAATTTTCTATAAAATGTACTCATAAAAAATAGAATATATTTGGATTCTGGTTAGCAAACAGATTTTGCAGATGTTTGTTGTTGGTTAGCAAACCCAGCACCTACTTCCAAAATCCTCTCCCTTTTTCATCTCCACCAGAGGCAGGAAAGGCTGACTCATATTCTCTCAGCCCTCCTGCAGTTAGCGGCAGCCATACGAACCAGTTTTGGCCAGAAGACTTTGGAGAAGTCTGTTTTGCTACAAGGATTCCACGAAAGCTCTTGGTTCCCTGGTAAAATAGAGATATGCTGTCAGTCATGCTTCATCATGGCACCTCAGAAAAAGGTGATGCCTGGAGCAGGAGTAACTACTTTGCAACCCCTAAGGAAAGGCCAAGAAAATTACAGAACAATAACCCTGAAACTGTCAAGCAACTAAGCCAATGCAGGCAAATATTTTTCCAAGGTTCTTCTTAGGGTAAGAAAAATAAATTGTTATGAGTTCAAGCTCTTCTTAATTAGGAATTCTGCTAGACTCAATTAAAAGCATCCCTAAGTATATCATTTAAAGACATATGCTAACACTACAGATAACCAGTGAAGTATTTCTAGTACCTTTTAGAGTAATTTCATTATCTACAAGTATGAGATACGCATTTTACACTCCATGCTATATATTTTCACATATTATTCCATCACTTAGCCTTTCTGCACCTTAACTCCTTTCTTTCATCCAACATGTATTTTTTTTTCCAACATGTATTTTTGAGTGCCAACTACATACCAGGCACCTTTCAAGGCACTGGGAAAACAGTGACGAAGACTTAGTCAAGGTCTCTGCTTCCAGTAGAACTTCCAGCAAGAAGCTTATTTGCAAAATGAGATCGAGAGAGGATTATCTCCTAATGCCACCATTTATAAGGAAATGAAGTTCCACATATGACATAGGCATCGGGGGGGAAAAATAAAAGGAGGGGGCTTCTGAATGAGTACAGTGAGTGAGTCTAGGGGGGAAAATAGAAAACAAGTTAGAAATTGAATAATTAAAAAACCACATGAGCAGGGAAAAATATACTCATATTCGCATCCTAGAGCCCCATACAACCCACCCAAAGTAACTACAAAACATGATTCATCAGCCAGACTTAAAGGGCTGGGGACAGTGGCACAAGCTAAGAGGATCTTGGAACAGCTTTAAGCCTGTACCAATAAAAAAGAGAGAAACTAAAATAGGTCAAAGGAATGTATAAGTCTCCCAATTACAATTTTATGGAATCTCAATTTTTTTTTTTGCATAACAGTGTACATTTGCTTTTCAGATATTTTATAATCTTTACTACAAAAAAATCTGTTTATGTTAAGCTCTAACCAGAAGCAATTCACTGATTGTAAATGCCTTACTTTTACCTAACCCCATGAGAAAAATAGATTAAAACAGTACAAATCACTTAGGAGGGTTAAAATATACAGAACACATTTGAGCCAAGTAAATTCTTATTAAACTGTACTTTATAACAATATGCTGGCTTTCTACACACTGCCTATATAACTTGACTCACCAGAAAGCCCTAATTTTCAAGGGTTTGTTGTAAGTTACAAAAGATATCCAAACATTTTGATGAACTCCACATTTTCCCTGATGAGAACTATAGAAGCCACAGTAGACAAACACACACCATTGGAATTCTTACTCAACCAATGCAAAAAAGGCAAAATGGATGCACAGTGATTGAACATTTTAACCTATTTCACTACTAAATTTTCTCTAATACTCATATTTGAAAGATAAGAGAATCCAGGTAAATAACTGAGAGCTTTACAATATGTTTTCTGAAGTGAAATAGAATACATAACACTGCAGTTACGGAAACAGATACCCGTCTCATCTATAGCATATGATTACAAAATGCTATCGCTTTGCCATACAAACAGAATCATTTTTCTTAGAAATTCACTTTCTATAATATGTTTATTCAGAATGTTTCAATGTTTTATCTTTTTGCAACCAAAGTAAAGACAAACATTGTCTTTTTTTAAATAGATGTGCTAGGCATTCTGGGAAATCATGTTGTTACTCAGAAAACAGATGAAGAGAGAAGGTAAGAACATTTTATAAACTGTAATCATATGATCTAAGCCAAAAAGAAAAGCATTACAGACAGAATTTTGTTCAAACAAAATCACTATGACAAAGAGGAATTTCTATTCCATGGCCTACCCTAATACCTAATACCTAGCTGTTGGTGTGAATGTTAATGAAATAAACAGAAATTTGGACTTCTGTATACACTGTAGAAATCTAATGCTATGCAGAATTAAATACAGAAGCTTATGTAACAAAATGTAACAAAAATTACTAAGCAATCCTAATGTAATTTCAACTACTTCTTGAATGTTCGTGTCTGTTTTCCCACCACTACTTTGTAGAAATAGATGGTTTTCAATTAATTCCAGCTCTGAATCTAAACTATGAGATCAAGGCAAAGTTTCCTATGAGTTTCCGTGGCTAAAGGTGTTAGTGGGTTATTAAGGAAGCATTAAGGTGATAACAAGCAGGGATCCCATCACATGAAAAGCAGGACTTCCACATTTTATCAACAAGAGGAAGCAGCAGCTATCTATCTGTTACCTGACTACCCTGCCCCTGACTCAGAAGCAAAAATTACAAAAAGTATCTTCAAAATACTTAGGTTAAAAAAAAACCTACAAAAATCTAATGTATTTCCTTAACTGACTAATGTTGGTGAACAGCAAGACTAGTGATGTGAAACAGTACAGTGGTGACTACTTCTATGGGTCTCAGTTCTAAGCACTGCTAATTCATTGTTTAAAAAAAAAAATGTGAACAGCTAATCAGGTATGGTGGCACACACCACAAGTTCAAGGCCAGCCCGGGATAGAGTGAGTTCAAGGCCAGCCTGAACTACATAGCAAGACCCTGTTGTAAATGGATGGAGGGATGGATGGAACTGAACAGCTCTCCTGGTACTGGGGACTGAATACAAGGGCTCCCATGTGCTAAGCAAACACTCTTCTACCAAACTCCTTCCATGTCGTATTTATATTGTTTTCTTTTGAAACAAGGTCTCAATAGGTTGCCTGGACTGGACTCAAAACTGCAATTTTCCTGCCTCAACTTCTAAAGTAGCTGGGATTATAAATGAGCAACATGATCCCAACAATGAATGTAACTGTACTGTATCCCTAAATGTACCAATAAACTCAATAAAAAAATAAATAAATAAATAAATAAATAAATGAGCAGCACCACTCCCAACTCAATCATTCCTTTTTTTTCTTTCTTTTGGTAAACAAATGTATTCTTTTATTGATATATATATTTGTAGTACATAATGTTTACATTACTTGTGTGGAGTTGGTACACATACATATCACATTAATCATTTTTTATTCCCTTTCCCTCTCCTCTCCATCTCTTGATCCCCTTCCCATTTGCGAAATATCTACCTTCCTACCTCCTATTATCTATGTTTTATTTTGTTCTGTACTTCGGGTTTCTCATTTAAGAGAGACCATGTGATATTTCAGCTTGTGTTTCTGAATTATTTCATTTATCATAAGGGTCATAAGGTGCAACCATTTTCCCACAAATTATTCAGGTTTATCTTTCTTTATTAGCCATCTCTTTTTATAGTTCCTCATACTCATGATCAATCTAAATTACCAAATGCCTACTTATAAACTTTGAAACCAAACTCCCTGAAGAAGGAAGTAAACTCTTATAAAAACTGTACTATGTCTAACATCAAGAATAGCTCACAATAGCTCAGAGATTCTCCATTTTTCCAAAGAAAACATGTAAATAATAAAACTATCCCATATATGCATACATACATATATAGTGTGTGTGTGTGTGTGTATAACAAATCAGTGTGCGTGCACACATACACATTTCCTTGCTTTGCCGCTGTGCACATTCTTCACATCTCAGTCTCAGAAATTTATGTGCAGGAATTCACTCAATTCTTACAACTTTACAAGGAATGAATTGTCTTCATTTTACAGAGCAGGAACCAGAGTGTAAGCAATTTGGCCTAGGTGACATATTCACAAATGTGGGACACAGAACTGAGGGTAGATTATTCTGCAATCTTAATCACCACTGCTATTACACACATTACTGATCAAAGTAGATAACTAATAAAGTAAGGGTCTATTATATAATAAATACTATTTTTCTTTACATTAGGCACCATAGCTTAGGAACCAACAAATCTCACCCTATTAAATAAATACCCCCACCTTGATTTACCCTGTCCAAGCATCTTGCAATATATACATTCTTAATTACTATGCCAATATTTTACTGCAACAACATTGTGTTTTAATAAAGTCTGAATTTAATTTATCAATTTCTCCTCCTCACTGAATTTGGAAAGTATATTGTAAAGGATCACGTTTTAAAATCTTTAATACACTAAATGAAGTGCTATAAAATAACTCTAGTCTGGTGTACTATATCATATTCTATTCCTCACACCCCAAATGGATCAGCATATAAATTTACTAATTTGATTTGTTTACAAAGTTAGCTTATAGACTCTTTAAGGTCTTAAAAATTATTCTTCTCAAAGAAGGATAAATATTACATCAAAACTTCACATTTTTTTCTGTTGTTACTAAAAAAGAATAGGCTTTCTGTAACAACCAAATCTAGCTAAAATAATATTTAAAGAGAAGTTGTTTGCTTTGCCCTGGAAATACAGATATATATTTCACTACCATAATAGCCAACAAAACATCTTTAATATACATTTTTCTTCTCCCAAAACTCCATACAAAAATGATTCAGTCACCCTGAATGAGGGAGGCAGCAAAACACCTTATTTTTTAAAAGGCTTGTAAAGATAAGTGTTTTCCTCTTTGTTTGAGGTTATGCGTATAAAAACATCATTTTCTGATACAAATGATAACCAGTAAATTCCTTCATCTGTAAAATACAGAGTTGTACTAATTGATAATTAAGGTAAGAATCAAATATTATGATTGTGCACAAACGCAAATAATAAGTTTGAGGAGGCAGAAAGATTGGAAAAAGATTTAAGGGGAAAATTGTTAAAGTAAAAAATGGCAGATTAATACAGAGTCACTGAACCTTTCTTTCTGAAAACAAACAAAAAACCCCACCAGGGCTGTTTTACTACAGAAGGGATCTAAACCCTAAATTTTGGAGAAAATGCCATCTGGAAGCACAGAAAATAAAACACAAAATATGGCAGTAACCAATTTAATGCTATACTCTATTCCTTTTGCCCACATTACTCATCAAAAAAAGAAATCAGAAATACTATGAAAATAAAGCAGTGAGTGGGTAAAATTCTCAAATATTTCATTGATAAAATCCAATTCTTACTTTTTAAAAAATGGCAAACATGAGTAAAAAGAAATGAGTGTCCATGAATACTCTGGGGGAAGAGAGGTAAAAACCACACTGGGATAAACTAGCTAAGTAGATGAAGGAAATGAGCAATTCAGGAATTTGGGACACCCTTTAGATGACACAGCTGAGAATGAACACTGGGTCCACCTGATCTGATTAGAATTCTGTTTAGACAGCAGAAGAAGGTATGGGTTAAATGGCTGAATCTAGGACTATGGTAAGAAATGTACAAGATGAGCCCACACCATCTCATAGTGCTATAAACAGCTCACAAGAAAAACTGATGGAAAATATATCTATCAAAGGATACAGGAGCAAATGACAGGTCTCTCAATGGCTAAAACTAGAAAAATTGAAGAAACACAATAAAGTAGTATTGGACTATAACCCAAAGTATAAAATAAGTATGCATCTATAGAGGGATAAATGACTGAATAAATTAATACATGCAGAAAAGACAAGTCTCCTGTGCAGAAAAATTCCGCATAAATTATGCAGAAGCTCCCCTCTAAAGGAAGGGGACCATAACTCCCATCCCCTAACTGTAAGTGCATTTAGTGACCTCCTTCCAAAAAGCACAGTATGGAAAGGAGAAAACTAACTTTACAGTGGAGACACTAATGAGCACTCTTCAGCCCGGTTTAAGGTTAACATCCACAGTCATGAACCATGCTGACAGGACATACCCATTCATTACACAATGAGACTTCACTTGTGTAGTCTTCCTCCACACAAATCCAATCTAATCTTGAGAAAATCACTACATGAATGCCAATGGAGGGACCACCTTGATGCATAAAAATTAGTACTCCTTAAAAATATCGAGGTAATCAATAATGAACAAAGCCTGAGAAACTGCCACAGTAAGAGGAGAGGACGGAGACATGAAAAGTCAATGTGCTGTGGTATTCTGGGTGGCATCCTAGAATAGTAAGGGTCATTAGGTAAAAACAAAGGAAGTGTCTATGGAGTTCACTAGACTGTAACGAGGCATAGAAACACAATGAAACTGGAGGTTGTACATTTCTTCAAAGTAGAATTCTCAGTCACTTGATATATGAATTATGCAAATGATAACAGAAATCATTTTATATTATTGCAAGTTATTTGTTGAATACTTGGCAAATACAGGATTATTTGACAAAAAAAGGGCTCTCATCTTAATTTTTTAAATGCACAGATGAAATTGTATACATTTACCAGGCACAAACCTTTTTTTTTGGGGGGGTACCACAGATTGAACTCAGGACCTTGAGCTTGCAAGGCAGGCAGCAGAACCACTGAGCTAAATACCACACACAATATTATGTTATGTTTATACATATACATTGTGGAATCACTAAGTTTACCTAATTGGATATGCAGTACCTCACACAGTTATCATTTTTCTGGTGAGAACACTTTACATCCACCCTCTTATTTTTTCAAGAATATAATATACTGGGGCCAGGGATTTGTCTCAATGGTTCCAACGCCTGCCTCACAAGCACAAGAGCCCGAGTTCGATCCCCAGTACCAAAAAAAAAGAATATAACATATACTGTTAACCATAGTCATCCTGTTGTACAACAGATCCCCTGCACTTAGCCCTCTCATGTAATTAAAACAAAGTATCCATAAAAGAGTTTCACAGAAGAAAAGAATGTGAATCGTTCTTTTAAGTTTCTGACTCAATCTTTGGAATACAAATCTGAGGACAAATCTAAATTATCGATAACAGGCACTATGAGAATAGTTTAAGTAGTCTAAACTGAAAGGAAACATACTGTCCATGGAATATAATTTAACAAGTGTAAACTAAACTGAAATTTCTAGTTACATAGAATATTTGTACCCCTCAATATTATGAAGCATAGTTTATCATATGAAACTAAAAAAAAAGACATGCACAAAATTTAGTGGTATTATTCTAGATTCAATTAGGACATAGGCCCTGACACCATTATTTTCAAGAAAACAGTCAGGATATTTATCAGTCCCTAGCCATAAGTTTCTATACACTTTCCAATGCTGATTAACCTACACCGGAACTGCGTCTGCACCTGTCCCCAGCTCCCATGCACACCTCTGGCTTACTTGCCCACTGCTCCCAGCTTTACCGTCCATGCAGCCTACACACAGAGGGCCCACACAACGTGGCCCACTGGGGAAATCATATGGACACCCCTACATTAACCAAACACCCCAGTGTACTGAGGCAGGTCTCCCTAAAAACACATACAAGAGCAAAAGCTGATGATGACAGAAGACTGATCAATGAAAACACTAGTATGATATTGGCTCCTGAAGCAACAGGTTTCTACTAAAGGCTCAGAAACACCAAATGTAGCTTATTTTTTTCAATGCCAATGTATTTCAAAGTCACATGGAGAAGTATGTAAGGGACAAATGATAAGATATCTTGAGGTAGCTTTAAACTTCTTCAGCACAAATAAAACAAGAAATGATAATGGCTGAATATTCTGATAGGTATGGAGGTTTATTAAGCTATTTACTTGTGTTTATGTTGGAACTTTTCATAACAAATAACACTTAAATGTGAAAGAATACAAATATATTTGGTATTTACCAATAGCATTGAAAATTAGGATTTATGTTTATAGTGGCACAGTTTGTAATAGCTAAAACTTGGAAACAGCCCATCTGCCCATCAGTTGGAAACTGGATAAAGAAAATGTGGTTTTTCTATAAAATGGAATACTACTCAGCCATAAAGAATGAGAAAGTAGATTCATTCATAGTTAAATGGGTACATTTTGAGGATATACTCCTAAGCGAAATAAATAAGTCATACATATGCAAATACCGAATAGTTTCTCTAGTGTGAAAAACTAAAAGAGTACTCAAGATCCTAATGGGACAATTAGCAAATAGGAAGAAAAGGACCAAAGGTGTAGGGACAGTGAGAAGGATAGGAAAAGGGGAATAAGGAAAAGGGAAAAAAAACATGAGAAAATGTAAAAATGGAATTAAAGTGTTTGAAGCGGGGGAGGGAGGGTGGGGACAAGGGGAAAAAATGAGAACCAAGACCTGTCATGTGAAGGTACAAGATCCCAGTAACGAATGTAACTGTACTGTGTACCTAGAATGTACCAATAAATTCAATTTAAACTTAAAAAAAAGAAAATTAGGAGACAGAAGATAAATTATTCAATAAATGGCAACAGGAGAAATAACTAGTCATCTGGGAGGGAGAGAGCTGGACTCATAGATCACACATAAATTAAATTCCATGTAACAAAGATGTAAATGTAAGAAAATGAAATCATTAAAATAACAGCAGAAGTAATGAGAGACTTACCACCATCACCACAGAGTAAAAACAATACAGATAAAATGAACTGTGTAAAAAAATAATTACTTCCTTCACAGCAAAAGCATCCACAAGCAACAAATAAAAGATAGGGGAACAATCTGGAAAGTGTATCACAAAGACGTAACATATCTAACAGAGAATGCCTACAAATTAGTAATCATGGCCTAACAGAAAAATAATAAAGGAATATTGACAGGTTATAAAAAAGAAAATGAAAGTGGCTGATTTGAGAAATGCAAATTAAATGACACTGACACACTGATTTCATTTGTCAGATTAGCAAAGATCAAAAATATAATATAATATGTTGGTAAGGCTCTGGGGAAAATGGCAAACTCATACTCTGTTGATGGGAGTATGAATAAATAAATCTCTATGGAAGAGAATTTGGCAATATATCTATTAAGATTTTAAATTCATACACCCTTTGACCCAGTAATTACACTTGCAGTTTTTTTATTCTAAAGATATATTTACTGCGTGCAGAACAATAAACACACAGGCATGGAAACCACTGAGCATTGCTGGTGGTAGCAAAAGACAAGCCATAAAATGAATGTTTAGGATGGAGAGACGTAATGAAATAAACTATCCTGCATCCATTCAACAGAATACAATACTACTTTAAAAAAACAGAATGAGGAAATTTATAAATGAACTAATAGATCATTAAACAATATCACTGAATGGAAAAGCAAGGATAAAAAATGTTGCATTATTGTATGCTATTTTTTATGTAAAAGAGGCAAAAGGCATTTGTATGTACATGTGTACTTTTCTTACAAATATATATCAATATATATGGACACTGGATTTGTTTAGAAATACTCAATAACTGGAAGATGGCTAGAGTCTTATTATGGTTTTAGCTTTGATTTTTTTTTCCCCCAGTGCTGGGAATCAAACCAGGGACTCACACATCCTAGGTAAGCACTGTAACACTGAGCTACACTCCCAACACCCGCTTCTGATTCTTCTGAATTTTGTACAATGTGAATAAATTATCTATTCAAAATATGCTTTGAATACTCTTAGTTTCAGCCAAAAACAAAGCAATGACAGTAAACACCAGAGTCTTATGTACTGTACATTATTAATTTTAAACTGAATTACAAACTTATCCTGGGTCACAGAGAAAGGCTTCCCCATCCAATATACAAAAACAGCAGTCAGCCTCCTGAAAAATGACTCTATCACCTTAAAATAATCTTTAATTTCTAATTTGCTCTCCCTGAGACTACTCAGGTAGCAGGCAATCAACTGCCCAATACATTTCCAGAACAGATTATGAAGAAAAAATATACACTTTGCCTATAATTTTTCTCTACACTAAGAAGATCAGATAGTCACAACTGGAGGAAATTTATTCTAGAATGGATAGAAGTGGACAGGGCAGGAGGGAACAAGCAACAAGCAAGAAGGCAGTTAAAGCAACCAACAGTAGAGAAAATGTGGAAAAGTTTCAGAGGAGCATGAAAGACAAGCCCAGATATTACTGATAATAAAGAGACAGCCATCCTAATACATAAAATTTCTATGATGTCCACAATGTGTAGTATGGATATGGAACACAGAGTTCCTTAGACAGAGTTAATATACGTAAGGATGGCTGGATATGCAATAAAATTAACTGCTACTATTTGTACCTTATTGTACCACTCTGTGAAGGAAATTTCAGAAAGCAAAGCAAAAAGGCAGATAAAAAAATATGAGAAAAATGCTAAAGGCATACAAGATTAAGTCCACAATGTTACCTTATATAACAGGAATGCCAGAAATAAAGACATAAAGAAAACAAAGATATGGAAATAAACAAACTCAAGAAAACTTTCTAGAGCTGAAAAATAACATACCAAACTGACAGAATTCCTAGAGCCATAAGCATGTACAGTAACTGAAAAAGAAAAAAAAAGTCTTTCCAAAAAACCCTTGCTATCAAAGATGGCTAAGGCTAAAGACAAGGTCCTAAAGAGTCTTTGAAAGAGGAGAAAGAAAATATACCTACACAAAGAGAAAATTCAGACTTCTTAAATATAAGAATGTACAGGTATTCAAAAGTTAAGAATGCCTCAAAGCTCTGAAAGAAAATTATTTTCAGCTTCAAAAATGTAGACCTACCCCAGCAGGGTCCAGAGAACTGACTACCTCAAGCCTTCTCTGAATTATGCAAGAACAAAATTCTAGACTAAACAAAGTTGAATTCTGCTGCCACATTTTGCTTTTAGATTACATTAATTTTTGTTTCATCATCTGTGTAAGATTTACTCACAGAAAGAACACAGGAAAAAAAGGGAAAAGAGAGGAAGGAAAGGAAAGCCTGACTTGATAAAGGTCCTTCAATTAGTTTAGGCCTGAGAGAAGGATAAAAGGAGACACACAAAAACACATCCACAAGTATTTCAATTGCACAAGTTGTGATCCCAAAAGAAAGAAAGGGGAGGAGGGACCGACAGTGTTCTAAAAGCCCAAATGGAGACAGCAAGAGTGATGACACACACACAGTGATCTGTTATGCTCACCAGGTGAGGTGGCACACACCTGTAATCACAGCATTCTTGGGAGGCTGAGACAGGAAAATTGCAACCCAAGGCTGAGCCCAGCCTGGGCAACTTAAGGGACCCTGTCTCAAAATAAAAGACCAAAAAAAAAAAAAAAAAGGCCAAGGATATAGCTCAGGATGAAGGCCCTACGTTCTATCCCTAACACCACAGATTTTTTAAAAATTACCAAAAATTTGCCTCCAAGACCAGTACCACCGCTATACGCTTATACATGTGGTACAACAAAACTTTATTTCCCAATACAGTGAAAAAATTAAAAAGACATGAAAGAGATCCAGTTATAAGTGTCAAACAATGTTAAGAGTTGCTTTATTAGCATATTGTTCAAATCCAAAAGCCCATTCTGATAAAGGTTTTCCTTCATTGTCAAGACCTTTACCAACTCTCAATATAGTATGTCAGCTGTGATTACAAACCAGACACCAATAATTTGATAGCATTAAATGCAAAGCATATCATGCAAACCTTTGTGACTTGGTTATGTGATTTATTTTTTATAACATTCCCCTCTCTAAGAGTAGACAAAGCCACTAAATAAGCAGTACCTTGTTCTTTCCTGATCTGGTTTCCTAAAGTAGCAATAGCTCCAACTGTTTGACTACACCAGTTGTAAAATACTTCACTGCAGGCTACTTCAGACATTGTCTCATTTATCCAGGGCTCACAAACTAAAAAATAATTGGCTTCCTCTCTATGGTAGCAGCCATAGTTTTAACAGATGGTGCTGTTAAATGAAGAAGGTATGGTACTGAATACAACTAATGACTAACCATATGTCAGCAACAAAATAGAGTTCTTGTCAAGGCTAGAGCACAGTGGATTTTATTTACTTGTTTATTTTTGGATAGAAAAGAACAATACAACACAGTTATATAAACTGATACTAACAAAGAATCAGGTACAAGCCTAAAAAATACTAAAAAGTACAAGTAGACACATAGTGTCCTAAATTTTCTATTTCCAAGTACACAAACTACAAACACACACACACACCCCAATTTCACACCCAATCAAAGAGAATTTACTTTTATTTGTTCAACAGCTGTTTTGACTCTGGCCATAGGCTTCAGACATTACCAAGAGATACTGTTTTAAGACAGACAACAAAATTCTTTTTCAGCAAACTACCTGTCCAAATGGTGATATTAGTATCCACTATATGGATGTTAATTTCAGGAAAAACAGAACATTTTGCAATTTAATGTGCCATGAACTATCACTATCCATTAAGAGCTAACTCAGTACAGCATTAAACACTCCTAGTAATGCAACAGGCTTAAACAACAACAAAATATAACAGGTATTAATGTGTTATATTCTTATAAAACCCTGATGAGAAAATTTTACCCTTACAGAATTCTTATAAAATCCTGGTTTTCCTAGTATTAAACTGTGCTTTAGGATTAAATGATTTCATTTGGGAAAAGCATTCTCCGAAATCTTTTTGTAATGCTAACACTGCAATTACAGCTGCTGTCTGATATAAAAATTGATGATAATCTATGGGTCATTTAAGAAAAGCATAATTAACTGATTAAAAGATACATTTAAGGAGTATACAAGACAGGTTTAGAGCTAGACAGTTTTATAAAGCTATATGTAGAAGGATGTAAGCACTGTATAGAGCTAATATTTCTATACCTAACCAGAATTAACACATCATGAGGCTGAATTTGTTTTTGAGAAGTTGTGTTATCCATGTTAATCCCACAAATACTCACAATATGCAAAAAGAAGTATTTAAAATATAAATACTTTTGGGCTGGGGATTTAGCTCAGTGGAGTACAAGGTGCTGAATTCAATCCTCAGTTTAAAAAAAATGTATGTGTTATATATACACACACACACACACACACATACATATATAGACATATACATATATATGTGTGTATATAGTTGTAAATGTATATATATATGGATATATGTATATGTATATATATACATACACACACACATACACACACACACACTTTAAAATAAAATACTTTAAAATGAATACTTTAAAATATAATAAAACATCTGAAATCTAAGACAGGCTACTCAGCCTATTCTTTTTTGGTACCCAGTAGAAACTGACCACCTAAGAGCTACTTTTACTTTGTCATTTATTGCTTTTAACTCAAGGCAAAGAAATCGCTAACTACTACCTTCAGAAAAAGAAACCCATGCATGTGATGAGGCATAAAAATGTTCCAGACACAATCCTTGCTTACTATCAGCGACCCTAAGCCCACTGCCTAAACCCTCAAATTCTCCATTTTTAAAATGACATTAACACCACACACCTTACAGGATTTGTCAAAAGGACAAGATGAGATAATATATGCAATACACCTGGCATGAAGTCAAGCAAAAAAGAAACCCAATAAATAAAACTTCACTTTATAAGACTTATACACACAGCCAGAACAGTCATCAAAATCTCACTGGCAGGTACATAGTTTTGCAATTTTTACCCTGAACTGAAACAGATTTTATAAGATATTTCAAGAAAGTTCATTTTCTCTCCTATTTCATATTCAACTTTCCTGGAGCATTTTAGGATCAATTTTCTCAGCCTAATAAATTTCGCAAGATACATTAAGATGATCTCAAAATCAGTAAGACATATATCCTCAAGACCATACCCTAGGAATATTGTGCTTCAAATACTTCTCTTTTGATTCTTCACTTTTCTCATCCTGCACTTATTTACAAATGATTCTCTGCTGCTCAGATAAACTCTACTCCCAAACTTCTCTATGACCTTCTTGAAATTCTACATTCGGCTTCTGTATGTACACAACCTTGCAGAGGCAATCAGGTCAATCTTAACCCTGTTCTCTCTTCTTTGTGTTCCGCTGTTTATAAAGAGAAAATCTGGAGAGATATAAACCCTCAATAAAAACAAAGTACCCTGTCATGATTAGGAAGTGTTTCTAAATGACTAAGAACGAGTGCCCATTATGCAAACAGATTTTAACCTTCTAAGTACTGTACTCAATATATTTTTGTCTGATCTTAGACTATTAAGGATTATATGAGTATATTGTCTCAAATATTATATTAAAAGCTCCCATCTCAAACAACCAAGAAACAGGCAAAATGCATAAAAGCATGGCTTTCAAGACACTGAACATAACACAACGAAGGTCAATGATTCAAAAAGTGGAGAACAGTGTGCGGTGTTGCTAATATAGTAATGAGCATAGCTGCCTTCCAAAAAGTGGAGAACAGGGCAGGAATTTAGCTCAGTGGTTCTGCCACCTGCCTCAGTCCCAAGTTCGATCCCCATTACCAAAAACAAAACAAAACAAAATAAAAAGTGGGGGAGGTGGACCCTACCATGTCCCAGAGTCTCCAGACCAAGGTGCAGCTGAGCATGCATTTGAGAGGACTCTGCTCTTACAACACAGAGTGCACAGTTTGAGGAAACCAAGGTGTGCTACAGCTTGCAACACTGTGCTAGAGTACAAAGTGCTGGGTACTCATCATTAACCTACATGTAAGAAAAACACACAAGGCTGGGCAAAGAATGACCTCAAAAAAATAAAGGCAGGGCTGGGGATGTAGCACAGTGGCACAGAGGCTGTCTGGCAAGCATGAGGCCCTGAGTTCGATTCCCAGTACTAAAAAAAAAAAAAAAAAAATGGGGCCAGGGATATAGCTCAATGGCTCTGTGCATGCCTGGCAAGCACAAACACAAAGTCCTGAGTTAGATCCCAGGTTCAAAAAAAAGAAGGTAACAGTACCCAGAGCTCATTCAGGGCTTGGAATAATGCCTGTCTTTCCAGCCAGATGGGAAAACTTCATAATTCATGGGGCACTAGATACAGTACACAAAAGGATCTTACCTCAGTCCAGGGAATAATTAGCCTTTGACTGAGCCTGGCTCCTGTCATGCTCAAAGAGCTCGAGCTGTTTCTAAGTGATCTAATTGCAACCCAGAACAAAGCTGAATAATATTTATAAGAATACAAAAAATACCCAGAATCCATCGAAGAAAAACTTAACGAAGTTTAAAACCCAATCAGAAATTACCAGGCATGCCAAAATAATGAAAATCCAATCCCATAATGAGTATAATCATTAAGCCAAAATCAAAACCAACCCAAATTTGACACATGTTAGAATTAGCAGACCAAAACATTAACATGTTACCGTAACTATATTACACATGCTCAAAACTTAAGCATTTACCTGGAAGATACTTAAGGGGGAAAAAGATTCAAATTAAATCTCCAGAGAGGAAACCATTTCAACTGTTCTGGGTTCTTTTATCTAACAGAGACCTAAACCTTTATTCTTAAAAGATCTAAACTGTTCATCACCCCATCCTGTTTTTGCCTGATGTACTTTTCATTAATCTTTACTGTGGGAGATGGAAGCACTAGGAGTCACCTAGAGAATCCCGTGGATTCCAGATAGCATCTCCTTGACTCCACTGTGTAACAGAAACCCGATTTTCATTTGATAATCAGGATTAATCACTCCCAAAAATACACTAGTTCTTTGTTTTGTTTTGTTTTGTTTTTTAAGGTTCCTGATTCAGTAGACTAAGGATCCCAAGATGGCCTAGTAGCAGCCTCATATTCCAATTCAATGAAACTGTTGTTGTTTCCCTAGTGGAAATACCCTCTCTTTACAAAGAACTCCAAACCAACAAGTGTCACTGTTTCTAAAACAGAAAGCAAAAGTTATTCAAGTAGATTATTAGGTAGAACAGTGAGCAAAGTGACTCTCATTTCCACCCCTTGATTCCCAAGCCATGAATTATGGCTTGTGGAGAGACAGTGCTTATAATACTATCTGGTGTATACTACCTCCTGTAAAATAGAATCCTCTCCTTTTATGGCAGTTATTTCAACTGTCACTATAATAGAGTATTCAGCAGCCATTCCACCTTTCCATTAGCCCATTCTATTCCATCATTCCATTGTCAGGCAATGGTGACACTGACAAGATCAATTAACCACAAGGGCATCAGCCCATATCCTCAGCATCTTTGCTGTGGAATGAGTCCCTTCACTAGAAGCAACACAAAGCAGGATGCCTTAACAGTGGATAGTTTTCTAAGTCCACAGATGGCACTGCTAACAGAAGTATTACAGACAGAGAAGGGAAATCTATATGTAGAGTATGTACCTATTCCAATGAGGATATATCTTGGTACTCTCCATAATGGAAGAGGTTTGACATAATTAACCACCACCAGATGGCTAGCTGGTTCCCTCAGTGACTGGTGTCACATCAGGGACTCAATGTTGGGACTCTATGGTTGGTAGCTTAGGCACTCAGCAGTAACATTAGCCAGGTAAGCCTTGTTACATTAACAACAGTCCTTATTGTTGAACCCACAAATAGCCTTCAACATTGCCAACACACCATTTTTTCACTGGCCCATTGAGCAAGCCCTGACTAAGGTGGCTAGAGAAAGAGGCTCATTGACATTCACAGAGCACAGTGTTTTATTCGCCTCATTAGTAAGTCTCCTTAGTAGAGGAGGCCCTTTGGTGGGCAATCACATGAGACACTATCTTCACAGTCTATTTAGTCAATCAGGGAGGTCCTTAGACTTCCTTGTCACCAATCTTTAGGTCCTGTTTGTTCCAAGTCTCTGACCATTCAGACAAAACACTAGCAACTGCCCATTAACCAGTACAGATCTTTATCACTGTTCATCTACTCTAGACATAACAGGCATCAAAACACACTGCTCAAAGTTCTGCCCAATGGGAGGAGTTTCCTTCACCATTGTCCCTCACAGTGAGTCTCATGTAGGCTTTCACTGCTGCAGTGTCTACTCTTGAGAGAACCAGCATATCATCTAGACCCATTTGTAAACCAGGTTCAAGTTGCTTTCTTCTTCACTTAGTGGGGTAAAGGAGCATCCCAGAAAGCCAGGAACATGAACTTAATGAGAGGAAAAAAAGTATATAGAAGTTGGCATCAAAAGACTTCAGGTCACTTATATAACTTACCTGTTCCTCCGGACCTATCTAAATTTGGTCTCTCATGTGCCACTTCCATTTGGTAACACACTGCTGCTGTTATTGCCTAACTTAATGACTAAACTGGTCAGATAACATCCAATCTGTGAAGGGATAATGAGACCTCAGAGTCACCTGATATCCCATGACTAGGTGTTTGGTCTCTAGTGAGGCCCAACAGCAAGCCAGCGGCTGTTTCTCAAAGGGACAGTCATTATCTGCAGAAGATGGCACAGCCATACTCCAAATTCCAAAAAACCTCCACTGTGATTCTCTTACTGATGGTTGCCAGAGGCAATTGATACAAAAAAGGAAACAGTAGGAGGAAAAAGATCACTAAATACAACTTTTGCTCATAGTATTCTCCTTGTTTCCAAACTCAGTTAGAATAAGTGGATGCCTTTCCCTAAATCTATAACCCTCTAAGATTAGTCAGTATGACAAGACTATAGTCCCACTCAAAAGGATAAGGAGAGGAAGAAGTAAAAATGACTAAGATGTTATGTTTATGTACTAGCTCCCCAAGATGCATGTAATTATTACATACTGCACACATATACTAAGAAAACAAAGGGGGAAAATTTTTTTAAAAAGCAGATCGTTGGTTTATCAGGTATCCACTGAGGGATACCTGATAACACTCCTTCTGGGAATGGTGGCACAGTCCTATAATCCCACAACTCTCAAGGCTAAGGCAAGAGAATCACAAGTTGGAAGCCAGTTTGGACTATACCGTGAGTTCAAACTACACAGCAAAACCCTTTTATGGGGGATAGGAGAGATAATACAGAGACCGAGCACCAAACTTATCTGTTAACTTTTCATCCCTCAATTGAGAAACTGGAAGTGATCTTATTCTTCAGGATAGAAAATGGTTTAAAGGTATTAGCACAGAGGAGCAAAGATACACAAGAATAACGCACCTTACTGCTCCAACCCAGATCATGCAACTAATATCCCCAAACTACTAAGAGAACAAGCAGATAAGGCTGCAAAATCTACCAGTAACTTACTTCTGGCTTTTGTTTTGTTTTGGTTTGGTTTGGTTTTTTTGAGACAGGGTCTCACTATGTAGTTGAGACTGACCTGGAACTCACTATGTAACTAACCCAGGCTGGTCTTGAACTCACAGTGATCCACCTGTCTCAGCCTCCCAAGTGCTGGGATTACAGGCGTGCACCACCATGCCTGGCCTAGTAACTTATTTCTGAAGAGTGGTGAACAAAGAAGGAAATATGGAAAGACAAGAAGTTGGAAAGTGCTTCAATTTTCCAAGTAACATAAATGGGTATGTTGTCCATCTGCTGTCATCCTCAAGGATCTATATTCAGACCATTTAAAAGATGGTTTACAAATCACTGGTCAATGGGGAACAGCCTGAGGACCAAATAAAAGCAGCTAATCCCCTATCTCCCTTCCTCAGCATGGTGGACCTTACTGAATTAACTCCAGTTCATCAAAGAATCTAACCCCTTAGCAACTGGAATGATATCCAACTAGTTGACATTCCTATTTTAATGGGGGAAAAAAACTGAAAATAGGAAAGAAAAACATTGTTTCCCAAACTAGAATCTAGTGGCCTCTGGACATGAGAACTGAAAGAGGCTTTGGACTTGTTAGGCCTGCCCTTATAATCCAATTGGATACAAAGGGAAGCAGATGGGATGTGGGAAGAGTTCAGATCTGCACTCCCACACTCAGGAAGTCTGCATCTTTAGCAAATTACTTCAGCCGTGAAAGATTGGCCTCTGTGTCTTGAAGACAGTATAAAAATGCTATCTCCCTCACAGATCTCTTTTGAGCATTACAGGTAAGTACATGTCAAGCTCTTCACGCAGGGCCTCTCACAGAGCAAGTCCTCCCTCCATGTTGCATTAGCTACTATTATTAACTGGCTGTCAGCAGTACTGCTCTTCAGCAAAGTTGTGAAATAAACTTTTCCATTAGGTATTTCTACCTCCTTTCTCAATCATGCTTAACCACCTGGCAACTCAATAACAATTATGTATAATCAATAAAGATGGAAGAAGAACAGTGCAGAAAAAGGCACTGAGTTATACAAATAAGAACTGGACTCCAGGCTGTCAGTAACTCATTCAATGACTTGGCACAAGTCTCTCAATCTCCATGGACCTCCCCATTTTTTTAGTTAAAAACAAGCTTGAGTTAAATGTGTCAAAATTTCTTTCCTCCTTTAAAATTCTACAAGGTAATAACCACATACTACTGTACTAGATTTTAAGTTTTGTTTTATTAGTACTCCTATACTTGGTCTGCCCCAGATTTTTGCTCATATCATCCTCACTGAAACACCTACTCACTCCCAGAGGGGAAGAACTCACATGCTGAATTCTCTCTTCTGTAAGGATACAGATAAATCAATAGATGATTTTTCTTCCTTCCATTCACTGTACTCAAAACTATATAAAATGAATTAACACCACCTATCATTCTACCCTTCAAAAAAATTCTGTTAAAAACTTAACCACTATTTCTGAAATTAAAATGTTACTCTCAAACATTAATTTATCTACAAGGAAAAAAGTCATTATGATCTTTTTTCAAGGGACCCCAAATAGTACTACTACTCCCGAGTGATCAATAGCATTAGAGTAACCTGTTTTAACTCAAAATTAAACAAGTTGACACCATTTGCATTCAATTATGTGTTCCTGCTTTTTCTCAGAGGTACTGAGGCTTTTATAATCATGTACAAAGCATTCATCAATAACACTGATTTTCTTAGTAATCTGACCTAAGTATGAGCCTCAGGGAGAACAAGATAGGAAGAAAACTGAAGATTTAGCAATACCATCTAAAGGAAATTGCCAGTTCCCCCAGGGAATCAAAGAGCAATCTGACAAAAAAATAATTGACTATCATTTGGGAATAAAGACATGCTAGATTTTAAAAGTGTGCCTCACTTTATATAACACCTTCCCTATGTACTAACTTTGTACATAAAGTGATTTTCATAAATCTGATATTCTAAATACAGAATGCTAGCCAGAAATAAAGAATGCATAAATACTGTTACAAAATAATTTATCATTTCATATTTATATACATACACACACATATATATGAGCTATATCTAGATCTAAATCTACATTATCTCCTTTTAGGGTTTTCTGACCATCATTATACTTGCTCAAGGCAACCAATCATTATCAATAAAAGTAATTAACATATCCTGAATACTATTTTATTTAGTCACTACCTTAAAAGTAGTAATCATCCTACAGCCCTATCAAACTGTTCAGATACAAAGGCCTCTTCAATAATCTCTTACCAATGTATTTACAGTAAGTTTAACCAGAGATGGAAACAAATAAAATAGCAGGTGTGAATTTCTTGTCTTTGCATATCTGAGTCCATCACTGTTTTCAGAAGTAATCAACCTTTGTAAATAGCCATAAACTTTATCTGAAAATGAAACAAATCAAGTTGCTCTCCCAGTAAACTATTCCCCATGCACATACTCTCATGATACTTAATAAAAAGAAACACCTTAGCCAAATAACAATCACCATAAAAAGGACCAAATGATTAGGAAGTTATCCATTAATGCCAGAAATAGTCTTCAATAACGCAAGAATCAACATAAACTATATGAATTTATTGCAACTTTTTTCAAAATTATAAAGCAATCACAGGCCACGTTCCCTTCTAAAATGCTCTATCAAGATGAGAATCATATGGAGAAGATTTTAACATAGCACAGCTGCTGGAATTTGAAACATGCCATGCACCACTTCCAGTATGAACAGGTAAACTGCCAGACACATTTTTGACATCCTGACAGGATACTATTTCTAATTTCAAAGGGAAGATCATCAGTAAACCAAGGGTGCTTAGACGAGCTTTTCGTCCAACAGTTGATCACAGCCACACACATTACATAAGGAGTCAACATTTTGCTCACTATGCCTTGAGCTATCAAAGAAGACCAATTTTACGCAAATTTTCATCAACTGTAGACAAAGTTGGGTTAATAATCAGAGGTCTAGATTCCATATGCAAATTAGATTTAAATATCTAAGACACAGTTATCCTGAGAACACTGCCTGTCACAGCACCTTTTTATTTGGTACACACTGTAATCTTTCATATCCACCGCATTTGAACTCTTAACAATATACAAAGCTAAATGAGCCAAATCATTATGCAAATTTTACCAAAACTTCTCTGAGAAACACAAATAAAAAATACAGGTGGTCATATTTTGCATAAAGTTCCCAGTGTTTGCATGAGTGAGCAGGTTTGCATAGGATGGGTCAAACAGAAACAGTTCCAGAAAGGGTAGGTCCTTATCCAGGAACCTTGTGTTCTGAACCTGAAACAACTAGGGGAAGAGGGGCAGCAAGAACGACAGGTAATCGAATGGGTTTATTTCCAAGTATGAAAATACTGTGAGCTTATTCTTTAAAAGTTATTATGTAACATTTATTATCTGGAACCTAGTATCTCAGGATTTGCAAATTTTAAAATGTAATAAAGGATAGAAAAAATAAGATACATATTTGTATTTGCTAGAATTTGTGAAAAGCATACAAAAACTTGTGGAAGGATACAAAAGAATCTAATGCTTTTACTTAACTTTTCATACAACTGAGCAAATAAAGAATTTGGATAGGAATAAACTTTTGCCAAAAATCTTTTTTATGTTTTGAGTCCTTTAAACCATGTGATGGTAATAATCCACTTTAAAAATTAAAATGTTGCTGGGCATGGTAGTGCATACCTAATTCCAGCACTTGAGAGGCTGAGGCAGGAGAATTGCCTTGAGTTCAAGGCCAGCCTGAACTGTATGAGATTCTACCTCAAAAAAATCAAAATCATCATAATAAAAATGTAAATAAAATGTAACAATAAATCACAGTAACAAAAAGATTTTTATTAACTGCAGAAGTTTAAAATGGAATTTTCACATTCCAACAGACTACAACAGACTACAAAAAAAAGCAGTAAACATAATTTACAATTTTAAAATAAAAAACAATAAATTCCTTTGCTACATATAAAACCCCCATAGAACAGGAATAAAAATGCCATTGCTTAAGACTGTGAAAAATAAATATCCCCATTCATCTTCTTGAGGCAGAAATCATACAGAATATAGTAAATTTATTTTAATTACCTTCATTCTCGGGACCAACATCTAATTAATTATTAAGAGTTGATAAAATTAGCTATTTGAAAAGTTCAATTGGAGTCTAGTTTCATATGTGTATTTTAATGAACACAATAGACTTTTTCAAGAGGCTACCATTTACAAATTTAAAACATGTGTCTTTGCTCATGACAGAAGGTTATGTCATTAATGACTGGCTTTAGTAAGATGTGTCAGACAAGAAGCACATGCCATGCTTAATGTAAACATTCAAATGTATTCTCTCTTCAGAAATGGTTGTAAGCTATTTTTCAGTCATCACTATGTAATTCTCAAAATCAATCTTAAGCACAGTAAGCTGAGGTTTCAGTTCAGAAACAATTTTGCCTTTTGGGAAAAAAAGAAAACTGTTATGTTACATTAACAAAAGCAACTTCTGATACAAAACTAGCCCACATCACAGCTTTCCCTAGATTCTAAAATTACTTGTAATGTTTTATGCAACTATAACCATCACAAATATAATAATTCAAGGAAATGCAGCTTCATCTTTCTAACAGCGCTCTGAAACTCTTCTAAGCCTCCAGTGCCTTTCTGGCTTTTCACTCTAAAGCAAAAAGGTGGCATTAATGCAAGCCCTACCATGTCTCCACTATGACCACAGCTACCATAACAACCTCGCAACAGACACTGAAGGACAGGGTGGAGGGAATAAGAAGAGCTAAAGAAGAGAGAAAATGTTGGCCCAGTGTCACATCCTTTTTAAAAACTCAGTGGTGGAAATTTAATGATCACCACCACATTTCCTTCATGGACTGCAATTAAAAGAGACATTTATTTCAATCATATATAAAGACCTGAACCCAAGAATGCCCACTTTTAGAAATTGTCTAGCTATCCATTTAGCAGGCTACAGTTAAACACTACAACTGATTAAGGAAAATGAGTACCAGGCAAGGATTTTAGGAGAAAAAAATATAATAAATATAAAAAAAATATAACAGCAACTAACTACAACTATTGGGGGGGGGTGCTGAGGATTGAACTCACTCTACCTCTGAGTCTCCACCACACTACTACTCATAAAATTATAGCTTTCGCACCCTGTCCACAGTAGGTCATTCACACATCTGGCTTCTAATCATGATGAACTTATTAGATACAATATAATCAAATCTTCATTTTAAAGATGAAAAGTCAGACACAAAGATGGTAAGCTGATATAGTCACATGACTATTAAGTGAAAGTAAGAATTTAAACTTGACTATGTGCTAATACTAATAAGAATAGCAAGAACAAGATAATAGAAACAATGAAGGCTTACTATTTTTATATTAGTATTCTTCTCAATACACTTCTAAGCATTTCTAAATGCCTTAATATTTTAAATTAACTTCCTATTTAAAACAATCATAAGGAATTACATTTATTTTCCTCATTTATATATGAAAACCTGAACACAGAGGGATTTAATAACTTGTTCAAGGTCACAGGGCAATGATGAAGTGGCTCCAGGACTTATGCAGCCTCTAGCCATTACCCACCCTTAAATACTATATGGCCTCTGTAATCCCTAATATAAAGCAGTGCAGTTCCATGGTCAGTGAAGAATTCTATTCAATTGTAAACATCAAGCAGGGCATTGTGGTGCATGCCTGTAATCCCAGACCTCAGGAGGCTGAGGCAGGATCTCAAGTACAAGGCCAGCATGGGCTACATAACAAATTCCAGGTCAATCGGGCCTACATAGACCCTACTTTAAAAAAAAGAAAAAAGAAAAGAAAAGCTTCTAAACATCAATTGGGACTTCATTCTTAGAATTTCATCTAAATAGCTGAAAGCTACCTAAAAAAATAACTTTAAAAGTATTTTAGTAGTATATTATTTTCCTGTGGGAGTGCAGACTGGTTCAACCACTATGGAAATCAATATGGAGATACCTCAAATAGCTGGGACTAGAGGTTCCACTTGACCCAGCCATCCCTCTGCTGGGTATCTTTCCAAAAGAATTAAAAGAATCATATCACAGAGATAGATATATGTGCACCTATGATGTTTATAGCAGCACAGTTTGTAATAGCTAAAACTTGGGAACAGCCCATTTGCCCATCCGTTGGAAACTGGATAAAGAAGATGTGGTTTTTCTATAAAATAGAATATTACTCAGCCATAAAGAATGAGAAATTAGATTCATTCATAGGAAAATGGATATATATTGAGGATATACTCCTAAGTGAAATAAGTAAGTCACACATGTGTAAATACCGAATAGTTTCTCTGGTGTGAATAAACTACAATAGTACATAAGATCCTAATGATATAATGGACAATGTGAAATAGGAAGAAAGGGGCTAAAGATGTAGGGAAGTGGGAAGGGTAGGGGAAAGCTAATAAGGGAAAAGAAAAAAATATGAGAAAATGGGAGGAGAGGAGGAGTGAAGGGAGAGCAGGGACAAGGGGAAAAAATGAGAACCAAGACCTGTCATGTAAAGGTACAAGATCCCAATAATGAGTGTAACTGTACTGTATACCTAAAAGGTACTAATAAACTCAATGAGGAAAAAAATTAAATTAAATTAAATTAAAATTAAAAAGTAGTATATTCTTTTCCTGAAATTCAGTCCCACTGATACGATTTAGAAGACCCTTCGCTTTCCTAAAGAGCTGAGAGGCAAGGATAAATAATTTTCTAAGCAAACAAAACATGTAAGAGACTGGAATGCTCCATGACAATACCTACCCAAAGAAATTGAGAACAATATTATCAATCAAAGATTAAAGAAACAAAAACTCTGTCTACAAAGGTTAAGTTTTTGTTTCATTAGCTTTCAGTAAGAATACCAATTATACCCAACATCAAACAGAAAATAACATGAAACTTTCTCTTCTCAGAATGTGTGTGTATGTGTGAGTGTGTGTGTGTATGTGTGTGAGGGAGAGAGAGAGAGAGAGAGACACACACACACAGACAGATATCAAGTGTAAGGGAGAAAACAGAAGCAAACCCATTACAGTCCTGACAATCATGTAACATCAATACACAAGATATTGTGATAAATGTATTTTAATGGTTCTCATTAATATTATCCTGCCTGAACATTCATGGTATATGAATCTGATAACAAAAGACAAAGAAAATTTCCCACTGTCTCTATATAAATCCATAGAGACAAAAAGACGAAGATTTTCACACAGCACTACCTGAATGAAAAAGGAATGGGATATCCACTTTTTTTTAGTGAAAAATTTTATAGCACCTGAACCAAGACTTCTGATTCATAAAAACCTCAAAAAAAAAAGTCTTGCATTGTAAGATTTTGAATTCTTCATTTCACAAAATAAAAAAAGTTCAGAATTCTATATATAATGGATAATAGCTAAACTAAACTGGAAACACCTTGATTAATTAACCACATGGAAAATAACAGCTCATTCTTAGGAGTATGATATTTATGACAGAAACAGCAATAAAATGTAAAATAGATGAAAATGTTTTAAAACAAGTTCCCATCTATCCTATCCAACTATAGAAAAGAACAGAGTTAGAAAAATAATAAACAAAGTTCAAAGTGTAATTTTACTACTTTTCCCTCTGAACTTTTGAAAGACTGCCAAACACACCTAAGCAAAAGGGGTAAAATTTTAATTAAAAAAAAAATCTACCTCATAGAAAGTAAGTGCTAGAGGGAAAAAGTGAAATAGAAAGAGAACTTCAAAGAGATTATATAATCGAAGATGCATAATTCTTGAATGCCTCATCTCGGAGATTAAAGAAGATTTTTAAAGCTGTTCTTAGACACAAAGATCAAACATTTATAAATGTTTATCATTTTACAAGTCCTAAATTCAAAGATGGGCTCAAAGAAATCAAAGCACCATAAGGCAGCTAAGACAGATTCTTGGGTGAGGGGGAGGGAGAAGGAAGCTTTGAAGAATATACTCTGAGTTATAGACAAGTATGAGTATTTTTGAAAGCTCATTTGTCATCTAGAACACGTAAGTGAACCACAATAACTTTTTGTGAAAAGGGAAGCAGGTATGGCCTTAATTTATGCCTAATGGATTTTAAGCAGCATTGAAGGTAAAAATTATTGACACAGCATACAAATCTATCATATAAATCTAGTTAGGCAGGGAAGACCTCAATTTAGACTTTCAGTTTCTGGAAGTTTGCAGACAATTGATGAGAGTTATTCTCTCAGCCTTCTATAGAATCCCCATCCCATAACGAGAAAAAGAGGAGAGAGGTAAAGAAAACATTTGATCTTTACCAACAGCTTGGGGCAACTGCTAAGAAAGATGGGCATACAGACACCAATGGAATCAAATCATTTCTTTCACCATAGTGTGTAGAAATTACCATAAAATGCTAATAGATAAAGATGAAGTTGACATTTTCACCATTCTTATTTTCAACCAGTGGATACCACTATTTGACCATATAAACAAATGTGATTCACAATGAGACCAACACCAGATCCTGCATGTGCTGGGCAAGCAAGCGCCTTCCTGCTCAGGCCCATGCCCAGACTACTATGGCATCCTTGCATCATCTGGGCCCAGCACAGTGTCCACACATAACAGAATTCACATATTCATTTTTGTTGCCTAAAAATCAACATCTAAAACAAGGTAAAGCTAAATTATAAATTATATCCGTTCAATTTAATCTATTAAAATTAGACAAATATTTTCCCATTCTTTCAGACCTAATTCAAGCATCTTTAACTACAGAAAGCCTCCAAAGTTCTAATGCAGAAGTCATTACCAATTTCTCTGCAACTGTCTTTGTTCACTGGCCAACAAGAGCATATCACCTGGATTCTAATTACTATACACTTGCTAAATATTTACTAAGTGCCCACCACAGGCTGATGAGTGTTTTAGATTCTGCTACTACCATATCAACAGACCAGGCCCTCATTCTCATGGAACTTACATTCTAGGAGGGAATAAAGAGAACATGAACAAATGAACACAATACATCAGGTGGTGACATTACTCAAAATAAACTAAGAAATATGGGGGTGCTATTTTATACAGACAGGGTAGTCAGAGAAGGTGTGTCTGCTAAGGTGACATTTAAGCAAAAACTTATGAGGGACCATAATAAGTGGATACTTGAGGAAGAGACACCCCAGACATATGGGAATACTAGGTGCACGTGCATGTTGTCCAAGGAGCAGTAAGAAAATCTGGATGACAGAGGTGAAGGGAGACGAAGTCAAGGGAAACAGAAGGCAGGTTCAGCTCATCTTTGACTTTCACTCCCATGGCTATTTACATTTAAGTTAATAAGAAACCTTATAAAATTTAAAATTCAGTTCTTCAGTTGCAGTAGACAGAGGCTACTAACAATTGTTACAAAAAGTTCTACTTGACGCCACCAAGAATTTTGAGCAAAAGAATGAAATAATCTGATGTGGGTTTTCTTTCTTTCTTTCCTTCTTTCTCTTTTGGGGCCAAGGATGGAACCCAAGGCTTCATGCATGTTAAGCACACCTCTACCACTGAGCTACCCCCACAGGCCCAGACTGAGGTTTTCAAAAAATCCCCAACTGCTGCATAGGAAAGAGATTATAGAGGGAAAGAAGGGAAATAAATCAGGCTACTATGGTACTAGACAAGGCAATAATACTGGCTTAGACCAAGGAGATGGCATACGTGGAGTTGCTTTAAATTTTTTAAATGATAGGAATGTGTGGATCTACTTGTATCTTAAAGGCAGGGGTAGCAGAATTTGCAAGCAGTGCAGTAGGTGATGAGAAAACAAGAATAATTATTCATGACTCAGAGTTTTGGCCCAAGCAACTGAAACAACACAAATTCCTTCAACTGAGTTAGGAAGACTATCAAGGAGCAACTATTAGTGTAGACAGCTAAGTTAGACAGAAATTAATATGCAGTCAGAGGAGGACTGGGCTCTGGAGAAAGTCAGCACAGAAGATGAGACACATCAAGTCTATGACTGGAGGTGAATCTAAAGAGCCAGGCCTCAACATAAAGATGCAAGACACAGATCTGCAAACTTCCCTAGAGATAAACAGCAATTTGATATTATACTGTAATTAGTACAACCTGGCATAACAGCCAGATGGGCATCAAATGCATAGGCGGGTGAAAGGAACATTTGAATCTATACTCCCATCCCTTTCCAGGAATGTTTTTGTTCTTTCCATGTACCCACAAGGTGACTTGTTTCTGTATTGGATCAATATTAGCTAAGCGCCTATATGTATACTCTTATAGGTTGACTGCAGTCTGACCTACATTGTGCCCTCATTATAATCTTGCAGTATAAATTACCACTGACAAGTAGCCTTAGCAGTCACCCAGACACCACCCCTCCTGCTCTTCTCATTTCCATTAAAACTCTCCTAACTTCCTCTTTTGACTTGCAATTTGATTCCTCAATGTTGTGAGATCACAAACTCAGTACATCTGACATCTGACAGGTTGGGGGTTATTTTCCCCAGAATACAAGGGAAAATGATCCAATATAAATCAATGTACCTTTTAAAGATTCAAATTCAGTGATACATAGGCAGAGTCCAGGGTTCAAAGGAAAAATATATTTGGGAAGCATGAGCATATAAAATTTAAAAGCTGTGGAGCTGTATATAATTCCAAATTAAATGACCATAGGAGGAAGGTTTAAAAAAAAAAAGTGCCTTGGGGATACTCCAAGATTCAAACATCATAAAAGGAGGAAGAACCAGCAAAGATGATTATAGGAGCAGCCAGTGAAATGGAAGGAGAACCAATAATTAAGGGGGAATAACATGCAAAAGGCCCAGTGAAGACTGCAGTTCTACCAGGAAAAATAAACTAGGTAAAGCAAAGGTTAACAGATCTGTAAGATAAGGACTGAGACAGGATAGCTATATTTGACTGTGAAGAGGTCACTGATAAACCCAACAGGGCAGATGTCTGTGCAAAGCCTCATGTAGTCATAGGTGGGGCTTTTCAGAAATGGCTAGATTGAAGGTGTGTGATGCTGGGATTAAGGTTGTGATGCTGGGATTAATGGTACAATGCTAGGATTAAGGATGCCCCGCCTGTGTGTTAGTGCTATCCACTATAAAGCTGGATAGAATCTAAGGGACAGAAAGAGGACTTTTGCCATTGCTTGCTGCTTGCTACTTCACTGCTGGCTGTCTTCTGCCTACCCTGCTATGGACTGTTTCTCCTCTGCAATGCTCCCCCTTTCATACCACCTTGAAGCCAGCTGACTATGGACTGAAACCTCTACAAACTGTGAACCAAAATAAATCTTTCCTCCTTTAACTTTAGGTGTTGGGTATTTTGCCTCAGCAACAAGAAAAGTCAACAAGATAGGGCCTGACTGGAGAATGGAGATAGAAGCAGCAGCAAGTATGAACGATTCCTTATACAGTTTTGCTATGAAAGTGAAAAATAAATGGAATAGTTGGAGAGGAATGTGCTATAATGATAAGAATGACTCAGTCAAGAGGGAAGATGATCCAACAGAGAAAGGAGAATATCACTTCTCAGCCTTTTGGCTATGATCAAGTGCAGAGAAAGGAGAAAACTGCAGGAGCAATGACCTGGAGGCAGGTGAGGGGATGAACACTCAAGAGATAGCGCTGGCCTTACACAGGAACACTATAGGCCAACTGTCAGGCATAACATAACAACAGGATCTTGGGGTCTATGTGAAATAAAGTTGCATAGGCAAGTAAATTTAGTGCAGGAAAGTTTAAGTATTTTTTCTTACCAGTTCTAAGCAGTCATGCATCTCATTAGATTGATAGCATTTCAGAGAAATGGACTGTTTTAGTCATCTCTGTGTGAACACACTGGCACACATTAAATTATTCAAGAGTTCTATTGAACAAATACATTCTTAGAACTACCTAACTATCCAGGGACCACAGATTAAGCCTTAATTTATGTAAGACTTAGCAGTCAGTTGTGAACTAATGAACACTCAGCATTATACAGAAAAAGAGGTCACAGCTGTCACCAACTACATCCCAATCTCCATCCTCTCTCCATACTGCCTTTTTCATGGATAGGGCAAGAGGCCTATGTATGTTCCCAGCCTGCATTTGCAGAAGGAACTCCCTACCAATTTTATTAAAGTCCCAAAAGGGTAACTTATGCACTACTCTTAAGACACTGCCCTGTTGACTGAGCGCCTACCAACCAGTTCTGGTCTGCTAGAGTATAACTGATCCTCTCTGCCAGTAAGTAAACTGTACGGTACCTTATCTATCGTGATCAAACCTGAGTCCTGTGTAGTTCCCTCCAGCTCCCCAAATTTTCAGATACCACAAACAGCTATTTACAAAATGACTTTAGAATTTGTACAGATTTTTTAAGTAAGAATGAGATTAGGAACTAAATATATAAAAAGTAATTCAATTTCCTGAGCCCCTTTCAGAAAAAGGATATTGAAAGAAAATCAAATGTGAAATATGAGTAGCTGCATTTAAAAAAGGAAAACAGCAGAACACTGCCAACATTAACTGATGGTCATTAAAGGGGCAGATCCAGATTCCTCTACTCCAGAGTAATGCTGGTCTGCTTCTTAAACTTACTTTCCTCACTTTGAATGTTTTTTAATAAAATAAAGTTATGCTTACTAAATCCGCTAAAATTTGACACAGATAAAAATCTTTAATCTCAAACATTTTGTGAGTAGCAAAAATTATTCAAAGGAGTCATTCTCTGCAGCAGCATGCTGAAACTAATTGAAAGGGACTTCTACTAACAAAAGTGTCTGATTAGACAAGATAATGCAATACATCTATTACATCTATTGTAACAATACCATTCACACCAAGATAACTAAGACTCTTCGCATTTCCATTATGAAAACCTGTTTTTTAACTATGCAACCTGCCATCCGTTTAAAACAAATGTTCTCTCATAGTATTCAAGTGTTGATCATGGAAACATGCTACTACCAACGCCCACCAAATGTTTTTCTTCTGTAGATTATCATGCAAATACTGAAAAATTATATTTTGTCTTTCCACATTGCACTGGTCTGATTCAAACATTAAGGTTTAAATCTGCAAGCAAGGACCACAGGAACATTCATTCCAGAAATATATCAGCATTTACTGTTAGTCAACTTGACACAATATACCACAGCATTACTCTCACACCAAAAATCAGAGTTAATAGACAGTTATGATACTGAAGACGATATTGACAGCTGTTCTTTAACTGACCTGAGGAGTAAAAAAAACCTAGTGAAGTATTAAGAAACAAAGAAATGTGAAAATGAATCAAATAAAAAGAGCTAAATTCATGGCAAGGAAAAGCAGCATGCAAAGAAGAAGAGATGATAAGAAAAAAACTGTGTTAAAATATACCCTATCTGCCCACTGCAAAAGGTGGTAGCTAACCACCAAATAGAGCCCAAATATAAAGTGCAGCTACTCTTCCCAGAAAAATTAACCCTCAGAAAAGAGGTAACTATTTTATACTTCTAATAAAGTGTATATAAAGTCTTTCTTATTACAAGAAACTCTTATTCAGTTATCTTCTCCTGAATTACAAAGCATCACTTGGAGATATCCTAAAATATCACTCTAAAATAACCTCAAAGGAGGATGTTTGAAACTTGAAGACATTATCATGAGCAATAAGATCTCTGGAAGCCCAAAAGTTCTCTAAATCAGTCACCTCAATCAGTAAAAACTGCAGTGAAAGCAGCAAAGAGTTAATCCTCACATTAGCAAATACTGTATTTCACTGTAAGTAAACCTTTCAAAGATAGTTTTTCAAAGCATTATAAGCAATTACATTGTCAAGATCAACATATACCCTTCCACAGGAGCAAAGACAAAATCAACTGTGATTAAGGCCATCGGCACCAAGGAGAAAAAGTCCCATGACTATATCGTAAGTGGATTTAAAATATGTTGGATTTCAAAGAATTCAAACAGAAATAAGTCTAAAAAAATATTCTAGACAACTCAAAAACTGGTTCTAGGAAAGAAAATCTATGTTGAACACGCACTTGGGGAATTTAAAATCACGAAAACTTTTTTTAAATTGTTTCAATTTTCAGTATACCTATGTAAAGATTAAACATAAAGGCATTTGACAATTTAATCTTTAGTACAAAAGTTTATATATTCAAGTTACCCAAAACATTTTAATGATCTCATTGGAAAATGAAGATATCACCTTATATGGGAATCATCTGTATGAGCCATCTAAGTAACCAGAAAAAAATCAGAATATCTTTATGGGTTACACTCATGAGTAAAATACTTCCTCTTCAAAAATCAATTGTGAATTTCCTATGCTAACATATTTTTACATATGAATGTGCATGCTTCAAAAAGGAACGGCTTTCCAAACCTAGGATAAATGAGATAACTTTGTTATATTTTTCCATGCATAATTTTATTTTATAAAAATATTTATATT
>NW_022900922.1:21725567-21728206 GCF_012274545.1 Fukomys damarensis
ATTTTTATATTTATATTTTAACCATGCTTAATTTTAATCTATGTATAGGGCACAGTAAAAAGCTAAGGGAGTTTTAGATAGTGCCATGAATTGCTAAATCAAAAATGGGTGTTAAATGTTATGACACTATTTACTGACTTGTAATTCATTGCAAAAGGCAAGACCTAAAATTTTAAGGCATTATAAATTATACATAAGTAAATAATACCAAAACTGGACCCTACTCTAACACTGCAGGCAGTTAGTTCTATCTATGATTTGAGGCTCAATTCTGAAGGCTGCCTAGGAAGCTGTCATCACTGACCCCACCCACCTGTCACTACTGAGGTCACTTTAACAAGAACATTTAATGAGGACAAGCATTAAAAATGAAGGTTAATGAAACTTATAATAAATTAAGAATTACACAGAGTATATAGAATTTTTTCAAATATTTGTCTGAAGTCCAACACAAGAAATTATATTTGACTTGCCCAGGACATTAGCTTACCAAGAGTCTTAAAACAATGAGCACTTTATCAGAATGAAGATCAGACTTCATCTCTGCAGCCCCCACAGTGTCACACTCAGCATCTGTTATAAAGCGCGCACACAAACACAAGCACACACACACACACACACACACACACACACACACTGAGAAGGCCCAACTGAAACAACTCCCTAGAAATTCACAGAATTACAAAATTTCTTACCAAACCAACATAGGTGTCATATTACATGAGTTAGCACATGGAAAAATTACTCCTTTACAAAAGAATTATGTATTTAAAGCAATCTTCCCCAAAGAGCAGGCATATGTTTATCTTTATTAAAATATGTGAAAGAGGCAATCTTTTTTTCAAGTTGTAGCACAGAGCAACAGAAATCTGATTTTAAAAAGTATTATCAGAACCCCGTTTAGGATTTATACAACCTCCCTATTCCAGATTAGCAGAAGGTATAGAGGTGAGCTACTACATCCAGGGTCAAACTACATACATAACTGGGCTTCTCATGGAAAAACTGATCATGTATTTTAAGATGAAAAAAGTAAAGTTAATTAGAGTGAAACTGAGGTAACCCTGAGTTGAATGGAAAAGACACAAAATTTGTGGCACACTGATAAAACAGAAGAAATACTATACTATCCAGGATGCTTTACACCTAAAGAAAAGTAAATGACAAAAAAAAAAAAGCCTACTTATTACTTGGAGAGGGGGAGTCTCATAACAAAAGCTAATTATAAATAAAGTAATTTCATCTTTAGATAAAAGTAATGCTCCATGAAAGACAGGGGGCTGAAGAAACCCTAAAGACCTGAGTCATGAGTCCAGGTAAAGAATCTGCACACTTGCCAGGATGAGAAGTGATGTTAACTGACAAGACCCTCTCCAGTGCATCAACCTCACAAGTGAGGATGTAAGGGAGAATTTCTGCTAGACTCACTCACAAACCAAATGAACAGAATTTGTGTTCTGGCCTCTAACAGCATATTCCTATATATGTTATTTTCTTTAATTCATATCACCCTGCTACCCTATGAAACTGATATTATTCTCATAACAAATAACCAAATGTCATGGACTTTCCTGGTGCTCAAAAATAACTGAAACCCCAAATGTTAAATCCACAAATGTCAAGGACCTATTGCAGGTGTGCCCGATCTTCCTGTGCCCAAGGACCCCATGTGGTAATATAACACACTCAACTGCACTGGCTACTTCAGAAACACATGTATTCAGAGCTCTCCCTGACGCCTCTCACCCCTAGGGCCTACAAACAAGTAGCCAAGAACCACCAATCCACTGCAAGCCCAGGCTTGAATAAGTACAAAATTGGTTGTGCAATTAGCTTCGTTCACGCTTAAAATGCACTACTACTGCCAGAGGTTTCAAATTATAAATTATCTCTTCTTAAATATCCTCCCTCACACACGAAAGATGCAATGTTCAGACCTTATAAAAGTTCCAATCACTAAATCTGCTTGACATTGCCAAACTCTAGTAACTTTACAAACACACCCAACATCATCACCTGGACCAAGAAGTAAGGACTGTTACATACAAGAAAGACAGTAGCATACAACATACTGATAAAAAGCACAGGTTCTGAAAGCATGTTTTCAGGTTAGAATCCCAGCTCAGTCTATCTGTGTAATTCTGGTCTGATCTCTTAGCCCTGAGGTATCTCAGTTGACACATGTGAAAAGTAGAATTAAAAAGAAAAAACTCCCACTTTAGAGTTGAAAATAAATATAAAGCAATGAGGAAAAGGAAGTAGGTATCAGACAAGGGTTGATGAAACAAAAGCTACCCATACAAACTCCAAACTGCTTGATATAATTCTGCACTGAAGAAAGGCACTGATTTCAAGAATCTCTGAAGACTTAACACAACTACTCATTAATATAAAGCAATTTCTTCATCACCAGTATAAGAGAAAGCATGGTGGTGCAGGCCTCAAATCCCAGCACCCTGGGAGGCTGAGGCAGGTGGACCACAGGTTCTTGCCCAGCTTGGGCAACTGATGGACTTAATGACACCCTGTCTCAAAAGAAAAAGAAAAAGAAAAAAGAGCTGGGGATGTGATTAAATGTGAAAGCACTGGGTTCAAACCCCAGCAGCAGGAGAAACAAGCAAAAAAAAAAAAAAAAAAAA
>NW_022900922.1:21728268-21751414 GCF_012274545.1 Fukomys damarensis
AAAAAAAAAAAAAAAAAAAAAAAAAAAAAAGGAACCTAAAATGCAACCCATACTACATTCTTATGCAATGCTTCTTTTCTGTTGCCCTGTATTACACTTTTCTCCTGGTTCAAGATTTAAGTTCATCAATACCCACCTTAAATAGTGCTTAGTCCTGAGGAAAACAATCTTACAGAATTTGGCAAACATTAAGTCCTTCATCAGATATCAAGAGTTTCACTGAATATGCCGCCATAAAGAATTGAATAAACAAATAACTGTAGAACACAAATAAGATAATGTGTACAAGGCACATAGTTTCAGGGCCAGCACTCTACAAATGTGACTTGTTATTAATTCAACTGACAATTATAAAAAAGCACTTCTCTTTCAGCTTTAAGGTAAAAATAAATTTGTGTTTGACTGCTAGTGTATACACATTCTTAGTGCTAAAAGTAAATGGTATTTATACGTACAATAAAATGGTTAAATCCAAAAAAATATTATTTTTGCAAAAGAACCCAGACATAAAGGCACATGCTACGATTCCATTTATGTGACTCCCAAGAACAAGTAGGGACAGAATCAGAAAGTGGCTACTGCAGAGAGAAGTAAGAGGACAGGAAAGAGGTTCCTACATGACAGAATATTCTGGAATGTAGGAATATTTTCTATCTTGCTTGAGATGATAGTAACATGGGTGTATAAAATAGGGGAAAATGCAATGAACTGAACAATTCAGAGCTATACTTTTTATTGGAAGTAACTGTACCTGAATTTTTTTTAAATTTTAAAAGTAAATGCATCAGTGTATGTTCTTTGTAATTTAGAGTAGCAATGTCATACTTAATTTAGGGTACAGAAGATTAGAGTAATTGCTTGTGAAATATGGAAACAAAGATTTATAAGTTATGGTCTAGAGAAGACAAATGTTTGTGCCTTCTGTTTATTATAGCTACATCTAAAAATACAACCTTTCCCTTCCACTCCTCTTTATATCCATTGCCCACTGGCCCTCTTGTTCCCATCATGGGCTCATTTGCCCACTCCTCTCCTCAGGTCTGTAGTCTCTGCTCAGACCCTGATCCTAAGAGAGAACAAAGAGAAAGACTATGAATACTCAATCAAAACAGCAATGTTTTCATTAAATAGACTGGCAGCTGTGTGAGCAGAGACTTGTAAATGCATCTGCTCTACAGGATTTTATGTTTAATTCAATTTGCTCAAATCAGAGCAGCCAGGCCCTCTAACTACAGGCTACACAAGAAAGCAGTTTTGCTCAACAGAACCCTCCATCAGAATGGTATTTGTTCGAAAAGAACTGCACCTATTCATTCATTCCCTCCTTTACGCAACAAGCTCTTAGGGAGCACCTATTCCATCCCAGCTATTATGTGCAGGGCTGGGAACACAAAGACCAAGTACAGCCTAGGAGAGGTGACAGACAGCTGAACAGATGGTTATAATACATTGGCAGGTTCAATAATACACAGAGTCCTGGGGTAGTACCATGAAAGCAGAGAGCAGGGGAAGATTTTCTTTGAAGCCTGAAACTCTTCTGGAGTAAAAAAGGCAGAAAGGAAAAATGGAAAATATACCCCCACCCAACCCCAACCACATATACGGGGGTTTCAGCAATATAGGGAATGTTCGATTTCTAAATCTGGGTAGGTGGTATATAGCCATTCCTTATCTTATTTTTTAATGCTTTTCTTTGTCAAATATTTCATAATAAAACTTTCAATGCAGTAGGGTCTGTAGGTTTTGAAAGCCTTCACCCTGGCAGCTCCCTCTCCCACAGCTTACAGTTAGTTGCCAGTGTCAGTCCCCAGACATGAAGGGGAATGGGAACAGGAACACACTTGGGAGTCCTGTTGTAACAGCTCAGCAGGTCTACACTGGCACGAGAGATTGGCCCAGCAGATGGCAAAATATACAGTGAAATAAAAATTTCAAAAGTAAAAATTAGGAATATTCCAATTTCACTGTATATATACAAAGACAAAATAGAACATATACCTTTGCTATGGAAAAAAATTAGTTTGACAGAAACAACCGACTACACTGCTACTGACCACCGTTTCTCCAGCAGACATCTACTGAGCACTGGCTCCATGCCACACACGAGCTTACAGACAAGACACAAGCTCCTGCCTCCAGCCAGGCTGCACTCAGAAGAGAGCAGCCAGGGAGCAGGACACCAGGACAGAGGTAGGCCTGCAGCACAGTGGTAAGGCTAAGCTCACTATCTTCACCAGCCACACCCACAGATGCATTAATTACCCAGAAATAAAGTACTGGGGTAGACTAATACAATGAAATGCTGAAAATACTAAAGACCTAAAGCATTACCTTTAAAGTTAAGCAATTTCTCATAAAATCTCATGAACTCAAAAATTAAAACTATATTACACTTCATAATACTTGATATCAGCGGGCATGAGGTTTTCAGTAATAAGGAAAAAAGGATTGTTCTAGTCTGTAAACATCAATGATGTAAACATACCATCTCACTAACACCATCTTAATGGTATGAAAAATCTGACAAAATTCAGGAACTCATTTAAAACTGGAGGGTGTTAAGAGTGGGGTGGTACACACCTGTAATTCCAGCACTCTGGGAGGCTGAAGCAGAAGGATCTCAAATTCGAGCCCAGCCCGGGTAACTAAGCAACTTAGGGAGACCCTGTCTCAAAATTATAAATAAGAAATAGGCTGGAGATGTCACTCAGCATAAAAGCTGTGAGTTCAGTCCCCATTACCACCAAAACAAACAAATAAAAAATTCTTAAGTAAAATTCTCATGACTAGAGGGTAACATGTTTACGCATTTCATGTAACTCCGCCTCTTCTTATTCCTTTACTGTTGTCAGACACTAAATGATGATCTTAGAATCAAGGGTTTGGGATCTTCATTTTTCCATCCTGAAAAAAACCTGTTTAATAAAAAGACAAATCTCATGCATATACATGTCTACAGCTCTGTGAATATAAGGTACTTGACAGATTAATGTTTTTCAAACCTACTGTCCTCTCTTCTCTCTGAACCTATACCTCCAAGCCATAAGAACAATACTGTTCCTTCCCAGCCCCTCCTCCCTACTCTTGAGAGTTTAGACGTAAGGGGCAGATAGGTTGGTGATGTTTTGATAGAGTGTGTTGCCATGGAAATGACTAGGTTGTTCCTTACAAAGCACCATGACCTCACTGCAAATGAAAATGGAAAAGGATGACTTCTGAAGATTCAACTGAGAGAAAAATTAATGGCCAGGAGGAAAAAACAAAAAAAAAAAAGGTCTAAAAACTAAAAACTAAACAGACAATCTGGAAAATATTACAATGTCAAGTGCTAAACTGAAGTGTGACCTCCAAAGTAGGAATCCCATAATAAAAAAAGACAGACCATAAGGTAAAGATAAATTATACAAATAACTTGCTCTTGTGGTTTCTGAATAAATACAATCTCAATCCTGATAGATTATGAGCAAATCCTATGGCTTTCTGTGCCATGTTATAAAATTAAATCGACATCATATTCTCTCCTCCTAAAAGGAGCCTTCATTTTCCTCTTTTCCCCTCTTCTCTTTTTGTGGTGCCCCTGTTTACACAGCTTATCCTTTATCACACTGACAAGACTGGGAACCACAGCAGATGGTCCCCCCAGACACAATTCTAACAGGTTTTTAGTGCAAACAAAAGATAAAGAAGGCTACAGCAATGATTTACTGATATCTGAAGTCGAAAACTGACAAAATACAAACCGCTTTTTTCTTACTGTTTGAACTGTTTATCCTTTAAACTACTAAATAAGATAGATATGGCCAAAATTAAATGGGATTTCAAAACAACAAAACCAAACACCCCATTTTAACAGCCATTAAGTTTTGTCTTTGAAGTACCAAAATGTCCTAAATTACATTTTTAAAAAACATTACCCTCCATTCGCTTTGTACCAGCAAAAGGGAAAAATATTTGTAAATTTCTGTCTTACAAATTCTATTTAGCTGTTATGTTGTGAAATAAATTCTTCATCTGGAATTTTCTTAGGCGAGGAAAATGCATAAGAATTGAAAATCACAAATATTTTTCCAAGAAGAGCATAGTAAAGAATGAATTAACTGGACCAATTCTGGAACCTTGGTTGTAAAGGTAAAACCTATTCTATTTCAAAATAATCTACCAATTTAACATAATACAACACAGATTGGAAAATTTCTTCCCAGTTACCCACCCTTCAAGATTAAAGATTTTTTACACATTGTAAAAGAGAAGCTCCTTCCTGACTAACTGCAAAGAACACTATTTTTATGGTCTACCTGAAAGTCCAGCAAAGGCCCCAAATAATAATATATAATGAAACTGACAAGCATCTGAAATACACGGCCCAGACATTAAGCAAAAATACACTAGATGGACCCACAGGGCTCTTTTAATGTAGGTCATGATTGTCAGACCATGGCAAAAACATAATGACCCTTGATAAAAATTAACTTTGACTATATGCAATCATGCACATAGCTTACTCTGAGTCCCAGTCCTCTTACGTCCATAAGGCTTGAAGAAGTGGCTATCACAGTTGGTTACATACTACTTTTCACTAAAGAAAATGTCTGCCCTAATGTATTTATCAATGGAGGTAAAAAGGTACCAAACATCAAAAAAGTCCAGCTTTCAAAGATTCCATATGTACTAGCCCAGGTAGAGTTATATCCTCTAACTTTGATGGCTCATTGTTGCATGTTTGTTTGTTTGTTTGTTTGGTGGAAAAATTTTCAAAGCAAATTAAGATCAGGAACAACAGGCCCAATTACAATATATTCATTTTTTGTTGAAATCTTTCACAAAGTCCCTGACTGAGGGAGAGGCAGTATGCAAATGGCTTATTCTCCAGTTAACCCACACTAATACAGTTTTTTAGGAAACCTTACATAAGAACAAAAATTATCCATGCAAAACAAAAGTGAATATTAGTTCATGTGATAAAGACAATTTAGACACAAACACCTAGTTTACTTGGGTAGCAAAAGCATAATACCAAGTAAGAGCTGGAAATCTGAACCAGTTTGAGCCAGCGAGACACACTGACTTCCACACCTGCGAAGTAGATGTTTGATTGTGCTAGCTAGCCAGCTATTACACAGAACTGAAAATGGGACCAAGTGGGAGAATGTGCTCAAATCAGGGCAAATTCATTACTACTGCAAGAGCACTGGGTCAAAAAGTTCACCTCTGTAGGGCATACATCATTCAATGGAAACAATAGGTGTTCTCTCTACAATGTCTTCATTCAATCCAAAGCCATTGTACCATGGGTAAAGCACATACTTTTGTGAGGTTAGGGATATTCAAGATTCAGAAAATGATGTGTATTAAATATAACCTAACAACTGTTATTTGATGTTCTGTCTCCAAAATCAAATAGTGTATTAATTTCTGAACAGAAAACATATTCTGTGAAACACAGAAGAAATCTAATTTTGATTTTTACAGAAAAACTATGGCATGTTATTTTAACTCTAACAGGACATACAAAACGTGCTGCTATAAGAGAGATGTTTCAAAAATGCAGCATATTTTCTTTGAACATATATTAGATTCACTTCCGCCTGCCATCTTTTGTAGCATGAAAAGTCTAGCTGTAATGTTTACTAACAAATATAACTTGAGATTCTTCTTTGAAATTAAACTGCAAAAGTGTTATGAAAACTGTTGTTTGCATATAACTACAATAGTTTCATTATGGTCACTATACACATACTCCTAATACATAAATATGTAACACTGACGTGCAAGGTAAAATAACAATGTGGAAATACATAATGGAAATTTCCAATCTGAAAAAGCAGATCTAAGTTTTTTTTTAATGGCAAACAGGAAATGTGTAACAATGAGTTATGCAATACAGTCCTTAAAATCCCAAACTTTCTAAATGTCATCATATTAGTAGGAGACTCTGGCTACAAGCTAATTTAATACTTAAATGTTAATATAATTTTCCCATTACATCTGCCATGAATGTTTTTTTACCCAGGAAAAGCAAAAACACAATAGTGTATAAGAAAGAAAAGAAAAATCCTCTCAGTAACATCCTTGTTACATAGATAATCACAGACACACTATGTATTTCCCTAACTAGTGTTTTTAATTACCACTGTTTTCAAAAATTTATTATCATTTAAGCAAAAAAATTATAGACTTAGCTTAATAAAAAATGTAATTCAAATCAGGCTACAGTCTTACAAGGCATTTCTATAAAAAAGTGTTGATTTTACTTAAAATATATACAGATTAAGTCCTAAACTAAATTAATTAATTTATATAACTAATGCAAAACAAAGACATCACAAAAAATAGGCCTGGATAAATCTTGTTACAAATACTGCAATGTGAACCCATATGTATGATAAATAAAGTATAAGAAAGCACTCAGCATTTCTATGTAACTGCTTCTGAAAGATTCTTACAGAATACACACACTGGCTGAGCATAAAGTGTTCAGGTTTTAAACATTAATTTACTTTGACTATGTGCATGTCAAAATGAAAGATTGCTGTCTAGATCCAGACATGCCGTATTAATATTGAACACAGGAATTCACTTCAGGTCAGCAGTCACTCCAAGTCGACTTCAGCAGGTGGTAAAAGTAATGTACTCATTAAAATGTATGTGTTACAAGGTTATCTCCCCAAAACAGCTCTCAAATAGAGGTAGCCTTGAAACTTAAGCATTAGATATGCTAGAACCAACCTCTAATTGTCACAAGTCTGGAGAAAATTGAAATTGCTCTTGCTATCTAATAACCAATAAATTTGGCTGCTTTCATCAGTATTTCCCAAAAAGTCAGAGGATTAAATTGTATGAAGTTAACCTGGATGCTGCCAACATGAGTTAGCTCTTCAACCAACCCACACAGAGACTAGAGCTTTGTTTTATAGCTAGTAGCCAAATAAGGGATTTGTCCTCATTTTGGATGCCTTCCTATTTTTCTCAATTAAGAGAAATTTTACTCCTCTTATTTTAATTAACTCTATTCAAATTATTTTTCCCTTCTGTGAGATAATAAATCTCGATTCTCCAGAATAAAGGAATAAAACTCAAGAGAGTAAGCCTATATATCAAAGAAGATTTTTTTTTCCCAAAAAACTAAAATTACACCATTATAGACAACAGTACCACTACCCAGAAGCTCAAGTACTTTTTAATTTGCTTTTCACTATCGGGGATAAATCCTTTGCACTTTATGTGTGCTACACCTAAACTGAAACAAGATTATTCTCTAGCTAGGTCTTTTCCTCTTCTCATTCCCAAGTTAATTCATTTCCCACTAAGAGATAATGCACTACTTTATTATAACACTTTCAACATAAACTATTCTCTTTACAATGTTTTCTCCTTTAAAAACTGTTGATCCACCTTGTACATAAAAGCAGGCAAAGTCCCTAGATTTGTGATTAATCATTTCACATTGCTTCATTTCCTCATTACCCACCCAATTACTAGATAAGCAAACAGGAAGAGAACAGGTCAACAGAAATAGGGGAAATAGAAGTATTCTTACAAGGGTGCAACTCGGTCTTTTTCACTGCTGAATACACAACATAACAGGCATATGATGAATATGTAATGAATTGATGGAGAACCAGAGAACACTGGAGTTCAACTTGTTTGTTTCATTTACTAATAAACTGAAGCTCAGGAAGATTAACTGGTATGGCTAAGATCACAAGGTAAGTTGGTCAGCTACATATGGTCTAACTCAACATATGCTCCTTTAACACTGAACATTTTCTTATTCTTTCTCCTATCTATAGTACAGTACTTATTTTCAAAGATCACCATAACTCTTTCTAGAAATTTATACAGACTTCCTGTTTCAGAAATATAGTTGGAAAGTAGTCCCTTCACAATTAAAGGCTAATGTTTCTAAAAATCCCTGTGGCAGACTTAAATCTTCCCCATGGAAGATTTTAAAGATTTAATGGGAAGATAGGATAGAAAAACCAGAAGTGGGGGGCAGGACTAGGGAAGCCTCTAACTTCATTTTAAAACTGAGCACAATAAAGATATCACAGAAAGTGATGGGTGATGTTTCACCTTATTTGTAAAGATGGACACTGCACTTCTAAGGTTCTCTGACCATCTTTCTTTCTACAAAATTCAGGATTTCTCTTCTACAGTTTTATTCAAGTGTAAGTATATTTCTTTAGACTTGCAGCAGATAAGAATACATTGTACCTGAGCTTTCATTTTATCTGAGCATTTTTTTAAGTCCAATCCACTCCTTTCTTACATGACAGGTGCCATTTTCTGAAGACCTACAGGCCTCAGGGACCCTCTAACACAACTTCATCACAAATTTCAGGTATAAGATGCTAGGCACTAAGTCCAGAAGTATCACTCTCCAGGAATAAAAGGTTAAAACCTCAACATGTGGCCTACCAGAAATTTTTCTCCCTTTTTAATTCCCAATCCTCAGAGTTTCTTCTAACTCTCAAAAAAGAAAAAATTGTAATGGCTCTAAAAGACTACATAAAAGTAAATACTATCCACTGGAATTTCACACAAAGGAAAACAGCATGGAGGTAGGAAAATTCACCTTCGAGTAAAAGAGTCTTCCACATTCAACAACACCTTTAGGATTAAAACTGAACTGCACCACAATTGAGCATTCTTGTAGCTGGCAGTCACTGTTAATTAATATGACATGCTTAGGCTTATCAGGTGGTCCATAACCTACACCAATAATGAAATCTAAACCACTCCAAATGCTCCTAAGCAAATTAAAAGCATGCCTTTGGCAGGTGGCAGAAGGAATGATGAGTCAGGAACACCTAACACTGGCCAGATAGCTCAAGGAATGGCCAGCAAGAACAGGAAAATGAAAAGAACCAATTGAGGAAGCTAACAAAGAACAATGTACCTATTTTATTCAGTCACTTTAAGCATGAAATCTATACTTACAGTGCCTGTGAATCACAATGTTTGTAAAGAACCAATGAGATCACTTGCTTTGGTCAGGCTCACAAAAGGGTCTGAAAAACTTAAGAAGAATGTGAAGCAGAAAAACATTAAATGTAACTCTTTCAGGTGGTAACAACTCATTCTGCCTCACAGTAAGCACAAAAGCAACACAAATGAAAAAACCACCTCTAAACTCTACATAAAGTAAGTTTTGTTTCCTATGAATGATATGAAAATTGGTATAAATTCATTCAAAAAAGTCTGTTTCTCTGTAGACTACGGTGGTAACACTATGAATACAAAAAAGAAAGCTATCTCTATATTCAAGTTCAGCCTAATACGAGATACATAAATAATTGCGTGGAGTCTAATAAGTGCTATATGAAGAAATAAAGATAATTTGGGCCACAATAGTGTATAAAAGGAGAGCCTGATTGGGGAGAAGGGGTCTTTAAGAAGGTATAAAATTAGAAATGTTCAAGAAGGATTTCACACCTAACATGGCTTTACCTCTTTCACACACTGTGTAAGAAAAAACACTTTCAGCTTTCTTACCTCTGGAATAGTCAAAATAGATAATTTTATAAATGAGAATTAAAAAGCTAAAGAGGGAAGGTAAATAATCAAAGTCAAACAATGAGCAAAGTCATCTTTGGAGCAAAACTTAAAGTTCCAATTCCCGTATGAGATCACTCCATTCTGCTTCAATGGCTACCAAAAAAAAGCCATCTATTATAGTTAGTTCACATCACTTCCCAATTCATATTCACCATCAGAAAAGGATGTACAAGAAAGAAATACATACCAAGACTTTTTAAAACATTAAGACGAATTAAGTCAAATTATATTAGCATATTTATTTCTGGAACTCAAATCTGAAACTTTTACATGTAATAGTGGGTTTTCTTCATTAATGCTTAATAATATCTAAATTTATCAACTATTTATTAATCACCACAACAACCTCATAGCCCATTTTAGACACAAAGAATCACAGGCTCAGAAAGGCCAAAGAAATACTTACTCATTGGCCCCAGGGATGTAGCTCAGTAGCCCTGCACCTGCCTGGCAAGTCCAAGGTCCTGAGTTCAATCCCTGGTACCTAAATAAATAAATACATACTCAGGTGTACCAATATGCCAATTTTAAAACGGTCACAGATTTTCTGTTTGAGTTAGTTAGCGTTGTTTGAGAAAAATAACACCAAAATGGGGAGACAACAATTTCAAGAATAGAGCTAAAGCGGCCAAATATAAAAAGAAAAAAATTCCTCAGTATACACATTTCTACAGAAAAAAACAAAAATAACTTAAAAGGGGTAGTTTCTTTGGATGAGGAAAGATAAAGCAATTAATTATATTATTAATTATATATTATATATAAATTCCTTCTATGAAATTTTCACTTTAGCATAACTTTAAAATATATGTGATCTCCAATCTGTTTTTGTCCTTGGGCTCACCTAACTCACTTTCCCATAAGGTCTTATATTTCCTTACCACATTCTATACCATATTTCTTATCATGGGGATTTTAAATGCTTAACTCTCCAAATTTAAGAAACAGAAAAATCAATGTAATAGAGTAGTGTATGTCATAGAACTGTTACATCTAATTTTCATTCTTGGGATATCTTCTCATTGACATTAAGCAAAAATTTTTTTAATTCAAAAGATGTTAATAAGCCCTGGCTTAATAAAACCAATGACCCAACTCCCTTTCCTAATTAAAAGCTGACAATATGTGCAGTACTATTTGCAATGAATATTCAGGCATAACACTCATTAAAATTATGTGTTTTGTAATTTCCATTATTAATACATGCTTAAAGAAACTGATTCTGAGATACATTTTTCTTGTTCTTTTCCAATCTCTGACACAGATGGGTGAGTGTTACTATGGACCAACAAGCATATTCAACCAACACAGATGACTAAAATTAAAAAGCTATAACATATTAACATATCTAGGCCACACAGAAGGGTCATGAGGTAAAATCATCAGCATAAATTAGCATACCATTACAAGGCATGTATAGCAGCCAGACCAAAATCTGATGATAGATCTTTTTTATAATGAATATTTAATGCTGTTTGACTGGATTTCTTTTTAATCACAAGTACTTGGAGAAAAAGTACTTGTAGCCTAGTACACATTTTACTACTTTAACTCCTACCCTCGACACAAATTTGAAATTCTGGAATGCCTGCACATGCAGAAGTGCGGGCTGGGAGCAATTTATCGAAAACATTTTTTAGGATATTCAGTTGTCTTTGTCCATTTGTCCAAAATAAAGGTTGAAAAAAAATCAGCATATTTTTTGCTTTTTCTAATCGCTCTACAAAAATTTGAAAACAAAGTCATCAGGAAAACAAACCTTTGTTACTTACCAAAGCCACAGAATATTACACCTACAGAAAGAGGCACAGAGGGAGATCGGTATCTTGTTCAAAATTTAAAACATAGCTGAAGCTGTACACGGAGCATGAGCTCTGAAGTACTAAAGTGTCACGGCACACACCTTGTATCTCTCCCGTTATTCAGAGTTCTCAGGACTACTGTCACATACTGGAAGAAAATGTCTAGAAGATAATCTTTCGCTAGTGAGACTGTTGCTGAATAATTAAATATTTATGCATTTTTAAACAATCCAGTCAAATCACATATGTATCATATTATTAATATCAACAAAGGTGAACATTTAAATATAAGTACATATACTCCCAAGCACAGCAAACTTCTCAGTGCCAAGTGTTTTCACTTCCCTCAAACTACATTCACAGTGGGCTGGGGATTTAGCTCAGTGGTGCCACCACCTGCCTCACAAGTGAAAGGTCCAGAGTTTGATCCCTGGTACCAAAAAAAAAAAAAAGAAAAAAAAAAAACTACACATGTAATAACTGAGACAGTCTCTTCAGAGTCACAAAGATGGGTTTTTAAGGCACAGTACCTTAAAAAGTGATTTTTAGAGAAAAATCACAAAAACTAAAATCTAATAGTTATACTGACTCAAAACAAGGTCTACTTTTAAGTAAAGGAAACAATGAAAGCACAGTGGAAGGATCTTGGATTTCTAACCTTACCTCCAAAAAAGAACTAAACGTTTTATGAAAATAGCAGAAGTTTTTTGTGCTTTTCTACTTCCAGTAAAAATCACTGGCAAATGTTGTCTGTACTGAAAAACAACTAGAGACAGCTCTGACTGGACTTAAAAATATCCTACTTATACGAGCTTGCTTCGATCACAAGCTGTATTGGATGCACTATGCTCTAGGAATAAACAGGAATAAATCAGGAGGTTTCCACCTCCCTGTATGAGAGCTATACTCATCACATCCTTCTATATAAGTTATTCCCAATTCAAGTCAAATTCCTATTATCTAATTTCAGCATTTCTCACCTGGAGAAGCTATTCATAGAACCTAGATTCTCCTTTTATCACACTGCTGCCAGAGGAAATTCAAGTAGTAAAAGGTTTTGCTAAATTTTCAAAGGTACTTTTCATATAAAATGACTTGCCAATATGGATAAACCTAGGTGGTAGGACCCAAAGTGCACAAATCATTTTTTTCATGACTATTATGTTTTAATCACTGGACTGTTTTTAAAGGCTTAAAAAATGATTTTTTTCTATACAAAAATCAACTATGCTTCCCTCAAAACATTAGCCATCACATTAAGACAAGGTTTTATCGTTAATTATACTGGATTATACAGGAGTTTATATATACAAAATGACTGTTAAATAACTGAATTCCAAGCCATCTCAAAATAAAAATGAAATCTGGTCCTAAGAAAACTTACATGAAATAAAGATCCATTTACAAAACAGAAAATTAAATGTAAAAAATATAACCTCAATTTAAGACATTTGCAGATAAGATGTCCAACATATTTTTTTCAAGAAAAAAGCAAATTAAAATATTAAACATGGAACAACAGTGCCATCTTTTGGTATATTGAGGAACTGGGGTAAACTGAACAAAAATATCACATACAAATGAAAAGGGATGGAACATGGAATTCAAAAGTTATCAGTCTAAAATTGTATAACATTTAAACAATATATTCATTATTTTTGAACTTCTAAAGGTTTTCAAAAACATTATCTCATGTTTGTTTTCATTCCAATTTCATGAGGCTAGTTTAGCATTATTCTATCTTAAAAAAACTAAGGTTCAGAAAATGTTAATGACTGATCCCAAAATTCCACAATTAAGAAGGTTAAAGGGGCCAGGGATTTAGCTCAGTGGTGCCACCACCTGCCTTGCAAGTGCAAGGTCCTGAGTTTGATCCCATACAAAAAAATAATAATAATAATAAAGAATGGTTAAGCCATTACTCATTCAAATTGCTAGTTTGTTTGTTTGTTGTTTTTGTTTTGTTTTTTGTTTTTAGATAGGATCTCACTATGTATACCAAGCGGGTCCTGAACTCACTATGTAGCTCAGCCTGGCTTAAAACTTGTGGCAGCCGTCCCACCTCAGCCTCCTAAGTGCTGGGGTTGCAGATATGCACCATTATGCCTGGCTCAAATTGCTAGTTTTTAAATCCCAATATTAATTCACTAGAATTACATAATGAGCCAAACCATAATTTCTCCTGTCTTACAAGTAATGCACACATTTCCATGTAAGATTTTACAAAACAGTTTTATCACTTTGACAGGGAAAGGATATTTATGTGTAAACTGCTGCATGAATAAACAAACACTAACTACATTCACACATCTACTGACTTTTTACAAAACAAAAACTTCTATCTAATGTAATATTCCCATCCTTATGTAGGTAGAAAAAGCTTCACTGAAAATTGTAAAGCCTTTTCTTTGTAAAACTACATGTTTATGGCTTGTATATGATTTACATCGTACCTAAGTTATAAGATAAAAAGTGACTAGAAATGAGATAGAAATGATAAGCTTCAAAGGCTGTTCCGAAAGTTTCTTTGCTTTAATTTGATCCCTATATGCCATTTTCAAGGTCTTCTACTTTTATATTTTTCAAAGATTTCTTGAATAGTTTTATTAGAACATCCTCACAGTTCCATTATTTTTGTAAGCTAGGTAACAATTTGGCTCTCACATGGAAAAGAGAAAATTCTTTTAATGATCTATCCTTATCTTTAATTCATTTATAAATTTGACCCAAATTAAGTCATCAAATAGTTCTTTATAGTTTTAAAATCACAGTTAAAATACAATGATTCCATCTTAAATTACACAAGAAGTCTAAAAGAACATAAGAAGACAACAGCTAATAAGAAGGCAGCAAAATGGTTACTGAAAACACTGAAAGAATGAAAGCAAAGAATGGGGGGTAGGAAAGGAGTCCAGTGCCACATCTTCTGTGAAACAACTCCATCATTAAAAGCAATAATCAGAAACTAACTCAGAAATGTATCTGGTTCATCAAGTATCCTTTTCTTCACAGTACAAGGAAAAGCACAGCATAACTCATGAAAAATAAGGTATAAATATGATCTAGTGGGGTAAACTTAAATAACATTGTAATAAATGTTTAAGAGATTTATTTTCACCAAGATTTTTTTTTTCATTCTTTACGAGGGCTGGATGCTCATCCTAAGAGCAAGCAGCATTCCAGTTCTTCTCTAGAGACTTTTTAACTTCCTCCCCGTTTCTGAGTAGATGAAAATTCCATTTTGAGGCCCCTTAGATTTATTTATTTCCTGAGAAATAAAAAGGGAAAGAATGAGAAAATGCATTCTCATTTCCTCCATGTTATAGCTTGTGTCTACATGATCCCTCAAGCTTTATGTAGTCACAGGTGGGGCTTTTGGGAGGTGGCTGGATCTGGAATGTGTGATGCTGGGATCAAAGGTGTGTGATTACTAAATCAGTCCACTGATTGGTTTGGCACAGTCTTGGGTAGGGTTGGAGGTGTCCCACCCTGGGAGTGAGTGCTAGCCTGATAAGATATAAGGGACAGAAAGAGGGTTTCTGGTCTCTTGGCACTTGCTGCCTTCTACCTTCTCCCTGCCATGGACTGTTTCTCCTCTATGACGCCCCTCTGCCATGCCACCCTGCCTTGGAACAGCTAACTATGAACTGAAACCTCTACAAACTGTGAGCCAAATAAACCTCTCCTTTAACTTTGGGTGTCAAGCATGTCATCTCAGCAATGAGAAAATTGAGGCACACCACTGTATCATACTCTTCTACCAATTAATGGAAATGACTCAACTTATGAATAAATATTGGATCAATTCTCTCTGCAGGGGCACAGAAATATACACAAATAAGGTGAAATACATATAACCGTATTTTATTAGACTTAAAAGTACAGCAAAATTTCTGTTAATGCAATCCCATTAAATTCAAAGCAATTACTACTTCCAATTTAATAGGAATGGATTAAACTAATTTCTGATTCAATATGACTCGTAGTATACATGTCAGAAAAAGTGCTAGTATGAAGATCTCATCCAAGACATATCAAGACTATGCAATGCAAACTAGACCTGGCAGCCACCTACATGGGATGTACTGGAAAACTGTTACAGCTTATATCTGGATGTTCCCCCAAACCCTCATGCACTCATACATGGGGCTTTTCAGAGGTGGCTAGAAGAGGGTGTGTGATGGTGGGGTTAAGGATGTGATGCTGGGGTTAATGGTGAAATGTTGGGTTGAGGGTGCCACCCCATGTGTATGATACTTGCCCTAAGAGCAGAGTATAAAAGACAGAAAGAGAGCTCCTGCCATACCTAGCTGCTTGCTGCCTTCTGCCTGCTCTGCTTTGCTGTGGACTCTTTCTCCTCTGTGATGCCACTCTGCCTTAGCGCAAGCCAACTATAGACTGAAGCCTCTAGGAACTGAGCTACAATAAATCTTTCCTCCTTTAAGTTTGGGTGTCAGGTATTTTGTCTCACCAGCAAGAAAAGTAACTAAGACAAACTCAAAGAGATTCTCTCTCACGCACCATTTATTTAACCCATTTATTTAACCTCTAGAAATACTTTTCATATTTTTACTATTTTAAAGTTAAAAACGAAGCTACTTTTATAAGTACTCAAAAATTATTTTTACTTCACTAACGCACACACAAACCCAAATTCCTTTTCTGTGTGAGGAGTCATGTATAAAGACACCAGTCAACCAAACACACACTGAACCCCATAGATAATCTTTAGAAAGGAGGACTGTTATCTTCATTTAATAAGGATACAAAGGCACAGGTACGGTCATCTGCCCAAAGTCAAGCAGCTAATGGATGGCAGTAGCTAGTTTCCTAGTCTGGCTTAATATTAAGAGCTGGCTTCTGTCTACTGAGCAACAGTGTCTCTGAAATGTCAAGATAAAGACAAGTAAAATACAAAGAACTCAAGATAGGACAAAAAATGTAAACCAAATTTCCTAAGAAAGGAACCAGCTGAGGAATCCTCTGTCTCTGAGCCAGGGAAAACAAGGTGAATGGCAGCAGTGGAGGCAGCACAGCTTAGAGAATCTAGACCTCGGGTGAGTAAATTAGGTAATAGGACAGACATGAAATCATATACATAACACTGACAAAAATTCCAAAACACTCGTAACGTAGGGATCACCATGCTCTGCAAGAAGGGGCAGAAACAAAAGCTTATGCAAAAGCCAATCTGAACATTCATATCATTTCCCTCCTCAATGAACCACCAAGCACATGCTGGCAAAGTGGAAACCAGTGGGGAATTTTAAAGTACACAATTTATTTTGTTCTGTTTTACTATTAAGTCTTCTTAACCTTAGTATATATGAGATTTCAAGATTAAAGAGCTACTCTACTTGTATTCTATGCAAACATTAGTTTAAGCAATAATTTCTTAGTAAGTTCTTATAAGGAAGGAATATGAATAGTAGAGGTAAAAAGCATCTGTCCTCTATTTCAAAAACTCCTATTCAATCTGTACAGAGGGACAATGACCCTGACTAGATTCTAGGACCAGCACAGTCACGGCAACAGAGCAAGGAAGGTGTCCAGCAGAGAGCCAATGGCTCAGTAACTCCACATCTGGTTCCAGCATGCACATGGAGCTGATAGCTGCACAGGATCGTGCTGCCTCAGAAAGGGTCAATCTTACATACTGTTAAAATTTTTAGAGAGAAATCAATAAATCAGAAAAATAAAGTGTTAGCTAATTTAATGACTTCTAGTAATTTTATTAGATCTCCTGTAGCACAAATTTTTTTTTTTTTTTTTTTGGTTTTTTTGAGACAGGGTCTCACTATGTAGTTGAGACTGACCTGGAACTCACTATGTAGCTCAGGCTGGTCTCAAACTCAATGTGATCCTCCTGCCTCAGCCTCCTGAGTGCTGGGATTACAGGCGTGCACCACCACGCCCGGCCACAAATTCACTTTTAATGTATAATAGTGAATATACTGCAGCAATCATGTAATGCAATAGTGCCATCTGCTGTTGGAGAGCAAAAAATACATCATACCTTTAATGCAGATCTATTACATCTTAAAATGAAAGCCAAAAGGAGCCAGTAGTATTTTACATATGCAATTGCCAGCAATCTGGTTTGTTTCACCAAAATTAAAGATAATTCAGAAAAACACATTTTTAATGTAATATATCAGCTGTTTATTTTCTTTAAAAAGTAAAAAAACAAGCTATTTTTAAATTGTCCAAAACAATGTCTATAAAATCTCCAAGCATAATTTCAATTACTAAACAATTAAATATCGAGTTTCTGAAAATCTATGGGTATATGACTTGTTCCACACAATTTCTAAAATATTATCACTATAAAATACTTTGTTATTTAATATCAGAAGGCCAGTAATTTGTAAAGAACTAGGCGTAGTAACAGTTTAATGCTCCAGAGCAGTTTACTCACAAAAATTATTAAGATTCCATGTGAATTAAAGTACTGCTACTAAAATGCTACAAAAAACGGAAACGACAAGTTTAAGGGAGCTGAATAAGACAGGCCAAAAGCTGAACAGGATGAAAAACAATCTTCAAGTCCAGAAAAGCAAAAAAAAAAATAGAGATGAACTTCTCCCACAACTTTACTACTGAAAAAATTTAAAAGAGCTTAAAAACTACCAAAATAATTTAGTTGTCATGGCTAAAATAACTCAGCTGCAATTAATTAACCAAAGTATTTAAGAATGCACATGAATGAACTCAATTTTCCCTTTAACTCTTTAAAAAGTGAAGATTCTAATTAAGTGCATTACACATATTCACTCTTTTTCTTTTTCTTTTTTTGAGGCAGGGTCTCACTATGTACTTGAGACTGCCCTGGAACTCATTATGCAGTCCAGGCTGGTCTCGAACTCACAGCGATCCTCCTGCCTCAGCCTCCGGAGTGCTAGGATTACAGGTGTGCACTACCACACCCGGCAACCGCATATTCACGCTCAAACAGGAAAATATTGTTTAGGATTTAAGAAAAAGTTCACACTAATTTGTGTACATAACACAAAAAACAGTACAAAACCAAAATTAGTATAATTTGGTAGTTTTTTGGTTTAAACACATGCTTCATACAATAACAAAAAAGAGGAAATTCCTGGGCCTAGATGACAGATAACCAAAACTAAATATTTCTGTGTTCTGTGAAAAAGCTGTAAACTTCTTTAAAGAAAAAACAAGACGTAGAATGTAGAGATCCCAAAACTCATGTGCATCCTATTTTATTATCAGAGTAATGAGTCCTAAACACTCATTTTGAATGTATTAAAAACACCTTTGAAAAATGTCATATTCCACTAAAGCACTGAAATTTGAGCCAAGTTTTTCATTATACAGACCTTTAATTATAGGAAACTGAATAAAGAGAATCCTCTTCAGTTTTTATCATATAAAGTACATAATTCCTTGTTGTAAAAAGCCATTTTCTTCTCATTTCTCAGTTACCTTGCTCTCATTTTAAAAGAAATACAACATCCTTATATGAACTTGTTGTAAACTACATAAGTTCTCTGAGTAAATCTAATGTAAATTATACCTTAGTAGCTTCAACAAAAAAAATTTTTTTTTGGTCCCGGGGACCTTGCACTTTTGAGGCAGGTGCTGCGCCACTGAGCTAAATGCACAGCCCTTAAACAAACTTTTTTTAATTTTTAGGAAAACTATCAGTCACAATATGCCAATTCAACTATTCAGTATCTTTACCACAATACTAAGAAATGTGTCATTCAGCTACATCTTTTCTTTTGTTTTTGGTCTAAAAAAATTGTATTAATAACTGTTTGCAGCAATATAATACATTCATTGTGAGTTGGTCTATGTATATAATATCTTTTGTTACCCCCTCCTCTGATGACTCCCTCCAGCTTCTTTATTTTTTTCAATTTTAGTTTTTTGTTAGTGCATGTTTGCAGTATATAACAATCACATTCCTTGAGGGGAGTTGATACATGTACATAACACATCTCGATTCTTTTTTTAACCCCCTTCCCCTCCCTCCATCTCTTGGTACCCTTGTCACTTGCAAAAGATTTGTTTCCCTATCAGCTCCATTTTCAGTGACATAAAAATGTTAGTATACTTCTGTAAGGTGTATTTATCCCTAAAGCCACAAAGTCAGTAGTAACAGTTTTCCAGAAAATTACTGTAACATGGAAATTAATTATATTATGACCTTTCAAATTGCAGCATTTTAAGGCCTTACTATATAAAGATTTGTTCTATCACATTTATCTACAACCTTTCAAATGACAGGCTTATTCATCAACTAACACCACACAAACACACACACACCATGCTCCAATTTTCTTATACTGACTTCCACTATAGTCTTTGATTTTACTTAGGACATCAAACCTGATCTCTGCAGGAAGAGTATGTTAAAAATGCTGTTCATCTTCTGTAACTTCAACCCATCTTTTACTTCACCACCATTCTCAATTTACCTTCCTCAGTGAGGGGCATTTGTGTGTAAAATCCTCCAAACTCAATTCCTTCTAGAGGACAGAGGAATGTTTTCTCTCTCTCCAGCCAGCCACTCCAAAGCTCCAGGCATAGGATTCCACAGCTCCTCATTAGACATACTGCAATGCCACAAGCTACAGATCTCATTTTACATTTAGATATTTCCAAATTATTTTCCCTGCTCAAATTCTAATCTTATGAGTTGTTTTACTTCTGTTGTCTAGGAAAGTAGGAAGCAGGGAAGCTACCAAACCTCTTTAAGGCTTCCATCTCTCTCCTTGAACACTGAGTCTTGCAGAGAGTGGAGAGAAAGAACACACCTCAATGATCCAAGAACCACTGTAAGCCCTACCACAACTGCTACTTCATTTTTGCTAGGAGTGACCTCCTAGAACAATGCACTTCTACTATCCCTGTGCTGTCAGATTCTCACATAAAGGCAGTTTTGAATAAAATTCTCAGTTTTCTACATAGAACAGCAGCAGCAAAAATGACTAAAATATGGTTTATGAATAATAAACTTAATTTATACAAATAGCCTAATATAAGTATATCCAATTATAAGAAAGTGCTTTTAAATAAGATCCTCAGTCTACGGTTTTCTAGCACATTAAATACATGCATACAGTGTATACATATGCACACACATATGCATGCCCATCTTTAGGGTAAAAGCTTAGTCTGATATACCCAATTAGAAAACTGTATAAATCCACAGACATCCTATTTTAATATATGAAAGGCTTTGTTTCTGTGACTTTTTATGGTTAATATCTATATGTTGCCCCAAAGCCTCATGGATTCATGGGTGGGGCTTTTGGGAGGTAGCTGGCTCATGGATGTGATAATGGATTAGTCTACTACTGGTTTAGCATGTTCTGGGTATGAATAAAGTAAAGCCCCACACTGGGCGTGGGTGGCACCAACCAACAGGCTTGTAGCTTGGATGGAATACAAAGGGAAAGAGAGAAAAACGTCTGCTGCTTTCTGCCTGCCTTGCCATGGATGGCTTCTCCTCTGCTATGCCCCTCTGCCACTGTCACCCTCCCTTGGAGCCAATCAAGTGTGGAATGAAACCTCTACAAAGGTTTCAAGCTAAAATAAGGCTTAATCCTTTAATTTGTGGGTGCCCGGTATTATGTCCCAGCAATGAGAAAATAAGACATAAATCTTTTCATGTTCAAGTTCTGAGCTTCACAATAATGGTAAGACTCAACTGGATCGAGAAGCTGATAGCACCCCACCCCTTGCACTACAGACACCCTGCACATGATCAGAGTATAATGTATTTTCAATGAAATGAAAGATGGACTTAAAAATTTTACAGACATCACCTTTGGCTACTTACAGAAAGAATTTTTGCAAGGGAACCCTGGGTTACATGATTCTAAAAGGTACTGTTCAACACATAACTGGATATCTCACTGTAAATACTCATTAATAATACAATATAATTTTAAATCAGAAATCAAGAAGATTTTTCTTATGTTTCTACTGGATAGTGACTTCGTATTTATGATTAAAGACTTGGAAATGGAATAAAGAATAATACTGCTATCTATAAGTAAAGAAACCACTTACTTCCAACACCTAAACCAGCACAGAAACAAATAAACTGAGCATGTTCCTGTGGCATAGGCTGCACTGGACTTTCTCTCCCTCCCAAAATTCGGAAGCTGCTAGTGAAGAGTCACATATAAAAGGCTTTAAAAGAGAAAAAAAATTTTCAAAATGCAGGGCAGCAGAAACTACTCTAATACAAGCTATTACTGTCAGGAATGGTAGAGCACACTTGTAATCCCAGCCCTCAAAAGGCAGAGGCACGAGGGTTGATGCCAAATTCGAGCCCAGGCTCAACTACAAAGCAAGACCCTGTCTCAAAAAAACCAAGTAAGTTATTATTACTAGATTTCCAAACAGAACCACCCTTAAGACATCAACTTTCAATCGCTTCTCCGCCTTCTGGCTAAGATCAAGTGAAGACACAGACAGGATAATGTAGAGGTGAGGCTGTACCTAAAATCTGTCTCAGCCTCAGCTCTAGTGCATTATTAACTGTTTCCCTTCCCCAGCCTTGACCTCCTCATTCTAAACATGAAGTACTTCATGCCGGTTATTTCATGTGAATCTTGTGACAACACACATAAAACGCCTAACATACACTGGGCTTTTGACCAACTTAGCTACCCTCCCTAAAAATGTGTACAAAAATCCTGATTTCACTTAGAACTAGCCTGCCCAACAGAAGCATACCATACCACACATTTTCCACTTAGTTGTATTTCAGAGAAGTTGAAATCTGCTTCTTCAGCTCACAGAATTAATTTACTTTCTATAGCAATATATTTTATAATATAGGTAAATTCAAGATATTCATCTGAAATGTCACAGTCACCAGTTCTTAAAGCTAAGAAAGCAGGCAAAATGTCTTATTTTTATGAAACTTTACACATTTTAAGAAACTCCATATTTTATGCACAATGAGCATGATTTCCCTAAACCCAAGTCCAAACAAAAGTGTAGCTTTCATGTCCCTCAAATTCTGCTGGCCACTAGTATGGTTCCTAGATGTATTCCTTATGCTAACACATCCGTATTTTAATTAAATATATCTCAGTGACCCCAGTTAAAAATGTTAAAGATATTTCAAGTTAAAAGATAAGAACCAAGAAATATGGTATGCATTTTAGTTACTTATACTAAATATATCCTCTACAAAATAAACCAGTGTTTGTTTCTACAAAGATCTTATTTCCCTAATTCAAATACAAAATGCTATAGTCTATCAATATCTCAAAGCACTTCTAAAATATATAAAAACCTCTCAATACAATAGGCCCTACTACTGCCCATATTATTCAAAATCAAATATATTAGAAGCCTGAACATTTACTAAAATAACTTTTAAGATTTAAAATAAAATATGCAAGCTGTCTAGGCAGGTGTAGTGGCACACACCTGTAATCCCAGCACTCAGGAGGCTGAGGCAGGAGGATCGCCACAAGTTCAAGGCTAGCCTGGTCTACATAGTGAGTTTGAGGCCGGCCTGAAATGCACAGTGAGACCCCATCTCAAAAAATCAAATGAAAGGTATTCCTTCAGCCAAAAAGATGAGCCTGTGTGCTAGAACCCATGACTATTTTTCATATCTTCACACCACCTACCACTCTACCATGTAATACATAATATGTTCAGGAAATGTTTTCCTAATCCTAATGAATAAACTGTGTACAAGTACACAAGGAAACTATCAAGAACTTTAATAGCACTTTTTTTTTTTTTTTTTTTTTTTTTTTTGTGGTTTAAATTCTAATTTTTCTTTT
>NW_022900922.1:21751436-21753894 GCF_012274545.1 Fukomys damarensis
TTTTTTTTTTTTTTTTTTTTTTTGTGCCAGGGATGAAACTCAGCTCCTTGTGCTTGCAAGGCAGGCAGCAGAACCACTGAGCTAAATCCCTGGCCCAGCACATTCATTTTTAAATGATGTCTCTGAAACTAGGGCCACCCAAGATAAACAACTGTGGCTTAGATAAACTTGTCCACAGATATTTCATGTACATAATCCACTTCATTAGGAAAGAGCGTGGTTATAAGTTCTTTAATGGAATTGTGGGAGAGCTGGAGACTCTGAAGATACCCAGAAAGTATAACAATCACTGCTACTCTTTCAGAATTCCATAGAACTGTTTTCGAAATCAATTAAGATCAACAAATTCCCCCCCACCCTTTTTTAACTTAAACAGCATTGCTCAACAATGTATCACATACCTCACTTACCAGATTTGGCCTCAAAAGAACCCTGACTATTTTAACACTAAATGTATTCTCAGGTTATAAAGATTTGCCACCACTGAGAAGACTGAAAATAATTTACCAATATCTCCAAAAGAAGTCATTCAAAAACAACCATAGCATTACTAGAAAAAGTTTAACCTACAAAAATTTAAGAATATATTCGCAGAATATATGCATTCAGGTTTTCTTTAAAAACAAATAGTATCCAAAGGGAAAATTCAGGCTTCCCATAATATCAATTTAATTATACTATGCTTCCAGTACCCACGACACCAATAACTGTCCTGAGTTTTAGGGAATATCATTTCTCCTCTGTAAGTTTCATTATTTGAAATGAGAAGCAAGCAGGAGAACAGTTTGCTTAAAAGTTATGAACCACCTTTTCCCTCAAAATCAAAAACGGTTGAAAAGAAGCAGTAACAGCTAAATGATCTAAGCCTTTATGAAGTTTTACTATGGAGTAATTACATCCTAGATTCACAGTTAAAAGCAGAAATTTCAAGTGTCTACCCACACAATCTTTCCTCCCCAAATAGTAAAAATACCTACAACTGGTAACTGAGAGTTAACTTTAATTTTCTCTGAACACTGTTTTTAATTATCTCTGAATACATTATATAAAGTACATTTGACACTCATTTTATATCAGTTATATATTTGATATTCATAGGTCAACTTTTGATTAACAGAAACATTATAATTTATGAATAATATTTATAAATTCCTATTATTCCACAATAATGGAATACACAGGCCAGTGATGGCAAACCTTTTAGAGCTTTCAATGACACAAACAGCCCACTGTGGCACATGTGCCATAGGTTCGCCACCACTGACACAGGCAATCCAGAAATCATTCATACCATGTATTTAATTTAAACATAACATGCAGGGGGTAGTTCAGTAATAGAGCACATACTTATAATGGACAAGACCTTAACTCCAATTCCTAGTATCACCACCACCAAAAAAAAAAAACAAAACCTCTATAAAGATTTCCTTCTTTAGTGTCTTTTAAAAGCTAATCTTTGGGCCGGGGATTTAGCTCAGCGGTTCAGTGGCCTGCCTTGCAAGCGCAAGGACCCAAGTTCGATCCCCGGTACCAAAAAAAATTAAAAAATAAAAATAAAAGCTAATCTTTTATTTCCTGAGTCCACAATGAAGGCAGAGTTCCTATAGTCTCCTACATTCAAGCCACACTAGATTTAAAAACTGATTATAAATTTCTTTCTTTTTTTTTTTTTGGTACTGGGGATCGAACTCAGGACCTTGTGCTTGTGAGGTAGGTGGCGGAACCACTCAGCTAATTGCCTGGCCACTGATTATACATTTCTAAGGTGAGGACAATCAACAGAATGTAAAATTAATACAAACATACATAAGCAATGCAATTCTTTAAAATTAATACATTAGTAAGAAAAATATATTGTATATTCAAATAATTGCTTCCTTATTTCTCCCTTCTTAGAAAAGGAGAAATCAAAATTAGGAGTGCATATCAAAGCTTAATATTCTTATTAAAACATATGACTTTTGTTTCATATAGAAGAATACTGTTACAAAACAAAAACCACTAACTTAAAATGTTGGATATTTAGTATCACTTATGAAACACTTGGTTTTTACGTTTTAGAAAATTATCTTAAAGACTATTATTAGTACTCAAACTACCATCAGAATGTATTAAGGCAAGCCCACATGATATTATACCAAAAATCATTTATGGATATAGAGCAGTAATTCTGGAAGCCTATTTTGAGTGTTGTAATTTAAAGGACTAGTGTTAGGATTGATTCTGGTGTCTAAAGAATAAGTTATCAAAAATGCAAAGTCAGCTGCCAGGGGTTTACCTCAGTGGTGCTGCTGCCTGCCTCCAAAGCACAAGAACCCAAGTTCAATCCCCGGTTAAAAAAAAAAATCCTCTGCAAAAATGCAAAGTCGGGCCAGGGATTTAGCTTAGTGGTTCCATCACCTGCCTCACAAGCATGAGGTCCCGAGTTTGATCCCTGGTATCAAAAAAAAAAAAAAAA
>NW_022900922.1:21753960-21776084 GCF_012274545.1 Fukomys damarensis
AAAAAAAAAAAAAAAAAAAAAAAAAAGTAAAGAGCCCAAAAATGCAAAGTCAGTAACATGAACTTTGAGTTAGTGAAGGAAACGATGCAATGAAAAGAATAATATTTTGGTCCTCCGTAATCCTTACATGCCATCTTTGCAGCTAGGACTTGACAATCAGATGTGCAAAGGCAACTGTGATAGAACAGTGACCAAGAGCAGTGTTTCCATGGCCTTAGTGACTTAAAGTGAGACACACCTCTCCCTTCTCAGCTGTAAAGTAAGGATGCCAATATTTCCTACTAAAAAACTAAACAAGGCAACAGATGCACAACTCTGGATCAGGGCCTATCACACTGCGTTCAAATTATGGTTCCCATTTAATATATACACAGCAAATACAGAAATAGATGTGTGTGCACATGCTGGTCAGTATGCATATACATTTTCTACCTCTGGCCAGAGAGCCTAGAAGCACTGACACCTGATGATGGCAATGAACAAACACAGCTACTGCCCAGATCTCTTTCTAAATGCTGCTCTTTGAGGAAAAGGAATCAGAACTCCTGGGAAAACTGATTGCTTCCAAGTGTGTGGGAGGGAAATATATCACAATGAGAACAGAAGCCAGGAGCGGTAGAACACATCCATAATCCTCTGGGAAGCTGAGGCAGAATGGCAACTTCAAACTCAGCCTGACCAACTGAAGGACTCAGTAAGACCCTGTTATCAATGGTGATGAACCTACGGCATGTGTGTTATTGTTTTTCTTTCAATACAAAAGATGTGAATGTAGAGCTGCTCTTTCTAAACTAGAACCGCAGGATTCAGGTTTAATGGCAGTGTTGGCACTCTGCAACAAATAAGTGGGTTTCGGCCTATAGTCTGGCACTTGGTCTCTAAAAGGTTTGCTGTCACTGCCCTATATCAACTTAAAATAATAAGAAAGGCTATGGATGTAGCTCAGTGCAAAGGTCCTAGGCTCTATTTCCATTACCACACTGAAAAGGGGGGTGCGGATGTGTGGAACGTCCACCAGAAAATAAGGAAATACTCAAAAAAAGATAGGGGTGTGGCCAAGAGACACTGGAGCCAGCCTACAAGAGGACCTAATGGCACAAATAGGGACAATATAGGCAAAATCAACAACAGTATTACAGTACACCTCACAGAATAAATATCCTTGAGTCTGTACTGATATAAACACCTGAAGTATCTGAGAAGAAAGGAGAGCTCTTCCTTACAGAAGAACTCCAATTAGTAAGTGTAGAAGAAAAGAGAAAATCACCATTAAGCAAATACTACAATAAGAATTACTGCAGTCAAGAACCACTGTAGCTACTAAAATTACTAAGTAGGCAAAAGGTTGAAGAAAAGCAGATTTATTTCCTATGAGAAAAATAGGAACATTATTGGAAAGAAACCTGGGGACACAGGTTAGTACATCATAACCCCAGTGGGATGCACCACCAAGACCACTTCTGTACCCTCCTTACCAGAAATACACAACCTAATTTCATGAGAAGACATCAGACAAACCCAAGTTAAGGGACGCTCTGTAAATATGTCAGTTTTCTTTAGGAGTGTTGAGGTAATAAAAGAAAAATTTAGAAAGTGTCACAGATTCAAAAAGACTAGGGTGATATGACAACCAAATGTAAGATGAGATACAAGACTGGATCCTGGCACAGAAAAATGAAGTTAAAGAAAAAACTAATAAAAACCAAATAAGATATAGAGTTTAGATAGCACTACTACACTAACTTTAATTTTCTGGTTAATTATACTTATGTAAGATGTTAATATTAGGAAAAGATGGGTGAGGGGCATATGTAAACTCTGAAGCTTTACCACTCTTCTGAAAGTCTAAAATATTTCAAAGTAAAAAGTTTTAAAAGTTATTTAAAAATATGACACCCATACTTATCTAGGTACTAAACCGTATTTATCATTGCTTTGCTTTAAAATCATTACATCATGCTAAATATCCTTGAATTGTCCAAGCTAAATTATTTCTAAAACCTGTAATTCTAAAAAAAAAAAAATTAATAAGATATATGCAAGATCTCATTACCTGTAATTGTATAGCCATAAGCAGCTAGCTGTCCAGCCATATATTCTCCATCTGAATTATTATGTGAACAACCCCATGTTCGTATCCAAATTTTCTGTATGCCTGGAATAGTGCTGTTGAGTAATCAATATAAAGAGTAAGTCTCACTAAATGATTTCTAAAATAAAAGCCAGTAGATGCTTGCAAGACACATTACATGAAAAACAGACTATAGTCAATTCACAACCATTCCCTAAATGCACCAATTTAATTCAAAATCTGCTATTACATCAAAAGCCTAACATAAAGATAAAATAACCACATTATTTAAAGAATCTCTGTTTTTAAAAAATCTCATTTCTTCTGAATTGTATTTTTAATTACTACTATTAACCATGCTACTACTAATTCAATTTCTGGAACAATTCTTGCAGCCAAGCACGGTGGTATGCACTTATAATCTCATCTTCTCAGGAGGATGAGGCAGGAGGACTTTTCAAAATAAAAAGGGCTGGGGATGTAGCTCAGTGGGAGAGCACTTAGCATTAGTGAAGCCCAAGGTTCCATCCCCAATACCTAAAAAAAAAAAAAAAAAAGGAAAGAAGGTATAACAGTACCACTACCACAGAAAATGGTTCTAGCAGTAAGAGCGAACTGGGAAAAATTAAGTGTCTTTCCATTTATAGAATCCTATAAAGTACCTGCAATCTCTATCTAGTTTAAAATTGATAGATATACATAACTCCAAAATTTAAAATTGTGACCTACATCATTAATAAAAAGTATTCCATCTACAAAAATACTTCAAAAAATGTAATATCTTTAAAAAGAAAAAAGATTCTCAAGTTAGATTGCTCTTAATAACTTGTAGGATAAAAGAAATTACTCAAGAACTTGTTTAAGACAAGTTTAATAAACTCCAATCACTAAAATATTTGCTTTGGCAGGTTTTTTTGCGGTACGACGGGCTGAACCCAGTGACTCCTCCATGCTAGGCAAATGAGCTAAATCCTTTCTAGTCATTAAAATAGAAGCAAAATTTAAATTCATAGATTTTAAAGCTTAATGTTCCAAACAAAATAATTACGTGCATTAAAACTTTCAACAACATATTAGATTAAAAATTATAGGTTAGGTTTATTAAAATTGTACAACATAATCCTTTCTAGCGATGCTATATTAAAATTGCATTGACTATAGACATTTATAAGAACATGGATACATCTTGAGACCATAAGGCTAAATGAAATAAATCAGACACACTTAAGTATCACATGGTTTCTATTATATAAGAAATCCAAAGTATAAATATTTAAAGAGCAAAAGAAAAGATAGATGATAGGAAACTGTAGACTTTATACAAATGGAGAAAGGATCTGAGGATGAAGGGGGGAGAAGGGGAATAAAAAGGATTAAAATGTGACATGCACATGTACCAACACCCCATGATGATTATTATGAATTACCAACATGCACTAAAATAAAAACTTTAAAACAACAAAAAATAATTTAATGGACTAGTGTCCTACCAGAATAGTGTAAACAGGACAATTTTTTTTTTTGAGACAATGTCTGACTATGTAGATTTTACTCCTGCCTCAGCCTCCCAAGTACTGGGATTACAGGTATGTACCACCATATTCAGTTAACAGGACAATAACTTTTATATCCAATTCCTTTAGCTGGCCCTTAAGTACTCACAAATTTCTTAAGAATAATCAAGTGTCACACCAGGCACAGTGACACACACCAACTACTTGGGAGGCTTAGGCAAGAAAATCACAAGTTCAAGTCCAGCCTGGGCAATCTAATGAGACTCTATGTCAAAATTTTAAAAAAACTATAAACAGCTGGAGGTGTAGCTCAGTGGGTTTAATCCCCACAACCACCAACACCAAGAAAAAAAAAATCGATTATTCAAAACACCACGGTCTCATAAGAATCATATCTGCAATTTCAATTTGGAAGTAATACAGAATTGCATACAACCACAGTAAGAGTAAAGAAATTCCTACTGTCCTAGGCCCTGTCCAATTTGACATCTTTCTCTAACCAATTATTACCTTGCCAAACTTAAAATCACTCAAATAAATAAAATCTATGCTTCCTATCAAAAGATCAAAGATTCTAAGAAACATTATGGGTAGCAGACTAAATTATCTTTTGGAATGAAAAACTGAGTAATTTCAAGGAAAAAAGCTTACCTATCACTTGGTGGGCTGCTTTCCTCTTGCAAATATGTTTGGGTATTTCTTCTTCGAACCTTTGGAACAACATGCCTTCTTGCAAAATGTCTATCTTGTGGCTTTGAATCTTCCTGTGACACAATATCTTCTATGTCATCCAGTAGCATTTCACAGGATGCAGAAGGCATCTTCTCTATCATTAAACAAATCAAAATAACACAAGCTTCTGACAATCTGCTTAACATAGCATCACCTATGAAAAAATTCTCAAACTTGAATCTAATCAAAGCTTTAAAATCTAACTTCTAATTTACACAAAATGCAGGAGATAAACAAACACATCTAGACAAGTCTTATTGATAGGAAAACATTCCAACATTCAACTGAACTATTTCTTCAACAAATCAATACCATGGAGAAAAAAGGAAACAGAACTTTCTCAAGATCAAAGGAAGCTTAAAACTCCTAACAGATCTCCATCAGCTAGGAAGGACACTGGAGCTGAAGGCACTCAACTACCAGCACTCTGACCAAACTTCAGATGCTGCTGGCCAAGCATCTGCAATTCCATACTGCTGGAGCATTCCGTGTCTCCTTGGGGCTGGCAGCTTTCTACTCTCTTGCAGTGGCTGAAATCAAGAAAGACAGCAAATACAGATTTCTACAGAAATTATGATTCCATTAGAAATTTTGAGGAGATAAAGATAACTGGTATATTTCAAGACACAGTGATTGTGGAATGTAAAAAATTTTTTCAGACTGAGTTCTGCAGAAGTTTGTCACTGACCTGTGCTCCTGAACTATAAAAGATGACTATGTGAGTTAAAGAACAGTTTCTCTTGATAAATAATTAACAAAAATGTTAAAATGTTAAAAACGTTAAAATGTAGCCGGGTGTGGTGACGCAAGCCTGTAATCCCAGAGCTGGGGAGGCTGAGGCAGGAGGATCACTATGAGTTAGAGACCAGCCTGGGCTACATAGTGAGTTCAAGGTCAGGCTCAACTACATAGTGAGATCCTGTCTCAAAAAACAAAAGTTAAAATGTTAAAAATGTCAAAATGTAAAAATGTTAATAATTAATGCAATTATTGTTCTTGACTGGATCTTATTTTATCAACTACCTATGATACATTTTGGAAATAACTAGAAGAAAATCAGGATATGAATTAAGTATTAGATAACATGAGGACCTTATTATAAATCAATATAGATAAAATACTGTCCTTATGTTCAAAAATTTTATTTTTAGAGATGCATACTGAAATTAACACATGAAAATATTATGTCTATAATGTAAAACTCAGAAAACAAAGATTAAGACACAGGAAAAAATATTTACAACTCTTAAATCTAGGAAATACGTAACTAATATTCATTATCCTATACTTTCCTAAATGTTTAACATTTTTATAATTTTTTTGAGAGAAGGTCTCACTATATATACTCAGTTGGCCTTCAACTTAATATGTAGCCCAGGCTGGCCTTGAACTCACAGCAATCCTGCTGCCTCAGCCTTTCAAGTGCTAGGATTAAAGGGGTACGCCACTATACCTGGCTAAAACTTTAATAATTAAAAAAGAAAAATGGAAAACCAGGCATGGTGGTAAGTTCAAGACCAGCCTGGGCTACACAGTGAGTTCCAGGTCAGTCTACATAGTGAAACCCTATCTCCAAGAACCAAAAAAAAGAAGAAGAAGAAGAAAAAAAGAAAATGGGGACACAGCTTGCATAAAGTTAGATATACTTTTCTCTATCCCTCCCACAAAGAACAGCAGACATTGAGGGAGGATAGGGGAACTCTGGACATTAGCTATAAAACAAGTAAGATGACTTCAAAAGATGGAGAAAAGAAGGCAGACACGGTAGGAACCTCAGGCCCCAAGGAACATGGTCATGAGTTCCTTGGGTTTTCTTTTACCTCCTGTATCCCAAATTTGGAGCTGAAGAAGCCAGCAATCCAGAAATGCCAACAGATACCAACAAAAGAATCTCCCAACTCCCCAAAAAAGGTGTCTTTCCTATAAATGAACTAAGAAAAGGGCAGCTTAGCAAAATAGATTTTATTTTATTTTATTTTATTTTATTTTATTTTATTTTATTTTATTTTATTTTTTGGTACCAGGAATCAAACTCAGCTCTTGCAGTTTCCAGGCAGGTGGTGGAACCACTGAGCTAAATCCCCAGCTATCAAAATAAAAAACTGTTAGAAAGGGCTGGGGATTTAGCTCAGTGGTGCTGCTACTGCCTCATAAGCGCAAGGACCTGAGTTCAATCCTTGGTTTAAAAAAAAAAAACACAAAAATTAAAACTGTTAGATATGACAGTTCTACTCCAGCCAAACACAAACTATAATACCACCCAGGCAAGCCACAAGGTCCAACAGAGAGTGAGGAATCTTGACTTCCACCCTATGAGGTGCCCCAAAGTACCCCCATGGGGTAAAGTCAGAGAAGACCAAGTAGGGTCTTTGAACCTTCAAACCAACTGACAAACCAGTAAAGAAGCCCCACAATATTAATATCAAACTGACAGAGGTTTAGAATAATCCCTCTCAAAGTTCTAGCAAAATGTTTCTGCAAACATGAAAAATACTTATATGGAAAACTAAAGCAACCAATATTTCTAAAATAATTTGGAAAAGAAGTATAGAAGGAATTGGTCTGCCCAATTTTAACTCATTGGATAGCTACTCTAACAAAGATTGTGCTACTGATGGAGGGACAGAAACAAAGACCAAAAGAACAGAACACGCAGAAAGAGACCCACATACATATGCCCAACTCATCTTTCACAAAAGTATAAAAGTACTTCAATTCCACAGAGGAAAATGCTTTTTCAATAATTAGCACTAGAGCAATTAAGTATTTCCAGGCAAAAAGACAGAACAATGGCCTGAATTTGTACCTTATACAAAAATTAATTCAAAATAAATCATGGACTTAAATGCAAAATTAGCAGGGGGGAATGACAGGAGGAAAATCTTCTGCGGGCTAGGTAAAGAGCTCTTATACTTGACAACAGAAGTTCAGTCCTTAAAAAGAAAAACTGTTAAGTCAGATATCATCAAAATTTAAAACTTCTGCTTTGATAAGGGCCCTGTAAGAAGATGGAAAGTCAAGTTATAGTGTAGAAGAGTATTTGCAAATCACACAGCCAACAAAGGACTAGTTTCTAGAACTCAAAACACACCTGCAATAAGTAGTAATTAGAAAATGGACAAACACATAAAAGAAATTTCACCAAGAGGATATACAGAGAGCAAATAACCACATGAGAAGAGATTCAACATTACCCACCAAGGACACGGAAACCAAAACCACAACACGGTATCATGACATACCTGCATCTCTACATTAGAATGTCTAAAATGAAAAGCAGTGAAAACAGCAGACATGGGCAAGGATGCAAAGAAATTAGATCACTCATACAGTCCTGGTAGAAATGTAAAATGGTACAGCCACTCTGCAAAACAATTTGGCATTTTCTTAAAGACCTAATCATGCAACTATGATACAAACCAGCAGCTGTATCCCTGGACATTTTATCCAAGAATAGTAAAAATTTATATTCACTTAAAAGCCTGAATATAGACGTTATCACATTTCTTTGTAATAGCCAAAAACTCATGTCCTACAAAGAAGAGTGGTCAAGCAAGTTCAGTACACATACACCACAGAATATGACCGAGCAATAAAAACAAAGACCTGCAACAACCTGGATGCAACTCAAGAGAAATCATGTTGAGTCATCAATCCCAAAAGATTACACACTGTATGGCTTCCTTTATACAGCTCACTTGAGAGGACAAAATTATAGAAATGGAAAACAGAACAGTGGTTGCCAGGGAATTAAAAAAAGACAGGGCGGGAAGGACAACTATAAATGGCAACATGAGAGATCTTTGTGCCATGGAAATAGTCTGTACCATGGACAGATATGTCACTGCCCCTGTCCTGCTGGTGATACTGTAACACAGTTTTACCAGATGTTACCACAGAGGGACCTGGATAAAGTATACAAGGATCTTAGCATAACTTTCACAACTGCAAGTAAATCTGTAAGTATGCTAAAATATTAAGAAAAAAAACACAAGAGATGGGGTAGCTCAGTAGTAGAGCACTTGCCTGGCATACACCAGGTCCTGGGTTTCATCCTGGGTTCCAAAAAGGAAAAAAAAAAAAAAAGCATTTTCTGGGGAGAAAGAAAATGTATTTGAGTACAATGACTGATAACTCCAGTACTATATTCAGACACAAAGCAATTCCTTTTCAGGACTTTCAGGGGGCCTCAAATTTTCCTGATGAACTCTCTCTCCTCTTCATTTGCTGGATTCCCATCTTTCCATCCATATCACTCAAAGAAACTCAAAGAATAGAGTGGTTCCACCCAGGCTTTTTTTTTTTTTTTTTTGACGGTACTGGGGATCAAACTCAGGACCTTGCACTTGCAAGGTTGGCGCAGTGCCACTGAGCTAAATCCCTGGCTTATTTTTGTTCCTGTTACTCTGCAATACACTCTTTACAACTATGAAAATTATGCACTGTGAATCAGACAAATGTGTTCAAATCTCAGCTAACTTTATATTGTAACAAAAGAAATAGACCAATGTCAATTGAGACTGGTTGTAACTAATGTGCATACCACGAGGTCTTGGTAGGACTATCACAGGTCTCCCCTTCCTAAACACAGGAATGGGGCACGTGACCCAAGCTGTACAAAGTACCCCACCATTTTGACCACAATGATTGGCTCAGGGTCAGTCATGACAAGCTGGGCCACTCAGAAAGGACTACAAGCACTTCTGTGCTACAGCTCATAGAAGAGATGGCTTCTGTTTTCACTGACATAGCAAAATTGGGAGGATGTCAGCTTAGGAGGTCCCAGGGGCCATTCCATCTGCCACATGAAGGAAGCCTACCTAAGGAATGAAGCCTAATAGGAAGTATGCAATAAAAACCATAATGACACTATTGCAGCACCTGGATCCAACCACTGCCTGAACCCAGGTGCAACTCTGCCCAGTCATGTGAGTCACCGAATTCCCTATGCCTTAACTGCATTGGGCTTTCTACTCTTGCAAACAAAGGCCTTGGCCAACGCAGCAATCTAGGTAAGGTAAAATGAATCGAGCTAGTTTTTCCCAAAATTATTCTCATATCTCTCGCATCTCTCAGTAAACAAAAATGGCTCCATTGTCAAAGAGAATTAGGAAAGTCTACCTCCAGATTCACAGTGCAAATCAGTAACGATTATGGAGAACCTCAATGAAAAAAAAAAAAACTTGAAATTCATTTATTTTTCTAGGAATTTTCTAAACTTTTCTTTCTTACAGATCTCCTCTGAAAAAGTAAAAATGAGGACCAGACATTTGGCTCAGTGGTTCCACTGCCTGCCTCACAAGCACAAGGCCCCAAGTTCGATCCCCGGTACCGGAAAAAAAAAAAAGTGAACATGTGACTGAAAGCAGAAGGCCTGAACTGAGGCAGACCCACAGCCCCTCTCACATTTTGCACAGATGGATGGCTTCCTTCTTTTACTGGGAAATGCACTCTGCCTTCCAATCTGTTACTGTGAATGAACTGACGGCTTCTCTAATAGCAACTCTACTCCAACCAATTAAAGCACAAAATTTCAGCAATACTCCCTCTTCCTGTATCATCACTAATGTCTCCCTACTGAATCATCACTATCTGGGAAAAAACATTGTTATTTCTCCCATTTAAGAGACAAAATTTTTTTTTTAATTTAACTCTCTTGACTCCATTTCCTCCTCTTAGCTCTACCACATTTCTCTCCTTTAAAAAAAAGCTTGAGTGATCTATATTTACAGTTTCCATTTCGCATTCCTAATTCCCTTATGAAACAGACTCTCACTCCCACACACACTCCCCAAAACTGCCTGTCATGATTTCAGTGACTTCTGATGAAGTATACCATGACCAATTCTCAGCCTCCTTAGGTCAGTGATGGCAAATCTTTTAGAGATTTTGATAACAAACAGCCCTGCTGCAGAACACATGTCATAGGTTCGCCACCCTGCCTTAGGTGATAAGATTTGCAACATTTGATACCATTGACCATTCTCTCCCTAAGGTTTTGCTGGCTCTTCCAGGATGCCACACTCCACTCATCCTCCTCTGCCACATTAGGCACTCCTAAGCCTCCTCAGCTCCTTCCTCATCTCTCCAACTTCTCAACATAGGAACGGCCGCATGGCTCCAGAACAGGGACTCTTCTCTAGTTACGAGCACTCCCTTAGTGATCTCATCCAGGCCCATGGCCTTGATATATCAACTATATCCTTACAGTCCCAGTCTTCTGAATTTCACCCTCGAGTCCAAATGCCTATCAAACATCCTCACTTGAATGTCTAATAATTATTTCAAACTCTAAAAGTCAAAAACAGAACTCCTCTCCCTACATCAACAGATCTTCTAACAACTTTCACCATTTCTTTTAAAGGCAACCTTATAACATATGGTTATATGCTATATATATATATAGTCTATATATATGGACCAAAAATCCTGGAATCATTCCCAATTCTTTTCCTTCCTTCATCCTAAGTCCATCCACCAAGAAAATCCTGTTGAATTTACCTTCAAAGCCATTAACTCTTCACTGGAATATTACAATACCCAGGCTTTCTAAGTTCACCTCAAGCTTCTGAGAAAACCTTTCCACTGGTATTTCATCTGAGTAAAAGGCACAACAAATACAAAGATCTGCAAGGACATACACAACCAGCCTGTTATTTCTGACCACATTTCTTACCAGTCTCTCCTCTCACTCCTCTCAGCCAGATGGGTTTTCTGGCCAGTTCACACCCACCAGGTCTGACCTTTGCCTGTTATTCTTTTACTCAGAATGTCTGGATAGTTCACTCACTAAAGCCCTTCAGAACTTGGCTCAAGTATCACCAATCTCTCTCTCTCTCTCTCTCTCTCTCTCTCTCTCTCTCTCTCTCTCTCGTCTTTCTCTCTCTGTCTTTCTCTCTCTCCCTCCTGCCTTGGTTTTGTTTTTACACTGCTGGGAACTGCACCAGGGCCTCATGTGCTAGGCAAGTGCTTTATCACTGAGCTACATCCCCAGCCCCTCTGCTTTGTGTTATTATATCACAGCACTGCATCACCTGCTTAGCAGATTTTGTTTTTACAGTCTCTTCTAGAATGTATACCCCATGAGGAGAAAGTTTTTTGTGCACTTCACTGTTTTTCCCCAGGTGACTAGAACCCTTGCAGGGTCTCAATAAATACCGTTTTTACTGCAGACTGCACAGCCTAACAACATATGGGCCTGCTTACCTCCCTACTCCGTCTCCCACTATTCCAACAGGACCACTTTACTATGGTAACCTTTGACATAGTCTGAGAAAGCCACTGACTCCACACGCTTCACGCTTGCTCTTCCTCCTCTGGACTATCAGCACCCCAAATATTTGGATGGCTTGCTGCCCACTTCTCTACTCAAATGACACCTGCTTAAAAGGCCTTTCCTAGCCATATTATCTAAAATAACATTGCTCAAGCATGTCCACACACTCATTAACCCAGCTTGATGCTTTGTTTTTCTACACACTTACCCACCTGACTCCATATACATGACTGCATGTTTCTTATTTCCACACAAGCTCCATGAGGACAAAGGTATCATTTCTTTTACACCATTATCTCTATAACACATCAACAATTCCCAGCACACAGCAGGCATACAATATTAAATGAATAAATATAATGTTTAAGATGTACTTACCTAGTCTACAACAAAGGAGGAAACTCTTATATTGGAAGTAATAACCTAATCCTCTGGATTCCTTCTATCACTATTAGTTTATTAAATAATTAAGTGAGAAAGGTTAAGATCAGGTAGTGAGTGCCTTTAAGTGTTACTAAAAACTACTGAAGGATAACAAATTGAATATTAAAAGTGTTTATTTCTAATGACACAAGTTGTATGTTCCATACACAGCTGTCTATAGATTCACCAAAAGAAAACAGAATACAAAAAAAAAGGATGAAAAGAGTCCACTACAGCAGCCATACCACACTGTTAGAGAGTCAGAGAACATTGCTGAGCTCTGTATTTATAAAGTCTAGAGATGCTAAAAGATTTGTACACAAAGCTAGAATTAGAACCTTGGCCTCCTTTCAATATTATGTTCCATCACACAGCAACATCTCTGATTCAATACCAACACCCTATTAAGAACCATGATTCCGCTAGGAAGGTAATGCATGCCTATAATCCAAAACTGGAAGGCTGAGATGAACTCTAGGCCAACCTGAGCTACACTGCAAGACCCTGTCTGAAAATACACACAATAAAAAATAAAATAAAGGAGTACGACTGCCCTACAGCAATGGTTCTTAATCTTGAGTGCTCATTCTAGTCACCTGAGGAGCTTTTGAAACTAATCAACTCAAGTTCAATCCCCAGCACTTGCAATAAAATAAAAAAAAAAGAAAAAGAAAATTACCAACAGCTAAGTACCAAGCCAGATAAATCAACCTCCACAAATACAGCCTGGGCATCAATATCTTTTAAAACTTTCTCGTAATTCTGATGCGTGTAGCTGCAGTTGTAAACCAAAATCCTAAATTAGTGTTTTTGATAATGTGGCTCCAAGGACTCGTATCATGTGGAACTAGTTAGAAATGAAAATTCTTAAGCCCCCACTTAAGATATTCTGAATCAGACATTCTGAATAAAGCATAATAATCTTTAACAAGGCTTCCAGGTGATTTTGCTATACATTAAAGTTTGAGAATCACTGTCTTAGACTTGTTTCTTAAAAGCTATCTAGAATACATGTCAAAAATCCATTACTATATCACATGATTTTAACAAGCATACAAGATAATTCAGTGGGGAAAAGAACAGTTTTTTCAACAAATAGTGCTTGGAAAAATGAATAGCCACATACAAAAAATTAAGTTGGAGCCCTAACTTACCTCATACACAAAAATTAACATTAATGATCACTGATTAGAGCTAACACTATGAAACTAAGCATCATGTATAAATCTTCATGACGTTAGAGTAGGTGCTGATTTCTTAGTTACGACACCAAAAGCACAAGCAACAAAGTAAAACACACAGACTTCATCAAAATTAAAATATCATGCTGCAATCACATCAAATGAAAAAGACAACCTATACTTGGTATAAAATATTAAGTCATGTCTGAAAAGGCCTAACATCAGAATACATAAAGATTCAACAATACAAACAACCCAAATTAAAATATGGACAAAGGATTTGAGTAGATATATCGCCAAAGAGAATATAAAAAAAGACTGGGCTAGGGATTTAGCTCAGTGGTACCACACCTGCCTTGAAAGCACAAGGTCCTGAGTTCAATCCCCAGTACCAAAAAAATAAATAAAATTTTAAAAATTAAAAAGGCTGATAAGGAAACGAAAAGATGATCATTACCCATGAGGGAAAGGCAAATCATAACTACAATAATATAACACTTGACACTCACAAGGTTGACTAGAATCAAAAGATAACCTAGAAAAAGAAAAATAAAGTAAAATTAGAAAAGGTAAAGAACCAGGTCTTGAGAACTCCAAGGAAAACTATCCTGTAATGGAGATCAAGCAGCAGTCACCAAAGCAAAAAATAAATTAGCCAAAAATGGCAAGGGAAGAGTGCATGTTATGTGAACATAGGGTCAGTGCTACTGAAAAAAAAAAGATTAAATAAAAATTCTCTTGTATTTACTGTCATGCAATTCACAGCATTTCATGAAAAGATTGTAGTAAGTTTCTAAGAAATTCAGTTACTTTTCTGCTGTAAAATATCACTCAAACATAAAAGGTTTAAAACAAATCAGTACCATGAATATCAAATCCTCTTGAAAGATGAGTCTGGAAGATAAAAACTGATTAGAAAATGCTAGCACCCAATTCATTCACGAAATCTCTGTAAGGACTCTTTAAAACTACCTAAAAGAAATTAGACTTCATAAAAATTGCTTTATACAACAGAGCTAATGGTCCACACTATTTCAAACTTCTCACAGCTTATGACAAGTTGATACTGCCACAACTATCAGCCAGAGTAGGGCTCTCGTAAAAAGAAAACGCTATCCAACACAACGCCTCAGCCCAGTGAAAGTAACTAACAACTACAAAATAGGGGAAACGGAATGAGCAAGGTATCCAGGTCACTTTGTCCCCAGAAGAGACGTGTCGCCCCGAGATTCACAGAAAGGTTTTTTGGGGGAAAGGAAAACAAAAAGTGAAAAGGCGAGACAGCTGCTACTCTGCCCGACTTCTGTTTAAATCTTCATTAAATATTCTGCTACGTGAAAGCTACATCTCTCAAGTCTTGTCAAGTCCCACAAATTCAGTAACTTACACAAATGTGGTTAAATTTGACTACCAGGAAAGAGTTCTTAACAGGTCAGCAGCACTTGCGCCAAGGACCCTGTCCTTTCTTCAGGTAGGGCCACCTGCATCCCAATTCCCTCACCCCGCCTGGCAAGGCTCCTTTTGCCTGAGAAAACCAATTGATCAATTGGCCAGAGAAATACTAAAACTAGAGAAACAAGCTTTGTCAAAAAAGGAGTTCCGGCCGCACTCTGCTCCACAGTGACCCATTTGCCACTCTTACCCAGCAGTCCGAGAAGAGAAAAAAAAAAAAAAAAAAAAAAAAAAAAAAAAAAAAAGCCCGTCCAAAGAGAGAAATCAACGCGCCGCTTGCCGGAAACTGCAGACTAAATGGAGCGCGCCATGACACTTACGTCTCGCCACGTTTTTCTACGCATGCTCTGCTACGGTGGCCGGGAGGAATCAAATTGTGTCATATCTGGAAGCGCGAGTTCGGGTTCCTTTGGTTGTAAGGACGAGCGTAGATTCCAAAAGTCCTCAGATTCTTAGTCTCTCTCTTATCAGCTAAGTTCTACCGAGCTCTTATAATGTGTCGGACACTGTGCTAACACTACATAGACATCACAATTTATTAGTAGTATTCTTACTTTACAAAAGAGATACCTGTGTTTCCCTGAAAATAAGACCTACCTAGAGACCAAAAATGCCAGCCCCAATCAGCCTATCCTTGCCTTACCATTACAAAGCCACAGAGCAAGAGAATAGTGAGGTATAATCTGCATGACACTGGCCATCACAATGGTAACACAGTTATTAATTACAGCTGAAGTCTGTTTTCCAAGTAGAGAAAACATGGTCCTAAGTGTTTAAGTACAGTACTTGCTCGAAGTTATTCTAGCAGTAGTGATTGCTCCCTGAGCTAAATTGGTTTCTACTGTATTACATTTCACTAACATTCTCAAACTTTTGCAGAAAAGGATATAAAAAGAATTGTTAGTAGATTAAAGTTAATATAAATCATTTAACTCCAATCAGGTGGTAGGAAACTGGTTTTTTTTTTTTTTTTTAATGCTTAGAACGTAGTGAAGCAAACAGAGAGGGGAGTATACCAATTCAGACCTTTGCTTTACTTATATTATCTCAGCTTATTTTTCTTTATCCAAGACACTATTTGACCTTCAGTTTACCAGAAGAATATCTCCAATTTAAAAAGTAGAAGAAACAGACCATGTATGGGAGTTAGTAATCACGTATTCTATGCCCCATCTTGAGTATCACCATTATTTAGGACAATCACCTTGTTTGGCAAATATTTTTCCTAGTATTCCTCTTATTAAAATGCTACCCTTTTCTTTGCTTATCTATGCCCAGAAAACAATCTCAACTGTGTCCAGGGATCCACTATAGTCCTTAATCCAGTTGAACTAGAATTATGTGCTTATGTTGTCCCATACACAAAAAGTAGGCCCTGGGTTATTTTCTTCTTGGCTGTAATCCCAGGGCATAACCTTGAATTTAATAGCCTCTCAATAAGCATTTCTTTTAATGTGTGAATGAATGGCTCTATTCCTTTTCCCCAAGATCTAGCTGAGTTCAGTTGATAAACTTTATTGAATATATATATCCAAGGACAAGGGTTGTGCTAGACACTAGAGCTATAGAGAAGAAAAGACTGTTCCCTCTTGTGGTTTCAGGCTGCTTCCCAGGAATGGTTTTGGTAGAAAATAGATATCACTATGGAAGATGAGTGCATGGGACACAGAGGTAAAGTTAGGGAAATGAATGGATTTGTTCCAGGCTGGGAGGGAGACAGTAAATTCATGAAGGCCTGAAACTATGGACTGTTCTACATTATAAAAGCAAAGAAAGTGAAACTATATGATGAGAGGGGTCTACTGGAGAGAAGTACAGGGACCAGACTAAGGAGAATCTAGTATGCTAAAATATGGACCTTAGATCTAATCCTGACTATATTAAGAAGCAGGAAATTCTGAGTAGATTATTCTCTCAGAAGAATGAGTTTGAGTACAATACTTCAGATGTGAAATTGTGAAAGCCTACAGTGAGCTGCTACTGTGAGAAATGAGATTGGAGGACAAACTGGAGGAGGACATTGGGGAGGTAAAATCATCAAGACTTAGTAACCAATGGGCATGACAGAAGAAGATGTAAGGATGTTTGCAATTTCTTCGCTAAAGTTACAAATACAAATAGCTCCTCCATGAAATCTATCTCTTTGGACACTGAGTCTAAATCATTCACAAAGCCAATGACTGACTTTACCTCTAGAAATTTATCTTACACAAATGACATATGTTCCAAATATTGTCAAAGCATTTTTTTGTAATAGCGAGACTAGAAACCAGTTCCAGCTCCTCGATAAGGGACTGATAAAATATATTCGTAATATCTTTACAGCTGTTTAAAAAAAAAAGAATGTAGCTGCATTTTTTTTTTTTTTTTGGTACTTAGGATTAAACTCATGTCCTTGTTCTTATAAGGCACGTGGCAGAACCACTGAGCTAGATCACCAGCCAAGAATGGAGTTGCTTTTAATGTGCTTTCCAAGTTACATCCTTACATGGAAGAAGCAAATTGCACAACAGTGTGTATAGTAACGAGGCTATGGTTCCGGTAGGGTATCTGGTAGAATACATAAGTAACTGATAATAGAGTTGTTTCTGGGAAAAAGACCTTGTTAAAAAATGGAAAATAAAATTTAAAAAGGAACTTGGTAGCTCAAAGGAATGTACTTTTCCCTATTTTAATTTTACATCTTTATTTTTTACGAAAGTGTTATTGAAAAAAAATTATAAAAATATACTTATACATAAAATATAAAATAATATTTGATAATTTATCTTCTACACTGTTGTAACCATATTAATTATTCAACAATCTAACAACACAACTTAGATTTATTTTAAATCTTTTTTCATTGTGATATTTAATATAAAATTTACCACCTTAATTATTTAAATATACAATTCAGTGACATTAAGTACATTCATTTTTGCATAACATTTACCTCATCCATCTTTTCATCTATTCAAGCTAAGACTCTTATCTATGCAGCACTAACTTTCTACTTCTTTCTCTCCCCATTCCCTGGTAAAGGCCCTTCATCTATCTGTCTCTATGAATGACTTCTCTAGATACCTTCCATAAGTAGAATTATACAATGTTTGTCCTTTTGTAGCTGGATTATTGCATTTAGACGGTCTTTAAAGTTTATCCATCATGTGACAGATGTCAGACTTTCTTTCCTTTTAAAACTGAATAATACCATATTAGATATATATATATATATATAGATACTACATTTTCTTTATAAGTTTCAGAGCTTTGTGCTTTGTTTTTCAAATTAGATCATAAGCTTCATAAAAATACACTTCATGTCCTTACTGATTTTCTGGCACCAGGGACTGAACCAGGACCATGCGTTTGCAAGAGAGTTGTGGCATCACTGAGCTAAATCCTCGGTCCCTCCCTTACTGATTTTCTACCCAAAATTTAAAATTATAGCTTAATAAACATTTAGTAGTAGACAGTCTATCCATATGTACAAAGATACATTAAAAATGTAAGTGAATCTATAAAGTAACAAGAAAAGCTAAAGGGGTTTTTTTTTTGAGCACTTATAAATGTATGCCAAGAACCACATTAAGCCCTCTATGTGAATTATACATATTCATCACAATAACTGTATAAGTAATCCTATAAATTAGGAGTAGTGCTATTTTATTATCCTCTTTTTACAGGAAAGAAAAGTGAAACTTAGGCAGACTGAGCTCCCTTGATTAACAGCTTTATATGAATACATCAAAAGAAAAATTTTATTTCATTAACAATAGTAATACAAATATTTAAATAGAGAATAAATATAACAAGTTAAAGACAAGGGTTGGGGAATAAAATTTGTATGCCCTCAGAGAGATTTCAGTTTTTATATTAGACTTCATGGTGCAAATTAAAGGAAAAAATGTGGACAATAACACAGTTAGTACCTGATGTGGTGCTGTATATCAGTAGTCCCAGTGCTGGGGATGCTGAGGCAGGAGGGGGCAAGTTCGAGGCCAAACTGGGATACATAATGAATTCAGGCCACCCTGAACTCTACAGCAAGACCATGTCTCAGTAACACCAAAAAAGTAAAATAAACAAATAAATAAAAACTAATTCAGAGAATTATTATCTCGGTGACTAATTAAGAAGGAACAAAATAAGAAAATTATAAAAATTCAGGAACACATCTTTAGATTTAGCTTATAATCTAAGCAATTAGCCATAGTACTTATAAATGTATGCCAAGCAATATCTTTTTATAAGAAACAATGCATGTATTTAAGTCCCTCTGGAAAAGTGACAAGAAGTATATATAAAATTTTTAATGTACAATATTGGATAAATTTAGTGGAACAGGATTGAAAACAGACTCATCTATTTCTTATTTGAGATGGCAAGGGTAAATAAGTGTTCTTAGTTTTAAAAGGTAAGTCACCATGCATTAGGCAAATATATTGTTATTTATGTTAGCTTTCCATTGCACGTGACAAAAACAATAGGGCTTTAATTTGTAAACCAGAAGATGTGCAGCTGGCGCACAAAAACCAATGCTGGATCTTGTGATTTGGATTGGATCTAATAAATTAGGTGTCAAAACAAACTTCTCCAGCTGGATATCATACAGTTATTGTAGTTTTCTAGGAATATTTTTTTTCAAGTATTAGATGAACCCATGAAGAAAGTCGGTGACAGTAGGAGTATACAAAAAAAAAAAACAAAAAACAAAAACAAAACAGAAAAAACAGTCAAAGAAAATTTGCTCAAATGGATGAATACCTCAATGTAGAGGATAAAAGCGAAGGATGCTGATGCTCTTAAATAAACTGATAAAAGATAATGTAAAAAGGTTATGTATGATAAATAGCCTTCTGTTTTCTTTGGTCTAATGCTGAATAGTCGTGGTATAATTTAACCACTAGGGGTCAGGGTGCCTTACTTCTAATACCAACTCTTCTGTCAATGGACATGAACAGGTTTGATTCAGATTTGTAATTAATTTCATCTTTTCGTTTTGCCATCCTCTACACAAGTGCTTTAGAGGTAGTACCCTGGCACAGAGCAATAAGGACACCACATGTCCTTGCCACGGGGTGTGTAACCCTCACCAGGTCAGAGCAAATTCTGGGCTTGCTGTCAACCGCAGGAATCTGAAGCTAAAGTGTCCAGGGGCGCCATGAAGAGAACACCTGCCTGAAACCAAAGCTATTTCAGAGGAAAGTGGAGCTGAGCGGTGAAAGGAGAGATCAGTAAGTTGCAAAGGCAACAGTAAGACCTCCATATCTATTGTACTTAGGGCAATTATTTCTGAGCTGTTCAGTCTTAGGAACAAGTAAATCTCTACTTTTTTTCCTTACCCTGAGTAGAGTGAATTTCTATCATGGGTAGCCAAAAGAGTTCTGGCTAAAATTTTTGTTACATATTCTCATTCATTTAATGATTAAAAATAACAATAATTTGCATCTTCTGTCTAACTCCCTGAATATTTATAAAGATCAGTGGGAGACATTTTTTTTCCTCTGTGGCAGAGTCCCCTGGGTTCAAAAAAAGTTTACCTGCTAGCAGGTAGAGGTAGACAAGACACAATAAGTATGATATAAAGATTATGTTGTGTCCTCAAAGCTAATAAAGATGGCCTGCAACTTACTAAAGTTTACCTTTAAGAAAAGACCTGAAGAGCTTGATGATTCATTCCTGTAACCCCAGCACTCCAGAGGCTGAGGCAGGAGAATCACCAAGCATTGGAGGCCAACCTGGGCTACATAGTAAGCTCAAGGCCAGCCTGAACTACGTAAGAAGACCCTGTCTCGGAATAAAAAAGAAAGCCTGGAAAAAGATGAAGGAGTTAACTAATGAAAAGCATTCAGGGAAAAGAGACTAGCCAATGAAAAAGCCACAAGAAAGAAGCATCTCTGGTGTGTTTGACACCATCGATATAAACCAGAGTGAATCTAATGAGGAGAAAGAGGGAGGGAGAAGAGAGGAGGTAAAACCTACATCATGCGCGAATGACAACAACATTATCATTAGGGTTTCATAGATCATAGCTAGAACTTTGGCTTTCACTCTGAAGAAAAATGGGGAGAGCCTCTAGAGCAGAGGTGGTGAGCCTATGGCACACATGTTGTTTTCTTTTAATGGAAAAGATGTTAATGTATGAGTTGTTTTTTTCTACACTAAAACCTCAGTATTCATGTTTAATTGCAGTGTTGGCACTTTGCGATGAATAAGTGGGTTTAGGGTTGCAGTTTGGGCACTGGTCTCGAGAAGATTCACCATCACTGCCCTAGAGGATTGTGAAAAGAGGAGCGGATGGAGGAGGTCAGGGAAGGCTGCTCTGGAATCCAGGCAAGCACTGACAGGGTTGGGTTTGGACTGGAGAGGCTGCAGCAGAGGCGATGAGATATGGATCCTGGACATACTTGAAGATACGACCTACCAAGCTCCTTGTAGTTAGGATTTGACTTATGAGAGTAAAAAGCAGACTAAAGGATGAGTTTAAAGCTTTTAACTTAGACAAGAACAATACAATTGCCATGGCAGAAATGAAAAAGATGACACATGGAACAAGTTTGGGACTGGGAAAGAGTGGGATAAAAAACTCAGGGAGGGGCAGGGATTTGGCTCAGTGGTTCCATCGCCTGCCTCACAAGCTCAAGGTCCTGAGTTCAATCCCCAGTACCAGAAAAAAAAGAAAAAAAAAAAAAGAACTCATTGTTTGCTTTTTCTTTTTAAATCTTTCTAACACTTCATTTTGAAATAATTTCAGATTTCTTCAAAGTTTCAAAAAGATTGCAAATAATTCGTGTACAGCTTTCATCTAGCTTCCCCAGGTGATAACATCTCATATAACCAATGTACAGTTATTAATATCAGGAAATTAACTCCAATATGGTGCTATCAGCAGTCCCAATCTGGGACAGATTCTCATTCTTTATGTTTTAGGACCTTGATACTTTTGAAGAGTAAAATTTTACTCAATCTGAGTCGTCTGATGTACTTTCACAACTAAATTCACATTATATATTTTGATAAAAATATACAAATGTGGTGCTGTGTCCTCTTGCCCCATCATGTACATCGACACATCTCGTTCACAGTGGTGGGAATTGAACACTCAGCCTCTCCACTGTGAAATTACCACTTTTCCTTTACTATTAGTACCTTGTGGGAAGATACCAAGAGTATGCAATTGCCTTGTCTCGTCACATGTTCTTACCCACTAACTGTAGCGCCTCTTACTGATACCTGTAGGTGACAATTATTACTGTGGTGTTTGCCAAATGGTAATTTCCGTTTCCATCACTCCTTCCACTTACATTATTGAATGAGCTTTCCCTTCTCATTTATCTATTCAATTATTTATATTAGTATAGAGTCTTGTTTCTTTTATGCTATGGTTTGTAATCTATTGCGAGCATTATTCTGTTGCTTGAATTATCCTAAATGTTGTGACCATAGCCTTTAGGCTGGCTTCTGTGATCTTTTGAGGTATATATATATAT
>NW_022900922.1:21776267-21782275 GCF_012274545.1 Fukomys damarensis
TATCCTATATATATATGTTTGTGTATGTGTGTGTAATATATGAATATATATGATATATATATATATATATGAATTTGAGGAATTTTTCTCTATATATAATTCTATCTCACATTATATACCTCTCTGTAACCTTCCTTATTTTCTCTAGTCACAAGATGCTCCAGGCTCATCTTGCATTTTCTCTGTGCCATCCTTGAGATCAGCCAGGCCTCTAGGGAGCCAGGGTTCCTGTTAGTTTATAGTATTTAGAAACCAGGACAGGAACACCAGGTATGTTCATTGCCGTTTTCACTGCCATTGCTTCAGGAGATCAGATTTAAACCTGGTAATCATGAGGTGTCTATTATACATCCAACACAGAAGTTGGATTTCTGATTTTGAATGCTTGAGATATTTGGGCTGGAGATACAAATTTTGGGGTGATCGGCATATAAGTGATATTTCAAGCCAAGAGATTAGGTGAGATTACCTGTGGAAGGAGACTAGAGGAGACTGAAACTGGAGCCATTCCAGCATTGAGACATACAGCAATACTTCGGTTCACAAACACTTCCTTTTGAAAACAATGCACTAGGTGAACAGAGCGTTAGGCAAAATTTTGCTTCCTTTCAAGAACTCTGTATTGGGTGACAAACACAACCGTGGCCATCCTCCCCAGAATCATGGAATGGATTAAGTTTGTGAAGCGAGGGAGTACTGTAAATATCTGGGGAATAAATAAGAGCAACTTACCTATAGTTTTAAAATTCATTTCACTGATGTTATTTTAAAATTCAAACTTCAGTAATTTTTCTTTAAAAACTAAAGCTTTCTAATAAGACATTAGCAGTGACTGTCAACAGTTAACTATAATATTATACCGGAAACATATTTTGCTGGAAAGTATCAGAATGTGGTCACTGCCAGGAAGATGTGGAAAGAGATAGCCTTTTTTTCTCTATCCTTTTATTTTACTTTCTTCTTCTTCTTTTTTTTAACCCATAGGGCACTCATGGCTTTTGTTCAAGGGCAGGGGGAATACATTCATTAAATGCTCTCATCTCTCACTGGCTTCTTTCCAAATATTTTCTTACAAGTGACAAATCTGTAGGAGAAATTCAGAGATTTGCCGTTCCTCCAAAAGCAAATCTCTTTAACAGTGAGTAGTGAGAATAACAAAGGCCAGAGAGGGTTTTACTAGTGAGAAAGTCTTTGTCAGAGAGCAGGACAGAGCCCTTATAACCTCTGATTTTATGAGAGTTGGGGGCCTGAACCTACAGAGAAAAAAGCAGATTTAAACTGCAACAGCTGGGGGAAAAAGGAGCATAAGGAAGTGTTCAGTGTCAGTTTATTTGCTTATTCTAAGGTTCCTGGAGACCCTCTTTGAGGTTGTCCATTCAAGAGGAGAGGGAAAGCAGAAATCAAAAGAAAAGGCAAACCGTGACAGAATGAAGGAAACAAGACTTTAATTTTGTTGTGCTCTCATATTTATTTTCTATAATGTTTCAAATGATTGGCAAAAAAGCAGCAAAAAAAGAGTAAAGAGGCACTCAGTGAATTGTTATAGCATGTATTTTCAAGGTGTATATATAATTATGTTTTGTATCACTATGGGAAGAATTCATGACCTTAATGAATTTGCTAAGAGTAAAACTGCTCCCTGAAGTTGATTTATTTTTACATAGTTGTGATGTATTATCATATAAGTGACATGTATAAGTGTATTTAATTTGTTGTCAATTGTCTTGGCTAATGGAGAAAAACAATGGTATGGCTAATCCAAAATAACTCATTAATGTTTGACTTTGAAAAACCAGTTGTTTGATAGTTAGCAATGAATGTGGGCATTTTTAACATCCTAAGGCCTTTAAAATTTTCAAATAAAGCACAGAGTAAGAATGTATTCAGCCTGTATAGCCTGACCCTACATGTATTGAAATTGTAATTAATCTCCTGAAAGTTTCACACCTTCCTCCTCTGCTGTTGAGTTTCTATGTCTGACAGTCACTGTTTTTCCTCATCAAGAACTTCCCAGCCAGGTGTAGTGGTACATACCTGTAAAACCACCACTCCTTGGAGGCTGAAATAGAAGGATCCTGGGAGACTGAAATTTCAAGTCCAGCTGGGGAACTTGGCAAGACACTGTCTCAAGATAAAAATAAATAAAAGGGTCTAGGGATGTCAATCAGTGCAAAAGCCCTGAGTTCAAACCCTAGTGCCATAAAGGAGGCAGAAGAGGAGGGAATCACCTCTTCTTACCTACTCTAATTTTATGATTCAGGTGGCAGGGGCTACCTCAGACTATTAGTGGGTAAGTGACTACGACCAATTCAGTCAGTAAAGTAATCCTTTGGCGTCTGTAGTGTATTTCAGGAGTACAGAGAAGTCTAGCTGGTCCCTTTGGCTAATCACATCCATGGACAGGCACGTGATAATAGCTATGAGTCCTCAGTTGCTATGTTATGAAATGTAACTGTGTCCTTTGGTCCTACATGATCAGTTTAGAGTAAACTTCTCACCAAAATGGGCCACCCAGAGTTCTTACCCATGAATTAGAAATTGAGACTAAGATAATTCCAGCATCATCATATTGTACATGCAGTATCCAAATATCAGAGAACTTTCATGTGGCTTTGGCAAAAAGACAGCTGTTTTAGAGAGTGAAAATGAGAGAAGAGTGAAGTAGATCGAGGTAGACATGAAAAATGAAGGATTCCTGGACCAGGGATTTAGCACAGTGGTTCCACCTGAGTTCAATCAACAGTAGCAAAAAGGGGAAAGAAAAATGAAGGATTCCTGATTCTGACCCTTTCAAGGCCAGGCCACATTCGTACCTCTTGGCTTTCTAAGTTATATCTAAGGGTATAATTGAATCTTCATCACAGTTCCCTCCTTTGAAGCTAAATCCAGTTGCTCTTTTATTGTCAGTCAAGGATCTTTACGAATTTGTCAGCCTTTGGCATTAGTAACAAAGGCAGGTGGATGGGCTGATCCAGGATTGGGAATTTGTAGGGCAGAGAGGGAAGGAAATCAAACGTACCAGTGGAAACATCACTGAAAAGCCTGAAAATGAGGATTAACTTGGGTTGAGAAGAAAGAGAATCCAGAATGGGACAAACCCAACAACAAGGGGTAAATTCCAGCTGGAGGCAGGGTAAGAGGAGTTCACTGGCCTGTAGGAGTGAGGAAGTGAAAGGAAGGAAAGGAGGGTGTGTGCCCAGACTGAGATGTCAAAGGCAGAGGAGCCCTAAATTATACCAAGACCAGGAAGTGGTTGGAACAGCGGGCTGTGAGAAGGAAGTAATAGGTATTGTAGAGACGAAGGGGCCCTTGGGCTAATGAATGCAACGTATAATTTACCTGGGAAAGGGGCAGGCATTAGGTAGAGAGGAACATGAAGCTTGTGCCAGAGCCCTAGTGAAGATGTGCTCATTAGAAATATGTATGATAATTGACAGAATTGATATTATATGAGAAATTTTAAATTTCCAGTTTCAGTGAGGATAGACCGAGAGGATGAGGTATCACATAACAGATCTTGACATCGCCAAATATAGAATTAATTGATATTTGGAAAAAAGTAAATGAGCTAAAGCCCCTGCATTTATAATGTATGCAAAATGTTCTCTAGGCCACTCAGTTGTGATAAAAACAATTTAATACCAAAAAACATAAAACAAAAAAGACCAATGACACAATATTAAATTCATCCAAATAATAGATTACCAAGGAGAAAACAAAGAGCACAATAAAACTACATTTGAAAATAGTAATTTGAGAAAATACCTTTGACAATGTACTCTCAGAAACCATAAAGTGAAGGAAAACTCATTGTAGAACAAAATATGTTATGCCTTTGAAGTATTTTATTAACAGAAAGACAAATATCTAATTAAAATCTTAGAAAGGTAAATTTGTAAATCCTGAGTGAAATAAACCTAAAAGCATGTCTAAGCAAATTAGCAATTAATAGCACACTTGACAAGTAAACCCAAAAGCTGAAATTTTTAAATAGACTTATAGCCAGGCATAGTGGTAATCCCACATACTCAGGAAGCTGAGGCAGAAAGATCATGAGTTCGAGGCCTGAGCGGCTTACTGAGAATGTCTCAAAAAAAAAAAAAAAAATAGAGGGCTAGGGCTGTAGCATCCTAGCAGTACAGTGGTAGGACACCTCTGGGTTTGATCCTCAGTACCTCCCTGCACGTGTGCACGCACACACACACACCCCTAATAAAATGAGGAAAGGAGCCAGATGTTCACTCTGGAAGGCTGAGGCAGGAGGATTACAAGTTAAACCCAGTCTGGGCAACTTAGTGAGAATCTCTCTCAAAATACAAATAAAAATAAGAATGGGCATCAAAACACTGCACCAGCCTCAACTTGCAGTCTTCAGCTGCACCTATAACTTCTAGCCCAAAAAAGTTTGGATTCCCAGTTCTGCTAGCTATTCCAAAACTGTGGCTTCAGGCTCTCTTTGCATGTTTTCATTGTGTTATTTTAATGTACTTTCAAGTATCCTTCAAGTAATGATTTAGCTTCTTTGTTGGAATAGAATAAAAGTGACAACCTAGGCCTGGGGTGTAGCTCACTGGTGCCACACCTGATTGACAAGTGCAAGGTCCTGAGTTCAATCCCCAGTTCCACACACACAAGAAAAGACAACCTAAATATGCCAGCTACTAAGTTTTGTTACCTTTGTGGTATAAACTAATTTTTGTTATTTACTTCAAATTTTACATATTTATTCCGTAAAGGCAATCAAGTCTACAAAATAGAGGCGAGGTACAGGTGCTAAGCTCTATAGTAAAACTGTTCAGCCCAATGGGTACTAAAACATGACATCTTTATTTAATTTACTCATTCACCACTGTTACAGTTAAGATAGGAAGACATTACATTCTTATTGACCATACAGGGCTACATGCTTCTAAACTCCATCTGTTGTAGGAACAACTCTTAATAAATATAGATTAATATTGAAGGTAAAAGGCTTATCCCAAATGCTACTGACTGTGAAATTTGTAAATCTATAGGAAATTCCTCCTTGAGTTCCATTGCCCTGTCCTTGAGATCTCTTTTCTCAAATACCAAGATTTTCAACTTACTTTGTAAGGAGATATATAATGAAGAAATTTCACAGATATCCACAACCAAAAACATGTGTGTCTAGTACTAAGCTTTACCTCACCTCTGTCTCTCTCTGTCTCATTCTCTCTGTTTCTGTCTCTCTGCGTCTCTCTCAGATCTGCACACTCTGTTTCTGTGAGTGTAATTTTAAATTTCTGCCTAAAGAAAACCTTCCCATTCTTCGTAAAAACAAATAAATAAAACAAAAAGGGCTGGAGATGTGGCTCAGTGAGAAGGCCCTGGGTTCAATCCCCAGTCCCCCCACACACACACCAAAGAAAGGAAAAAGAAAACTGAACCAGACAAATGCATAATGGTTGAACCTCATATACACTCTGCAGCATGAAAGAGGCCGCCTTCAAGTGGCTACACGTTGCATGACTCTACTGATGGGAAATCCTGAAAAAGGTGAATCTAAGACTGAAAATAAATCAGTGATTGACAGGAAGTGGGCATGAGGGAGGGGCTGAGAAGAAAAGGACCTTGGATCGATCAAGAGATTAATCTGCCTTCTCAGCCACGTCCCTCTCCACCACTATTTTGATAGTGGTGATTGCTACTTGATTGTAATGCATTTGTCAAAATGCTTGAAACTGTTTACTAAGAATAGTGGATTTTACTGCATACAAATTATATATTAATAAACTGAACTTTTAAAAAAATTATAGTGGACAAAATATTTTAAAATAATCCTAAAATACAAGTATCAAGAGCTTTCAAAAAAGAATACCAATAAATAATATATAAGTAGTATAAAAATATAAAACTGGATCAAAAGAAAAATTTGCAAAACCTAACTTTTTTTTTTTTTTTTTTTTTTATTTTCTAATACTGGGGATTGAACCTGGGACTCTATCACTGATCTAAACTTCTAGCCCTTTTTTCTTTTTTAAAATTTT
>NW_022900922.1:21783200-21790558 GCF_012274545.1 Fukomys damarensis
ATTTTTTTTTTTTTTTTTTTTTTTAGTTTCTAATACTGGGGATTGAACCTGGGACTCTATCACTGATCTAAACTTCTAGCCCTTTTTTCTTTTTTAAAATTTTGAGACAGGGTCTTGCTAAATTGCCCAGACTGGTCTTAAACTTGTGAACCTCCTGCCTCAGCCTTTTAGTAGCTGGGATTCTATGGCATGTGCCAGCATGTCCCCCCCCCCATTAAGTTTACTGGTACATTTAAAGAAAACAATACAGTTACATTCATCATTGAGATCTTGTACCTTTACATGATATATCTTGATTTTTGTTTTTTCCCCATAACTCTGCCCTCCCTTCACCCCCTTCACCCTGTCCTATATACAAAGACTTTATTTCCATTTTTTCACATTTTTTTCTTTCCCCTTATTTCCTTTTCCCTCCCCTTCCCACTTCCCCTTCAGCCATTTTCTTCCTATTTCATGATCCCAATTATACCATTTGAACTTTATTTACATTTTTAGTTTTTCACCCAAGAGAAACTATGTGGTATTTACTCAAGTGTGTTCTATTTATTTCACTTAAGAGTATGGCCGCAATGTGCATCCATTTCACTATAAATGACTCTAATTTATCATTCTTTATGGCTGAGTAGTATTCCATTTTACAGAAAAACCACATCTTCTTTATCCAGTCTCCAGTTGATGGACATTTGGGTTGTTTCCAAGTTTTAGCTATTATGAACTATGCACCTTATAAACATGGGTGCACATATCACTGTGGTATATTTCTTTTACTTCTTTTGGAAAGATACCCAGTGCATCTAGTTTTGTTTTGTTTTGTTTTATCAGTTGCCATATTACTAAGTTGCCTAGGCTGCTCTCAAACTTTTGAGGTCAAATGATCCTCCTGTTTCAGCTTCCTGTATGTGGTTCTATAGGTACATTCCACCCAGGAAAAATTTTAAATATATGTAATACTTTGTTACCGATTTTTCCTTTTCTGTTTTCATCTCTTAATTTTCCTCATTGTCCCTACCTTGCTCATTCCTTCTTAAACAATTCAGTGAAAAAGCTATTGTATTGTGAGGATGTAAAATGGTAGAACCACTTGGGAAAGAGTCTGACAGTTCCTAGAAACCCCAAACATTAGTCTTCTCACAGGACCCATTTGTTGCATTCTTGGACCTTCCTTCCAGAGTAATGGAGACCTGCATTTATACAAGAAGCAAATGCAAATAGTCATAGCAGCTTTATTTGTAATAAACTCTGCACTGGAAATAATGTATCCTTCAGTCAGTGAATGGTTACACTACAGAATATCCACACTTTGGAGAAACTATGGAGACTCAGTTAAGCAGATATTCACACAGGATACCACCAGTGCCAAACTGACACACAATAACAGACCCTAAGTAGAGTAAAACTGGTACTTGCCAAGGAGCAGGCATGGCACGAGGTATCACAGTGAGTCCAAGTAGGGTGAAAGAAGAGGTGCTACGGTGACCACATGGAGAGACCATTTCCACGCCAGAGGATCAGGTCAATAAGTTAGCATCCTGAAGATAATAGGAGCCACATTTCTTACTGTGAAGTCAGAGACTAAAAAATAGGAAAAAAGAGAAAATAAAAATGATACTGGGTTGGACTGGATTGAATTAGTGGTGTCAGGATGAACTCACCTTCAATATATAGAAGTCTATACAGAAATAAACAGAACAACGTGTGTATGTGTATGTGTATACATACTAACCAAACTGCCTTCAATAAAACAGGGGATGTTTAAATCTTAGAGTGGATCGTGCTTCAAGGAAAAGTAGATTTCAAACTCAAATGATGTCACCCTGAGACCCATCTCTTTTCATTCAATTGGACTTTATTCTTCGACACCACAAGCTGTCAAGATAACTGGCATTAACTTCCAGGCTGATTTCCAGGTTCAAGTATAGGAGAAAAGAAACCAATTTACTTTTCACTCAACAGCCTCATCACAGCCAGTGATTTGCAAGTCTCACTGCAAATCTCATCTTGGGTAGTGATTGTTTCTGTGCCTAGCCCTGTTGAATCACCAGGGCAATGGCTGGTCTAAAGCTGAGCCACACCCACTCTGGGCCCTGGACTAGAATGAACTTTGTAGTACCTGGGCTGATCTCATGGGTCAGGGCAGGTCCACAGAGAAAAACCCAGTGCTTTTGCTAGAAGAAAGATGAATCGGTGCTACAGGGGAAAATGGATTTTCACCACGAATTTCATGTATTTTAGCAGCTTAACATTCCCACACACTTTTTTTGCACATAATGTAGCTAAAGACATGCCCACACTTCAGTATTGAAGCTTCATATATGGCCAAAACACAACCATCCAATCCTTAAAATATGGCAACTCATGGTACAAGTTCCGGTGTCCTGTGGCACAGTAGGGTGGCTGTAGTTAGCAATAATTGTTTTGTACATTTCTAAGTAGTAGGAAGAGAGCTCTAGTATTCACCACAAAGAAATGGAAAAATGTATATGGGTGGAGGATTAATTATTCCAATTTTATCCTTACGCAATGTAAGGATCCTTGCTACATATGTATCCAAATGCCAAATGTACTTCATAAATATGTATAGTCATTGTTCATCTTTAAAAATAAAAAACCCAAAGTCCTATAGAGTTACCCCATTGAAACACATATCTAAATTCTATGCCTAATTCCATATTGTCCAGCAAACCTAACTCAAAAGAAAAATACCACACTCACCAACACACCAAGCACAAAGGTAAATACAGAAGCAAATTAACCTGAGAGATGTAGACAAATCATCTGGTTGCCACTCTTGTGACTGTGGAAGCACAAGCTTCAGATCTGCTCCTAAGAGAACCCGCTGCTCAGCCATGAGGGTGCAAGTACCTGATACCTCCATTGATAGCACCTGCAGGATCCGGCCTAGCTTTCCAGCTGAGCCCAGATCCGATGGGCAGAGGCTGAGAAACAAGACAGGCTTCTTCACACCTAACCGTGTCTGTCCTTTGCAGACTATTTTAACATGATCTTTTGCTATGGAGCACTCCGTGACACTGGCTTAAAACGGTCTGCATTGCCAAAAGAAGGCTTCCCTTCCCTCTATACCTAATAGGCATTTCCCCAATAAATATTTTTGCTGCTGTGGTTAATAGTGATGTGTGTGTGTGTGTGTGTGTGTGTGTGTGTGTGTGTGTGTGTGTGTGTGTGTGAAAGGGGGCGTCTGCATGCTGGTGATCCAAACAGTCCAGCCCAAATTTGAACAAAGGCCTGGAGCTCACTGCAGAGTCCCATGCAGTCAGTATCAGGAGCCAAGGGCTTGTGCTGGAAGGCTGGAAATGGACATGCAAAGGTGACGGCGAAGACGGGAGCTCCTCCAGAGAAGCAGAAGTGAGACTTCCTATTTCTCTCCCTTTTTGCTCCATCCAGGCTACAAACACATTGGTTGGTGCCCTCCACACCTACAGGGGGTTTTCCTTCTTCAGCAAGTCCATCATCCACACAAACCCATAGCTATGCTAAACCAATCAGCTGGGTGTTTCTTATTCAAACAGACACAACTAGCTATCACAATAGTACAACTTGAAGGAATGAGACCCTCTATCCCCACTATCAAAATACTTGGAGGACAGAATCAATAATAAAAGTGACATAGAGGGCTGGGAGTACAGCACAGGGTCAGAATGTGGGTGCTTAACACACATAAGGACCTGAGTTCAGTGCCAGCACACACACACACACACATATGCATGCGTGCAGCAATATCATGATTTTTTTTCTGTTTTTATTACCTGGCATCCAGGTAATAAATCTTTGAAAAAAAATAGGGAAAAACAGTTGTCCCTATTTCACTGGACATATCATACACAGATGGACAGGAATTGAACCCAATACTTGCAATAGAGTGAATTTATTAACCTGCTAAATTAGCCAAAATGGTCCCTTTTCTGCCAAAGGCAAATTTTGTTTGTAGTTTGTTTTTGGTGCTGGACATCAAACACAGGGCCTTGCGCATAACTGAGTTACATCCTCAGATTTAATGGGTACATTTAAGGTAGGCATTGAGGAAGATTTCTCTTCCTGGGTCACACTGACTTAATACCAATCATATGGTACTAGAGGATGCCATAGTTTGAATCTAGAATTTCCCCCAAGGCCCACATGTTAGAGGCTGAGTTCCCAGGTTGGCGCCATTGGGAGGTGGGAGAAACTTTAAGAGGAGGGGTCCAGTAGGAAGTGTTCTGGTCAACTGGGAATGTGCCCTTAAAGGGAACACTTGGGACTCAGATTTTTTCTCTTCTTTTGTGTTCAGGACATGAGGTGAACAGCTTTGTGCGAGTACTCACTCACTGCCATGATGAGCTGCCTCCACACAGGCCAAAAATCAACAGACCACCTGTTCCTGGTGACCCCCCTAACACTGCAAGCTAAAATAAACTTCTCTTTACAAACTGATTAGCTCAGATATCTGTTACAGCAATGCAAAGTTCCAGAAAAGAAATGAAATAATCATCCAGTCTTCTTGTGGCAAAGCTTGGACTTTAGTTTTTGGTTTCGTTCCCTTCTCTAGGCCAAACAACTAGACCTACAGGTTTGTTTTTCATCTGTAGCTTCAAATGTTCTGCCCTTCTTTTCTATCTCTTAACATAAAGCTTTCATCTCCTCGACTGTCATGAGGCAATTCGGAATGCCCACCTGGGGCAGCAGGTGAACCTAATCTGCTCCAGGCCTGAATTCCAGTCGCATTTTTGTAAATGGTAATTGCCCACTTTGTCCAGCAGAAGCAGGTGAAAGGAGGTAGCTAGATGAGACCTATGGGATTAGGAACATTTTAACAATATCAACACAAGCTCCTAGATTTCAGAAGGACAACATTAAATTCAAGCTTTTCCTTTTGGGGTGCCATAACATAAGCCAAAAGAAAACAGCTAATAGAGGCTAAAATCCAGACATTATGGTATGTTCTCTAATATCCCATCCTTTTGCCAATAAAGGGTCTGTCTGAGTATCCCAGGCACATGACGATCATTTGGCCAGCTATTTCCTACTTTATATTAAGAGCTAAGATGACCAACTTTCAGCCTAGGACAGAGAAGTCTTCATACTTCTTGAAATTATCCTTGAGTGATGTACAATGTAGTGTCTTTTACACCCCATTCTGGTGTAAGTTTCTTCATCATTTAGAACTTCTTTTTGGTTGTAAATAACAGAAAAGACAATCCAAACTGGTTAAGATTTTTTTAAAGGTATGTTATTATCTTGTGTAACTGAAATTCTTTGTTTCAATCTTAATTCAATCAAGTCTTAGGAAGAAGTTAAACAAAGTCTCATCACAAAATACCATCTAGATTTATTCTCCATCTCCATGGCGCAACAAGACAACTGCCTGCCGTGTCATCTTATCCAATTCCATTCAATTAAAAAAATGTAACTGTAGGCTGGCAGAGAAGTGCACACGTCTAAACCCAGCACTCTGGGAGGCTGAAGCAGGAGGATCAAAAGCTTGCGCCCAGCGGGGCAATTTAGTGAGACCCTGTCTCAAAATAAAAATACAAAAGAACAGGGGATGTAGCTCAGTGTGCCAGCCCTGGCCCTGGATTGAATCCCCAATACCAAAAAAAAAAAAAAAAAAAAGTATGCCTTCCAATAATTAAAAAAATTCACTAATTTCTTTGCTTGATTGTGTTATAAACTATCCACTAATAAATTCATGTATTCAGGAGAATGTAATAGTCTAACCAGACTAAGTCATTTAAAATTTTTTAAATAAGACCCTTATCAAGGTATAATTCACCTTCTATAGAAGTGTACCCCATATGAATTCTTTGAAAGTAGGACACAAAATGCTACCATCTAAAGCACCAGGACAGAAAATGGGGAGACCTGGCTTCCTAGAGCAAAATGGCATTGTTACTAAAGGAAAGGTGAATGGAGGCAGCCACCAAAACCTGAGTTTAGGTAGTATGAACTGATTTGCTAAAGATCTCACCTGAGGGACTGCAAATTAAAGCTTTGTAGAGTTCAGCAATCACCCCCAAGGTGTTAGTCCTGAGACATTCAGTTTGAAACAACTTAGTGCTTTTCTATGAATGTTGAAAAGGTCTCAGGTTTTGGATTTTTATCTCCTTCTCTGCTTTGTTCTCCATTTTGTGTATATTAGACACAAAGACCAGCTTTCTTAATTTCCTGATTTACAACCACGCTCTTTACCCTAGCATTGTGTAATCCCCCACAGCATGCCGGCAAGTATGCAGGGTTGATTGAGAAATACCTGTATCAGAGCTTTCCATCAAGTTTTGATGCCATAACACAGGGTCACAGTCTCACATCATTTAGGGAAGGGTTCAGAGCCAAAACTTGGGATCAGTTGGCCCTAGCTTCAGATTGGTTTCTTTGTTTCTTCTGTTTTTTGTGACAGGGTCTCACTGTGTAGTTGAGCCTGACCTGGAACTCACTGTGTAGTCCAGACTGGTCTCAAACTCTCAACGATCCTCCTGCCTCAGCCCCCTGAGTGCTGGGATTACAGGCGTGTACCACCATGCCTGGGTTCAGATTGGTTTCTTAATTGAAGAGTGGGGATACTATTTCAGTGACAGTTATGGGGATTATAAATGAGATGATCTGTGTATAAGAGATAGAAGAAATACCAGTTTTTTTTTTTTTTTTTTTTTGCATTCCTCTTCTAATCTAATATTTGAGTTTGGAAGAAATACTTTGTTTTAATGCGTTCCTTCTGGCTAAGATCCCAGGAGTCAAATTCTCTCAAAATATCTCCAAGGGAGGATGAATCCTGTTAACTAAAGGCCCTTTATTTTTCCAGAATAGGGCTTGAATTTACAAAATTTAACCAGTAAGAGCTGGAAGATGGGTAAATCTGGAAGGAAGAAAAAAGAATCAGTGAAGGTAATCCTGAGGGAGTAACAGCGTCTGCTGGAGATGGTGCCTGCTGACATCTAGGGCTGGCTGTTGGCATTGTTTCCTAACTCCACACTCAGAGGCACAATGTTGTGGAGTGGAACAATCATGGTGGATGGAATATTCACACTGCAGGAATTGGCAACTCTGCAAATGACTTCTCTCCTCCCCACAAAGCACCGAGTAGTAATCATTTACCAGCATGACAGTGCTCCAGAGCAGCGAAGGGAATTGCTGTAGAAAATGACAACCTAAGTAAGTTATCCCTAGATCTCTCATCCACAGAAATTATGGTACAATGTTTATGGTTTTGTGTAGCAAATTTGGAATAATTTGCTAGGCAAGAGTAGGCAACTATTTTTTTCTTTTTTACGTTATCTTGTCATTCCTTCTTGATATTTTTAGTTAAGTCTTTTTCTTCACTGATTTTTTTTTTTTTTTTTTTTTTTTTTTTTTTTTTTTCTTTGGTT
>NW_022900922.1:21790593-21794712 GCF_012274545.1 Fukomys damarensis
CCTTTTTTTTTTTTTTTTTTTTTTTTGCAAGCTAATTCTTCTAGGAGTGAAGACAAAGGCCTGGCTCAGTACTGGCAAATGGTAACAGTGATTGTCTTTATTTGTATTATTCACAACAGGAATAACAAATGGTGCTTTTCTTCCCCCACGAGGCACTGATTGAGCTGCTTTCCTCAGAAATGACAGAACATAGCTCAAAGCCCCCAATAAAGGAGGCCATGGCTCCACTCGAGTCTCAGGAGACCAAGGAAATTCTCTCTGAGGTGGTGACATTTAAGCAGAATAAGAAGGCAACTGGAGGGAGCATGTGTGGAGCCAGGGAAAACATTCCAAGCAGTAGGCACTGCAAAGTCAAAGTCTCTGAGGTGGCCATAAGGGCCAGCGAGACCACAGTGTGTGAATAAGGAGAGAGCCGTGTGAAACGAAGTTTAGAAGCAGACTGAGATCAGCCATGCCAGGCCTTCCATGCCCTTAATCAGCAAGGGGTATTTATTTCCCTCAAGGAATTCTCAGAGATTACAATGTCACATTTCCTGATGCTCAGCATTGATGAGAGCTTCACTGACAGATACAATATTAATAGCAGATTGCCTTAAGGGTTTGAAGGGCAGGCCTGTCTCTAAAAATTTATCTGTGGGTTAAGTCAGATGAACCAAGAGCTGGATTGCACTGTTGAAAAGATCTGTGAGTTAATGCCACACGGCGAGATTAAGGGAGTTGTGGCAGCCCATCTCCAACATGGCCTGAATATTCCTCACTTTTGGATGCCTCCCCCAGTACAGCTGACTATATCAATAGGATATTGAGGAAGGACTGCGTGTGGCTTCCGAACCTAGGCTATGAAGGAAATCGAAGCGCCAGCCTTTTCTCTTGGGTCATTCGCACCGGCGAGGTCGATGGCCCAGTCACCAGGACTTTTCCAATGCAGAAGTGGGAATGGGGAGGAGCCAAGGCCTCGTGCCGAGAGGTGACATCAGCTTGCCCACCGTCACAGTGTCGACTTGCAGTGAGTCCTCCAGTCCCACACAAGCCTTCAGATGACCATCACTCTCGCTGACACAATCATGGCCACCTCTTGGGACACTCAGGCCACCACCGGAGTCAGCATAGCTGCTCCCCAAAGCCCGACCCACAGAAGCGGTAGAGAGACGAAAAGGTCCACTGTTGTCTTAGGATAGTATGTATTGGGGTATTGTTTTATGCAGCAGTAGATTAAAGCAGACATTATCAGAAACAGCTCTAATAAACTATGTGCTTCAATAACATTGATTCTGTTTATTCAAGGTGTTACCTGCAAGTTTAGACAAGTTATTCACCTTCGCTACACATCACTTTTCTCATCTTTCAAAAGATACTAATAATAGCATCCATTTCTCAGAATGTAACATGAAAGGACATAATAAATATCAATGTTTTAAGGTATAAAAGGGAATTATAAATAAGAGGTAATAAAACTCAATAAATGCCACCTGTCATTATTTTTTTCATCATTGTTGTTATTTTTATTCTTTTATATTTCTATAACCAAACTGCTTCTCCTGTTTTTCAAAATCAATTAGTACAACAAGTCAACCCGTCAAAATGCCAGAAATATTATCCTAGACTGATTTTATTCTTTCCTTTTCGCATTCACAAAGTCATTGTGTTCTAATGATTATATCTACTAAGTATTTTCAGATTATTTTCTTTATCCCTACTCTCACTGTCTTAATGCAGGTCTCCATCCACACCCATCTGGACTATTAAATAATAGATTCCTAAATGGTTTCCTGCTTCTAATCTTGTTCTTTTTAAAACTGTTTTCGCACTGCAGCCAGTGACCTGCCTGCTGCGCAAGATCATGAAACCCTTCCCCCGTGGCCACCTTTCTCTGGCTCTGCGACAGCTGTACATCTCCGCTCCTCAGCCTGTCAGGGCCAAGAAGGCTGCCGAATTTCTTTCCTCTCCTGAACAAGGCATATTCTTGTCAGTTCTCTTACCGGCTGCGCTATTGGGATAGAACATAGGGTAGGTCTTTAGCACTGAGCTACATTCCCAGCCCATTTTTTATTTTGAGACAGCCAGGCTGGGCTCAAATTTTCGATCTTCCTGCCTCAGCCTTCCAAAGGGCTGGGGATTACAGGCATAGGCCGCCACACCTGCCTGCTCTGTTGCATTCAATACCTAACTTTTGTAGTGTTGCTTTTCCTAAGAAGCATGGTATATTTTGCTTTATTTCATTGTTTTTCCTCTTGTTCATATGAGCTACAGGAGTCTTGATTAAAAAGCATATTTCCTAGCCAAATGCAATTCTGATCGCCTGTCAGTGGCTTCTACTTTTCATTACAGGAAGCTATTGATGATTCAGGTGACAGCTAGGTCTTGTGGTAAGTGACGTGTAGAGGCAGTCCCACTGCTAGACAATGCACAAGAAATAAACTATTAGCCAGGTGTGGTGCCACCTGCCTTAATCTTTTTTTGTGTATGTTTGTGATGCATAAAAACTACACTCAATATGGGGAATTGATAATTATGCATATCATATCTTAATCATTTCTTACTTCTGTTCCCCCCACTCCCACTCTTTTGTCTTTCCATATGGGAGGCTGAGGTAGGTTTGCAAGTTGGAGATCTGCCTTGGCCACTTAGCAAGGCCCTGTTCTAAAGACAAAAGGCAAAAAAGGCTGCAGCCAAGCATGGTGCCACATGCCTGTAATCCCAGCATTTGGGAGACACCCCCAAGGCTGAGGCAGGAGGATCTCGGCAAGTTCAAGGTCGGCCTGGGTTACATAAGTGAGTTCAAGGCCATACATAGTGAGAGCCTGTCTCAGAAAACAAAACAACAACAAGTGAAAAAGGCTGAAGTGTAGCTCAGTCACAGAACATGCATGAGGCTCTGGGTTAAATCTCCAGTTGAAAAATAACTTATTCAAGAATATATTGGTGTCTTTTTCACTCCGGATGTGGTACTTAGTCCCAGTACAGCAGCATCTGTAAGCATCCCTAAGCGTCTGCTCTCAGCAGTAACTATTCCAGCCCTTGAGAAATACTTTTCCACATCTCAGTCAATGACCTTGAAACCAAAGAGCTCAATGCTGTCCAAACACCACGAAGGTCTGCCAGCTGTGCCCCATCAATTTCAGAAATGGGCAGTGCTTCAGCAGGGAAGGTTTGAGAGGCAGAAACACTGCAGAAAGGGAAAATTCAAAATAATTGTCATGACAAATCCTCCTCGAGATGAAGGCAGTAGATTCTTAGCTAATGAGTTATTATTCCCTGAAAGGGCTGAGAACCATTCTCTTGCTAGTAGTGGTGGACTGGCAGCTTCCCTTGAATTACTTCAGTATTTGAAACAATTGCACATGAGAGCTGAACAAAATAGTGCAGGGTTAAATCATCACTGATTCCTTTTTGTTTGTTTGTGTGTTTGTTTGAGATAGGGTCTCACTATGTAGCCCAGGCTGGCATTAAACTAGTGGCAATCCTCCTGCCTCAGCCTCTCAAGTGCTGGGATTACAGGCATGTGCCACCATGCCTAGCAGGTGATACTGATTCTTTATGCAGACTTCAAAAGCTAGGTTTGTGATGTGCTCTTAGTGTTATGATATTTATAATTTACTCATATTTAATTAAAGTTCTCACAGTTAAATTTAATTAGCTTTAAAATGATTTAAAAACTCAGTATTAACTTTAATTCATAATGTTATTATAACTTTAATATCTCTATTTTAGAAGCTAACATTTTTCAAAAATGTATGAAAATAATTTTATTTTCCAATATTTTCATTTACACAGTTTAGTAAAGATAATTTAAAATTTGTATATGCTAACTACAATTACATTTATTAAAATCTCAGATTATTACTGTCAGAACTCAAATTATGTGAAAATCTTGATTACAATACTAGTCAAGAGAAATAAATTTGATAAAATAAATATATGATAATTTATGAATTGCATATATCTTTTTTTTACACATTTCAACATGATTTATACATCAATTGATACTAAAAGCAGAGATCTTTGGTATTTTGTAACAGCATAGCTTTACATACTTTTCAAAACTTTTGCTACTATAAAGGGTCATTTATCAAAGCAGAAGAAGGATGAGATATATTCATATATACAACATATATATAT
>NW_022900922.1:21795783-21796831 GCF_012274545.1 Fukomys damarensis
ACGTACATACACCCACACACACACACTGGGACTTTAAACCAGCGCCTTACACACTGAGCTACATCCCCAGCCCTATTTTATTTATTCTACTTTATTTTGAGAAGGGGTCTCACTGGGTTGTAAAATTGCCCAGACTGGGCTCAAACTTTCAATCCTCTTACCTGAGTGTGCCAGAGCACCCACTGTGGGATTATAAGCTTATATTTCATATATATTATGTTTGTATGTACTTATAAGATACAGAGACACACAGCATACTCTTGCCTTGGAGTCAGGGAGACACTTCAGGCTCATCTGTGGTCCCCTGGGAATCTTACGCAGCACGCTCTCTTTAGAGAGCAATGCTCATGATTTTATTTGGAAAATTTCACCTTTTATAACCTTGGCAGAAGTCTAGAGTCACCTCGGGGTCTTTCTTTGTTCATTTTTTGACCTGAATATCCTGGATAACTCTAACTCAAACCTTAACCCTGCATTGTTATGTTTAGAAAAAGAAAACATTCTCAGGGCTTTTTGCGGGGAGAAACCATAGGCTGGTTCATGGGGAAGGGGTGGGGTGGGGGCAGCAGGTCCACTGCTCCAGGCCAGGGCTTTTGATACTTGTTATGACAATGCATTAGAAACCTTCTTCTTCCTGTTTAGTGACAATGAACTAGGAGTTTCTAGAGGGAAATGTAGACTTGCTCTTGAAAGAGCAGTGAAGAGACTTTCTGCTCTGTTTTGGTTACAATGGCTCTATCTTATTTCTCTGCTAGTCTGATCCTATACATGTTCTGTTTGCAAGGATTCTTCAGATCTTGCATCTACTCCTTTGGCCCTTCTAGCCTTCTAGTGTCATTACAAGTTACTACCTTTAAAATATCTTTCCTGGCGTTCTAATGGGTGTATGTACAAGTAGGGAAACCACTGTTTGTGGTTAGTGTGTCATCTTCATCCTGACACAGTTACCGACATTTTAAATCTCAATGCTCGGCACTTGCAAGTGCTAAAGACACCAGGGTACTTGAGTTCTCAACACTGGCATATGTACACACACACACACACAACG
>NW_022900922.1:21796858-21829525 GCF_012274545.1 Fukomys damarensis
CGCATATGTACACACACACACACACACACACACACACACACACACACACACACACTGCCTTTGCCTGCTGTGTCATGCTTCTGGGTCTTCTCTGTTGTCTTAGTATTGTTCCTCCTTTTCTTAACCTGGTGAACTCTTCTTAGCTGTCATTAAAAACTCAACCCCAGCATTCTTTTCCCCCACAGAAAAATTAAACAACCAACTAAATTAAATATCTCTCAGAGGTTTCTTTTTGGGCAAAACCCCCTTTTCTAATACCTGTATACAGTGTGTCTTTGAGGTTGCCTGATGAAAACTTTGATTTACTCTAAAAATTTACTCACTGCTTATCTGACATTCAGGTTTAGCTGTGCATCCTGGTTCTGCTTTCTAAATGTAGAGCATTATCTACCTCCTCATTTGCTGCACTGTATGGAATGTGAAGCTACGTGGGTGTCTCCCTGGGTACCGGAAGTTCCACGCAGGAAGTAACCACGCCCCCACCCCCACTTTGGAGAGAGATTGGGAAAATGGCAGGACAGAAACCATACCCTTTAAAATGTTACTTATTTATTTAAAATGTTTAAAAATTTTTTATTGACTGACTCTAGTACTGGGGATTGAACCCAGGGCCTCTGCAGTGATCTACATCCCCAGAACTTTTATATTTTTATTTTGAGACAAGGTCTCACTAATTTTCTCAGGCTGGGCTCGAACTTGAGACTTTTCAGCCTCAGCTTCTTAGAGTGTTGGGATTACAGGTGTGTGCCACTATGCCTGGAATATTTTCTTTTTAAATCTCTGATTCCCTAGTGGCTAGCAAATTGTCATGCTAGGATATATTAGGCAGGATGTTTTAGTTGCAAGTAACAAAAACAAACTCACGCCCCTTTAAGGCTTGATTGTAGGGAGGATTCCAGGGCCAGAGTGCAACTGGCTGTAGTATGCACAGGAACCCATTGCTCTGTCTTCATCACTCCTTGATCCGTCCAGCTCCAGGACTACCTTCTCCTTAAATCACCATGGCTTTCTCTGCTACTCGATTTGCCCAGAAGATGATGGGGCTTCACCTTGGAAGGGCTACTTCTCCATGCACAATAAAAATTCGCTTCTCTTAGCCTCAATTCCAGTTTCTAAGGAAGATACTGTGTTCCATCACCTGATTCTAGGAAGAGAGGCTCATGTCATACCCGGGTCACTCGTGACTCATAGCTTGATAGCAGAGTAAAGGCTGATGCTGAGAAGGTTTCTAGTATATAGGTGCTATATCAATTAGTCAGGTTCTCCAGAAAACAAAACCAATAGTGTGTGTGTGTGTGTGTTGTGTGTGTGTGTGTGTGTGTGTGTGTGTGTGTGTGTGTGTGTGTGTGTGTGTGTGTGTGTTTTCCATATTTCCATCACTGGGACAAAATACCTGACACCCACAATTTAAAGGATTTTATGTTCGCTAACAGTTTCAGTGAGCTCATTTCCTGGTTTGCTGGCTCCAAGGCAGGAACATCATGTCAGAGGAGGATGGCATGCTCCTCACATCAAAGCAGCCAGGAAACAGCAAAGGGAAGAGCTGGGGAGAGACATAGTGCAACCCCTCCAGGTAACGCCCCCAGAGACCCACTCTAATCAGACCTCACCTCCTAACGGCACATTCAGCTATGAGGATTAATCTATTCATTATTACAGTGCAACTACTATCCAGCTACATTCCCAAAACCCCACCTCTGAACACATGAAACTTTGGGGGATGTTCTAGATTTATTTAATAAATGGCTTTAATAAATTGGTTTATATGACTATAGAGGTGTTAGAAAGTGCAAATCTTCAGGGTGGGTGGGAAGGCTGGAGAACCCAGGAAACACTGGTACTGTGATTCAAGCCCAAAGACTCTGTATGTGCTGGCAGGAGCTTCTCTTGCTCCGTGGCCAGTTTTGGCTTTATCTGATCTTTATCTGATTGTATGAGGCTCACCTACACTGGGGTAAGAGTGGAAGCAATCTGTTTTCTTCAAAATCCACTAATTTAAACGTTAATCTCATCCCCAAACACCTTCACAGAAACATCTGGGTAAAATCTGGGCATCACAGGCTAGCCAGACTGATACATAAAATGTAACCCTTACAGATGTTCAATAAACATTTACTGACTTGAACTACTTTTGTTGCTTAGAACATTTAAAGCAGTGTTATCTCCCAGACATCCTCAGTGATATTGTGATTTCTGGATCCCAGAATGAAAAACAGTAAGGTCAGCTCTTGAGCCCTGACTTTTTTATTCCATGAATCTTAATTTAATGGATGTTTCTCTCTTCATGTTGGTTCTAGAAAAGTTGGAGTTCAGCTAGTGTTCCTTTTTGAGCAAATGTGAAGTCGCTTACAGATGTTTTTTGTACACTGATCTCATTCCTATCTACACATTATTTTTAAAACAACCTTCATTTTTCATTTTTAATTGCCTCACTAATTTGTTTTTATTTAACAGTACTTTATGACAAGAGTATGGATTAATAAAGAAAGCACTTGTCAAAATTCTTTATCTTTTCATAGAGCAAATACCAACATCTTTCTTTTTTTAATCATTCTGAAATGAGCAATTTATATTTTTTTAAAAGTCATCATATGATCTGGTTCCCACATCCCTTCCATTCTGGGATTCCTGTTTACAGTTCTAAAAGAAACTCAGCATATATCATCAATTTCTTATCATTCAAAGCATAATGAAAGTCAAGTGCTCAGCGTTGCAATATGTTGTCAAAACACCTCCAGGCACTTTTTTATACCAGCTTAAATTGCTCTTCTTTTCCCATTTTGAGACATATGCTCTTTTCCTCAGATCCTCTAAAATGTTGACTTCTAAAAGTGGCCCTTTGTTCGGGAGTGGAAGAACTGAAAAGTGAGGCAAAAATGAGCTGAGCATAACAGGAAAGAGAACCAAGAGAAGAAGGGGTCTTTATGATTATATCTGAGCAGGTTTTAACAAACAGGGCTGATATTAGAATTTTCCAGAACAAGCTGGAAAGTCTCCTTCATCTTAGTCATCCTTTTACATAATTGTTATGGCTTATATCTAGATATCCCCTCCAAGCCTCATGTGATCATTGGTGCTTTTCAGAGGTGGCTGAATCTAGAGTACATGGATGCAGGGATCAAGGGTATGTGAATACTAAATTAATTCCCTGATTGGTTTGGCATAGCTCTGGGTAGGATTAAGGATGCCCCACCTTGGGTGTGAGTGCTACCATCCTACAGGTGAATAGCCTCAGTGGCATATAAGGGACAGAAAGATCATTGCTTGTCATTTGTTGCTTGCTGCTTTTGGTGCCTTCTGCCTGCCATAAACTATTTCCCCTCTGCGATGCCCCTCTGCCATGCTACTCTGCTTAGAAGCCAATAGATTATGGACTGAAACCTCTACATACTGTGAGTCAAAAATGAATTTTTCCTTCTTTAACTTTGGGCATTGGGTATTTTGCCCTAGCAAGAAGGAAAAGTAACTGAGATAAGTGTGGGAGTTTCAGTGCAACCAATCTATATTTTGGGTTACTGAACCAATAAGAAATTCACCATAATACTTAAAAAGTTGGGGCTTTCCATGTGCATTTGGTGTTCTTCCAACAGTCTTAAAGTGTGGTTGCAGCTTTATGTAGAGAGCGCCAAAATAGGAAGCAGCCAGAGGATAATTCCATTTCCTTTTCTATTATTTTTCTTTATCATCTTATTGCCCTCAGTAAGAAAAACAGCAGCCTAAAACAGGAATTTTCATAAGTGATATGGAATATTACTAAAAGGTTGGTGTTATCTATTTCAGGCATACCAAATAATCACTTGAAGAAATATGAGATGAAAAAATGATAATTTCACCAAAGAAAATAACTTTGTCATTTTAATTTGAAGAGTAAAATAACTAGAGAATGAGAGATGTATAAGCATTGCACAACATTTCCCCCAAAGTACAATAAATAGGGAGAAAAAAACACAGGCCTAAGATCTTGAACTGAATAAGTGTCTATTAATAGAAAATATTAGGAATATTATTTTATTGTCTCAGATCTTCCATTAATAGCAGGCTATGAAGAGCAAAATTGAAATCCTAAGGTCTAACATGGCAACTGCTGACATTCAGTGACAAGAAGGGTTATGAGCTTTCAGAGGTGGGGTCAGTCCTAGGCAAGAGCAGCCAAGCCCATGGGAACTTGAGAGAGGAAAGAATTGAGGAGAAGCAGAGGTGTATAAAGTAGGCAGTGAAAGTTGGAGAAGAGATATAGTCAAGAAGTAATAAACAGGGAGCGTAGCTCAGTGGTGGAGCACATGTTTAGCATGTGTGAGACCCTAGGTTCCATCCTCAGCATCTTAAAAAAAAAAAGGAAGAAAGGAAAAGGGAAAAGGAAAAAGCAACACATCATTAAGAATGGCTCAGAAAGTCCTTTGTCACTCCAGATATTTTCCCTAGGACTTTCATGAAGGGAAGGGGAAAGGCAACTAGGGCAATTTTCTTGCTCCTCAGCTCTTCCTGTCTTCCCAATTGGTACCTGTCCACAAAACAGTCTTGCCTAGGACTTTGAAGGGAAACTAACAGATCACAGCCGGGCAAAGGGCCTGGAGGAAAAGTAGTTTTTTATCAAGGACATTCTTGACCCCATCTGCACACATCAGCCCTTCAAGCAAGCTCTAAGAAAAGCACTGGTAGAGCTGCTGCAAGAAAAATCTGAATTTTCTATTTTTATTTTATCAGAAGACTTTACTGTAGCATGCTGCAAATAAATTAGATTAACACAATGTATGGCACGGTATTCTTCTATAATTCTTTTAGACCTGCACCATAATTATATCAGAAATACACTGATAGTAAGACATTACATCTGGCTCTCCGAAGACCCATTGGCTGTCAATTTCTTACCTTTATTCTTCTGGCATTGTGCAATTCAAATTCAAAAAAATATTTTTATTATTTTAAAAAACTTACATACAAAAATAATCCGTAATACAAAGTAAGCATCTGTGATGCATAATAATAAAACAGGTACCTGTGAACTCATCACTTAAGAACAGGTACAATACCGTTGTTTTATTTTTTAAATTTTTATTTATTTTTTGAGACTAGGTCTCAATATATATTCCAGCCTGGACTTGAGCTCACTAGGTAGCTCAGGCTGGCCTTGAATTTGCTTGCAGTGATTTTCTTGATTCAGCCTCCAGAGTGCTGAGATTACAGGTGTGCACCACCACACCTTGCAATACTGTTGTTTTAAACTGTGTCCAACTTGTAAATATTTTTCATGGATCACCTTTTCATGGTGCATCTTAAAAATCATCACCAAACTGAAGTTGGCCTAGGTTTTCTTCTATGTTATCTTCTAGAAGTTATGTAGATTTGCCTTTTGTATTCAGTCAGGCCTTTTACATTGAATTTTTTTTTTTTGGTTTGGTATCAGGGATCAAACTCAGGACCTTGCTTGCAAGGCAAGAGTGGAACCACTGAGCTAAATCCCCAGGCCTGCATTGATTTTTATGAAGTATGTAAAGAGTATGTGTAGACACATTTATGTGTGTGTGTGTGTGTGTGTGTGTGTCTGGTCGGTCCAGGATCATTTGTTGAGAAGACTATTTTTTCACTACGGAATTGTTTGCCTCTTTATCAAAGCTTGATTGACTACATTTATGTGGATCTATTTCTGGACTCTCTATTTTTGATCCATGGATCTATTTTTCTTTTTTGCCAGTGTCATGCTGTCTTGGTTGCTATAGCTTTATATTGTCAATCCTCCAACATTCTTCTTCAATATAGTGTTAGTATTCTTTTTTTTTTTTTGCCTCTCCATATGTACCTTAGAAATAGTGTGTCAATATGAACAAAATAGTTTGCAGGGATTCTGAATGGGACTGAGTTAAATATACAGGTCAAATTAGGAGGAATGATATGCTGAAATTGTCGAATTGTTGTATTCATGAACATGATATAGCTCTGTGCCAGTATTTATATGGTTCTTGAACTCCTTTCATCAGCCGTTTGTGCAGTATTCCTCATGTAGATTTTTTTTTGTTTTGTTTTGTTTTTTAGCAGCACTAGAATTAAAACCAGGGCCCAGGACTTTTTTATGTTTTTATTTTAAGACAGGGTCTTACTAAGTCACCTAATGGCCCAGGATAGGCTTGAACATGCAATTCTCCTTCCTTGGCTTTCCACAGTTTATACTGGGATTACAGGCATAAACCACTGCACTTTGCTTTCATGTCAGTCTTACACAAAAGTATACTTTTGTTAACTTTGGACCTAATTATGTCTCTTTTTTTTGTGCTAATGTAAATACTATTGTTTTTAAACACGTTTAAATTCCTTTGTCCATTGATGGTAAGTAGGAATACAGTTAAAGTAATAAACTAACTTTATATCCTACAACATTGCTATGATCACTTATTATTTTAATAGTTTGGTGTTTTTGTTGTTTTGAGATTTTATACATAGACAATCATATTACCTGCAAACACTGTTTTATCTCTTCCTCCCCAGTATGTAACTTTTATTTTTTTTTTCTTGTCTTATTGTTTTAGTCAGGACTTCCAACTTAATGTTGAATAGAATTGTTGAGGGAAAATATCTTTCCCCTGTTCCTGATTTGGGGGAAGAAAACATCTATTTTCTCATCATTAATTATGACACTAGTCATAAGGTTTTTACAGATATTCTTTATCAACTTGAGAAATTTCTCCTCTCTTTGTAGTTGCTATTAGTCTTTACTGAAAATGGACATTAGATTTTGTGAAAGACATTGCCTCCATCTTTTGATGTGATCATATTTTTTCTTTAGCTTGTTGACATAATGGATTACATTAATTGACTTTTGAATGTTGAACTAGCCCTGTATACTTGAAGAAAATCCTACTTTATTGAGTATAAATTGTATAGATTGTTATATTACATTCTTCTATTTTGTCAAGGAATTTTGAATCTTTATTCATTAATGCTATTTGTCTGTACTTTTTCATTCTTGTAAAGTCCTGTCTGGTTTTGGTATTAGGGCAATGTTAGCATCATGGAATAAGTTAGGAAGTATTACTTTTGTTAGTATTTTCTGGAAAATATCAGAGACAAATGGTATAATTTCTCTCTTAAGAGTTTGGTAGAATTCACTAGCAAATCCAGGGTTGTTTTGGAAAGTAATTAACTACTAATGCAATAAGTTTAATACATACAAACCTACACAGATTACCTACCTGTCCTTGTGTGAGTTTTTGATTGATCGCGGCTTCAAAGAACTGGTTCATTTCATCAAAGTTATCAAATTTGTGGGCATAGAGCTTTATTTTTATTAATGTCCACAAGATCTGCAGTGGTGGCCACTCTTTTATTTAGACATCTATCAATTTTATTGGTCTTTTTTATGGTTTGATTTTATTCACTTTCTTTAGCGAGGCCTGGAAAGTGGTCTAGTTTATGAATATTCTATGAGAGCTTGGGCAGAATGTGCATTCTGCTATTGCTGAATTAAGTATTTGACGGGTGTCAATTAGATGATGATGCTGTTGAGTTCAACCATATCCTTACTGATTTCATGTCTAGTGACTCTGTTAATAACTAATGTAAGAGTTTTGAAGTGTTCAACTATTATATAGATTCATCTGTTGCTCTTTACAGTTCTTTACATTTTTACTACATGTTTTTGATATTATGTTGTCTGGTGCATATACATTAAGGATTGTTGTGTTGGAGAACTGATCTTATTATTCTTATTATTATTTGATACAGGGTCTGACTCTGTAGCTCAAGTTGGCCCTAAATTAAGCATGCCTCCCAAGTGATGGAATTACAGGCATGCGCCACCATGCCTAGAGATCCTATTTTATGTAATGACCTCCATTCCTGATAAGTTTTATATATTTTTGTTTTTTTTTTTTATTTTTATTTTTTTTGGTATTGGGGATCAAACTCGGGTCTTTGTGCTTGTGAGGGAAGCGGCAGAACCACTGAGCTAAAACCCCGGCCTAGTTTTATATGTTTTGATGAACTTAATATAACTTCTTTAGCTTTTTTTGGATTAGTACTTGTGTGATATGCCATTCTCCATTCCTTTACTTTTATTTATTAAAAAATGTTTGGAACCAGATGTGTTTGCACACACCTGTAATTCCAGCACCTGGGAAGGAGAACTGCCATGAGTGTGCGGCCAGCCTGAGGTATGTGGACCTGAGGCCAGCCTAAACTACTCAGCAAGACCTGATCTCAAAAGATAAAACAAACAATTACCATGATAGGAACACTCGAGATGTACATTTTAAACAAATTTGTAAGCGTATGCTATCAAGCTATAGGCACAATGTTATAAAGCACTATCTGTAGAACTTAATCATTTTTATAACTGAAACTTTAGACTTGACTGGAAATTCACCACTCCCCCCTCCCTGAGCTCCTGACAACCTTATTCCACTCTCTACTTCCCTGTGTTTGGCCATTTCAGGTATTCATATAAGTGGGGTCATACAGTATTTATTCTCTGTGACTTATCATAATGCCACAAAGGTCCTCATATAGGGCAGGGTTTCCTTCTTTAAAAGGCAGAGTAACATTTCATTTTATGTATCTACCACATTTTCTTTATCCACTCATTCATTGATAGACATTGTTTCCACATCTTAGCTATTGTGACTAATGCGGCAATAAACATGGGAATATAAACATCTCTTTGAAATCCTGATTTTGGCGCTTCTGCATAAATATCTAGAAATAGAATTGTTTAATCAAAAATTTTATTTTTAATTATTTGAGGAACTGCCACTATGTTTCTCATAGTGTCTTAGTTACTTTTTTTGTTGCTGAGACAAAATATACAATACCCTAAGTTAAAGGAGGAAAAGTTTATTTCAGCTCAGAGTTTGTAGAGGTTTCAGTCCATAGTCAACTAACTCCAAGGCAGGGTGGCATTGTAAGAGGAGAAACAGTTCATGGCAAAGCAGGGAGGACACAGTGAAGCAACAAGCAGCTGGAGTGAGCCTGTCTTTCCTCTTTATTTCATCCAGGTAACAAGCCTTTTGGGTGGTGCCACAGATATCCACAGTAGAGCTGGTCTTCAGTATATCCATCCATTCAGCCACATCTAGGACTATACTAATTACAATCAGTGGACTGATTTAAATTTAGTACCACACATCCTTCGTTTCACATACCCTAGATCCAGCCAGCTCTGAAAAGCCCCACCTATGACTGCTTTGGGAGGGACATCTGGATACAAGCCACAAAACATGACAGTGGAGTCATTTTACATTCTCATCTGTTCCAATGTTTATACAAATTTAACAACATGTTTTATCTTCTGCTTTTGTTTTTTTAATGGTAGCCATTCTAACAAGTGTGTGGTGATATCTCATAGTGGTGTTAATTTGCATTTCCCTGATGATTTGCCTTAGTATGCTTTGTATTTTTTGTTAAAAACCACATTTTGTATTGGGTAAAAGGAATAAAGGAAGATGGGGTATTATTAGTGTTGTTTTATATTTATGGGTAGGAGTTAGGCCGTTGCTGTAGCTGTAATGTCAAAGACTAAAATTTCCTATGATGCACTTCTTTTTAGCTTCTGTCATCTTTAAAGAAATAGTCTGAGGCTTATAGTTCTTTTATTTTTAATCCCCTATTTTATATGCAGGCTCACTGATATGGTGGCAAGGTGTGGGGAAAGGAGGGAAGCATTTGACAATGTATTAGACTTCAGTCTTTTAATGTGTCTGGATTGTGACCTTCACAAACTTCTCAGCTTTTATTTTTCTCTTTAGCTTTTCACCCTTCCCTTTCCTGACACCCACCCTTCTCTCTTTCCCTCTTAGGTGGGCTGGATTTAGGTAATTCCATTCCTCCACACCGATAAGATGCTGCTGCAATAGTTTTCCTGTGAGTAGGCCGTTGTTGAGGAAATCAGAATGCTCAGTTACTTCTCTCTCATGATGCAAATTTCCTCAAATCTTCACCCTGAGACCTTGGTAGGACTAGTTACTGGAGAGGAAATTTACAATAGCATGAGGGTATCTCTTAAGTCTGGATCTTCAGGAAATATTCTCGTTAGTCCATGCCCGGATTGATTCCAATACCAGATGCTGGTTCTAGTGGCCACTTTTGCTCTGGTAAGCTATGATTCTTCATATTGACTTGTCTCTCCAGTTTTCTAGCAGTATATTATTTCTGGATCTTCTTTCTTTGGTGGATCTAAGGGCAGCTGTTGGTTTTCAGATTGTTTAGCTTTTTTTCTTGTGAGGCTTTAAGACATAGTTTCTTCCCTCTTCCCATGTTGGATGGGACACTGTATCATGTTTTATATAAACCTTGTAACAAAAATTTTTCAAAAATGAAAAGAATGTATGTAAGTTCATGATAAGTGAAAATTACCTCAAAATAAAATTTTATCATACATAAAAAAAATTTTATTGAAACAGCCATGTTCTTTAAGGCCTATGGATGATTTTATGCAGAGATAGAGACCTTATGGGCAACAATGCATAAAATACTTATTTCCTGGCTTTTTACAGAAAAAAATTCAATTCCTCAAACACGTTAATATTTCTTTATACCATGCATCTTCTTTTTGTGCTACCTTCTAAGTGGTTTTGTCAAATTTGCTTTCCAGTTTCTCCAGCTGTATTCACTGATTTAATAATTTTTTCTCAAAAATTTCCTTTACCACCATATTTTTAATATCTTTTATTCTTTTTCATCTTATCTGACAAACTCTGGTAATCTTATTGCTCACTTGTTTTTTTGTGTTACCATCTTTTGATCATTTCATAATGCTTGCTTTGTAGTCTGCATTGTTACTTGACTTCTTTGAGGACTAAATGTGTTGCTACTTCTGCTATTAATGTTGTTTCCTTATGTATTTGGTGCTTTGATTGTGAGCTCATATTTGGTGGGTCCGGTTGGGGTATTACATTAACCCTCTAAGAAGAGTTGCTTTTGCTCTTGCTGGAAGACTAAGGAATGACTACATGATGGTTAACATTGTCAACCTCATTGGGTTGAGGAACACCTAGGAACTTAGTAAAGCACATTTGAGTGTTCCTGTGAGGGTGTCTCCATAGATGACTGGCATGCGGGACAAACTGGTGAGGGAGACCTGCCCTGAGGGTGGGTGATACCACTCACCAGGGTGGGGGTCCAGATGAGACAAAAGCTGAAGGAAGAAGTAATCAGCACAGGTTCTCTGGCTTTTCCTCTCTCTGCTTTCTGGCTGCCATGAAGTGAGTTTTCCACTGCCATGATGCTCTGCTTCACCTTAGGAACAATGGAACCAGCCAACCATGGACTGAAACCACGAGCCAGCACAAACTGTTTCTCCTTTGTTATTCTGTCACAGACAAGTAAAGCTGACAACACCTAGGAACACTCAAGTCTTCGGTTAGGTTCTTCACTTTCTCGACTGATCCAAGACTTTGCTTCTCAGTTCCACCATCAGTGACGACACTGGCAGCTGTCCTTAGGTGTGTGTTTCTCTTGTGCTCATGCTTAACCTTCCAGCCCAGTTATTTTTTATTCTTCTGGTTCTTTGGCTCTTTCCCATTATCTCAACAAAATAATTATATTTTGTTGAATCTAGATGTTTTGTTAACAGGTTTCCTGGCTATCTAATCTGCCCCATTTCCAGATGTAGAAATCATATATATATATGTATTTTTTACAACTAATTTTGCCCCCTACTTTCCCAGGAATATGCATGAGGATTTCTGTACTTTGTACCTTCCCCTTTTCTTTGTGTCCCTATGCCTGCCCTTTCCTTCACCACTTCTTCACTTCTTGTTAAACATGTTAAGATGCCCACACTCTCAATCAGTGGTGATGGTACTTCCTTTTGACTAAAGAAATACTCATTCTTTGGTCTCTTACCAAGGTCAGAATTTAGCTGTGGTTCTTTTTTAAACATCTTGGTTTTGTCTCATCTCACTACATATACCATGTGTGTGTGCATACACACGCACACACCTTTCATTCTCATTTAAACACACTCTTTATGGGCATGGACTACTTTTTATTCACTGATGTTATTATCTCATCTCTCTCTGGAACTGCAGTGCTCTTTTTTTGTTTCTTGGGTCTCCAGAGTATGCTGAAAAGCTAAATGCTTTTTCTTCTCCACTTATAGCACTATCCACACATTGTGCTGTCATTTTCAGATTGACTAGTTAGTCTTCAGCTCTTGTCATCAGTTGCAAATGGCTTTACATGGAGACAGGCATATGAAAATACTTTATAAATGGTTAAGTTCTCTTTGGTGGTCAGGACAATTCAGTAATGAGATATACAGTACAAATTAGGATTCAGCTGATATAAATGCCTGGCTCTCCGTATGCAGAAAAGCTGTCTTCAATATTTCTAAAGCTACGAAGTGCTGTATACAGATAATCTTTCAAGGGGGAAATGGAATATTCTTTCTATAGAAGCTGCTGCCAATTTGATTCTTCCTCTAAGTAGAGCAAATCCATTTTTATCCAATACTGAAGACAAAAAACACACTGAGAAGTTAATCCAAATGCACTCTTCCTAGTGATTTCCTTCTGTCTCCCAGTGTACTGTGCACATAGGCTGAGAGTATAGACTGCCATGCACCCACCAAATGTATGGAAGAGTCGAAGGAATTCTGGTTCTAGGAAAGAATGCAGATAGGAATATTTCAGAAGCTTGGGTTAATTCAAGCTTAATTAACTCTGAGAGGCTACAGTTCCGAATCAAGACTAGGATAAGGAAGTCTTCTGATGCGCATATGTGAGCAGGGGAACCAAGACTAGATAGTACAGAAGGAAGAGCATAAGACTGAGTCTGGAAACCGTGTTGATTAAAACATAAAAAACTGATGATTGAATTGTGACGAAGAAACCAGCTCCTTACGTTACTCTTGAACTTAGTGTAAGTCTATGATTCTGATTATTATCAGATGACATGGTTCTGCTAAAGTTGAAAAAGTAGATCTTGATTAATGAGTTTGGTTCACTGGCTTATAGCGCTGTAAGTTTTAATCCTGATTTGTGAAGTCACTGCAGTTGATGTAGGAAAGAGAAGGATGGATCCTGTCCGTCAATTAGGCATTCACTTTTATTACTCTGTATATGTCCAAATTCTGAAACCTTGTTGCAAAAACAGTGCTGGCATTTCCAAGGCTGCTTTTGTTCCACGTTTCTCGTGGCACTTCTGAAACACTCCAGCACCAGGAATTCTACACCTTTGTGATGGTGCTCTACACACACAGACACACACGCACCATCCATGTTTTTTTTTTTTTTTTTTTTTCCATATCAGGGATTGAACTCAGACCCTTGTGCTTATAAGGCAGGCAGCAGAACCACTGCGCTAAATCGCCAACCCCCATATCTGGTCTTATAGCAGTTTTGGAACACTTGTTCCAGCTTTAAGCACAGACTGAAAGGCTTAGCTCTTCGTGTTCTACAGAACATGGCAGCCTGCTGGAATGTGACTTTAATTTCTGACTGACTTCAAGCTGAGTCATTTTGTGCAGTCAGTGTAGGAATTCCTGTTGGCTTCCTGATGCATGGCCTGCAATTTAATCTTGTCATTTCCCTTGACATGAGGGTTGTAGTCTAGATCTAAATTGGGGCTCCCTGGCTTCCAAGGTGCCAGGAAAAGGATCTTTTGCTTTATTCAAGTTTGAGTTTCATCCACCTGGGCAATCTCTCCAAGCACCCCTGCATTCAGATGCACAGGCCTGAGACGAGGAGGTGGCCCTCACCACCTTCCATTTGGATCACTGATTCTCTGTAAAGCTGGCCATTAGCAAAGCTGCATCTGCCCTGCATTTCTGCTTCTGCCTCAAATTTCTCCTGTCTTTCACAAAAGATTTCAGAAAGAAAAGTGGCTAGGTTATTTTCAAGATCTCTGTATCTTGCTTCTCTTAGCCAAAACTTGTTTTTCTCCCAAGCAACTGTAGATTTTTCTCTTGCTGATAGGAATCACAGCTCTTTAAATTTGGACTCGGGGGCAGGCATGATGGTACATGTCTGTAATCCTAGCATTCTTGGAGGCTGAAGCAGGAGGATTGTAAATTTGAGCCTAACTGAAATTTAGTGATTTACAAGACCCTGTCTCAAAATCAGAAAAGGGTTGGGAATGTAGCTCAGTGTAAAGGCCCAGGAAAAAAAAAAAGGACCTAGACATAGTCTGAACATAGATCAGTGCATGCTATACTAGGGATCATTTAATGTTCATTCAGAGTAATCAAAAAATGGAATAAGGGGAACAACTCTTTTAATGCAAACTAAATGAGTGAATGCTATTTGTTTTTCTTCCCTCTGTGGTAATGGGGATTGAACGCAGGGAGTGCCTAATTTTGAAACATGGTCTCACTAAATTGCCCAAACTAGGCTCAAACCTGTGTTCTTCCTGCCTCAGTCTCCCAGAGTGCTGGGCTTACAGGGCTGTGCTGCCACACCCTGCCTGTAGAGCCCATTTCTAAACAATATTGAAGTATTTCTGAATTATACAATATTTATACATGCATTGTCATCTGTTCGTGGATGGTGTCTAGAACAGGGGAAGTAATTCCCAGACTTGAAAACTAACATTGGTTGGCCTAACAAGTGCCTTCTACAGATGGCCAAAGGGACACGACAGGCTCTGCTGTGCAGTGTACAGAGCCCACCACAGGTGCTCAGTGAACATTTGCTCAGCGTTCCCAGAGTCCCAAATATGTGCAAGCACATTACATGACACTTTAGTTCATCCTTCTCCCTAAATAACAAAGAATGTCCTGAAAACTTGAGATAACATGAACAAAATCTCTCCACAAGTCTGAACTCTTAAAAAAAAAAAATCATTTATTGATCCTTTACCATACAAAATTTATTCAAATTACATCCGTTTGAAGTGGTAAGATCACAGCTAGAGAACAGGTCACCCTGTAACAAATCTATTTACAAAATCCATCATAAAAGCTTTTTTTTTGTTCATTTTTTATACATTATATTACATGTTTTCTTTTTTAAACTAGCATATAACACAAAGCTAAACTGATTAGTAGTTTGCCTACTCCCAAACTTGGGAGAAATACTTCCTTTTTACAAAATCATGTACCCTGTAGGAAGAGAAATCTATACACTGTTCATTTTTTATACATTATATTACATGTTTTCTTTTTTAAACTAGCATATAACACAAAGCTAAACTGATTAGTAGTTTGCCTACTCCCAAACTTGGGAGAAATACTTCCTTTTTACAAAATCATGTACCCTGTAGGAAGAGAAATTCCTACACTCTGACAATTGCCACTCAACTTCCTCTGCAAGGCATCTTCCTTCCAATCCTTCCTTCTCATACACACAAGTTGTCATGCATGCACTGAGTTCCTACTTCCTTTTCCTGAAAGCTAACGCTTTAAATACTGCAATTCTATTTACAAGTCTACATGAAAGACAAAAATGAAAACAAGAATCACAACCACAACAACAAGGACAACAAAAAAACCCAAAACAAGGTAACGCTCTAAAAAATTACAAACCAGCTAGAAAATATTCTGGCAGTGTTTACAAATTAATTGCTAGTTTTGTACAAAATTGCTAAATAATGAAGATGTGAGTAGACTACATATCAACTTAAATAAAAGGATTGCTATACACAACTCTGTACATATAAACACACACCTAACACTGTTTGACAGCTCATGTGTTGCCCTTTATACAATTTATTTTCTAAGGCTCACATAGTCATAATTCGCACACTTGTAACTTTTAGCCTTTCATGTGTGAGCTTTAATAGCAGCAACTCAATGGTACCAGGAAACCTGCATACTTACTACTTAAAGTAACACAAATACTGTAGTACTAACCCACTTGGTGTGCCAGATACTAGGGGAAAAGAAAATGACTAACACCAACAGAATACAGTATGGACGTCTAATTCATGCACCCCAGTTAAGCTCATTAACTGGAAAAATCATATGTATGAGAGAATTAAGACTTATTAGTATTCCTTTCATTTTTTAACAATAAATACAGCGTTACATTACGAAAAGGTTCAACGAGAAAAGTCAACAAAACACAACAACCTAGCCAGGTGAGCTCAGTCTTTAGACTTTGGAAAAAATCAGCTCTGTGCAGCTGGCAAAGAGAATGAGCCAGAGCTGGAAGCAGAGGCAGCTAACCAGATGAGATAAATATGGGCTAGGGGGGAAAGGTTGGCATAAATGGTTTCCCATGCAGGAAAAAACCCCACAGTGCATTTCCAGTAGGCACTTAACACAAAGCTCCCCTCCCTCCTCCACCCCAATGCTTCATCTCGGACCACACGGATATTCTGTACCAAGTCCAGTGTGTGAGGGGAGGAGGCTGAAGAAGAGAGAGGAAGATAGTCTGCACCTTTGTTTTTCTTCCCAAACATACACCACACATACCCACACACAGAGTTTAAAGTGCTGGTGTCATCTGTCGGGACCCCACCACCACTTTGCATATTGTGGAAGTCTATCTAGAGTAAACTGGCTGGGGTTCTTGTGGTTTATTAGTTTTCGTTTGCTAAGGGATACCATCAATCCAATCAAATGCGTAGGAGTTGAGTGCCTACCACGTGCCTCCCAACGGACCAGGCACACAGCAATTCAATTCAACTGTTCGTTCAGAGGTTAAGTTTTTTTGTGACTTCCTCATTTCTGCAGCCCTTAGCATCCAAGGAGTGGATTTGAGGTACTGTGCCACATTCCCAGGAGGAGATGGCTGTCACCATCTGCCAGTGGGAATGTCATTCTTGGACACGACTGTAGGATCTGCAGCTGACAGGAAGCTTCCAACTTGGGACACCATTCCTGAGGAGAGAAGAGGGAGATGCCCTGGCATTCTATAGTTTCATTTTTTACCTCTCGACTTCCTTTAGTCCAACACACTCCTTCACAGAGAAAGGGGAACTGGATGTGGCCAGGAATATTCTACCCTGACACGGTGGGAGCACTCTGCTCTTTCCAGCTTGAGGAAGCGCGCCCAACAGAATGCCACTCACGCAGTGGGGATATCTCTCTCCCTAGAGGCCTCTCCATCTCACCCCATCCTGAGAAGTGGTCTCCCTGAGTGTGGCATAAAAGCCCTTTCCCCAGTCACAGGGGCCCGGGAAGCCCAAGGACGGAGGGGTCTGTGCCTGCTGCTCCTTGGGACTGCTTCATCGTCTGACCTGTTCCCCTTCCCAACAGGCCATCCATGTCAGGAATCTCCAGGGTAGACTGGCCCTGAGTACCCCTGCCAGGAAATGAAGCAAGATGGGGCAGTGCTTTCTAGCAGAGGCTGGTAGACCTTAGGTCACACAGGTTTAGATGCTCTGATAGGTAGAGGTTCTCTCTCCCTCTGCTAAAGCAATACGAATTTGCAAAAACCGCTTCAAAGTAAACAGTTAACTTGAAATGGTGATGGGTGCCACAGGAATGCTTAAATGGCAGCTAAAGAAAAAAGTCTAAAACAATCCACAAATAACTCCTAAGTAGGCATTTCCTACAAATCAAACTGGAAACTCACAAATACGCTGGGGACAGGGCAGTGAGAGTGGTAAAATGGAGACAGGAAAATCCACAACAGCTTTGAGTGGCAGAACTCCACTAGTCCTCTGTATCCAAAACAAGTACTCTGAAAACAGGTTCTTCATCCGAAAGGCTGTGGAGGTTCTCACGCCCTCCTAGTGGGACACAAAGCCCATAGCTTAAACTGAAGTATGAGAGTAATTTAAATATTCCTAAGAAGAGCTGAGGAAATCCATTTCATACTTTTGCATGACTTCAAGTTTGCATTTGCTGCAGTTCCATTCCATATTAGCAGACCCCAAAGACATGCATTCTGCAGAGAAGGCACGGCTTGAAATGCTATTAGGGAAGATTGCTGTTTTTCCAGTGGGCCAGGTGGCTGGACCCCATTCTACAGCCCGTCCATCAGGCACAGCAAGCCAATCTGAGGGGGAAGGAGGGAGAGAGGAAAAGGACAGGCAGGAGACACCTGATTGCACATTTTCTCACTTGCTGACTCATCCAGGAGATTTTGGAGCCTGGGACAAGGCAGGGATTTCCCAAGGGAGCCCGCAACTGTGCGTTTAGACAATTATTTAATTCATTAAAATGTCAGCTTTGTTCTGAAGTTTGTAGTTTACTTCATGATACTCTCTTGGAGGAAGAAGGTAGGAAGGGACAACACTGCATGACAGATGTTCTTGTTTCAGGATAAAAAAATATTGGTTTATAAGGGAAGTTCACACACAGCATAATCAACTACACATAAAGTCTTCCACCAGTGGGAGCTTTTCCAAATCATAGGCGTCAAAGAGATCGCTGATGCCTTCCTCCTCCCCTAGGCTCAGCAGGTAGTCCTCTTGGAGAAGGGGAGGCAGTAAGTTCACAAACGGTCCTTCCAGGTTGGAAGGGATTTGGTCCTCAGTCTGCTGTAAAAGGTTGGCTGGGGAGGCCAGTGGAGAAAGGGTTGCCATAGAAATTGAGCAATCGTTATGTCCTGAGTTATTTGAAGCCAAGTCTGAAAAGAAAACATCAGCGGAAACCACAAGTAAGAGAAGAAAACCAATTCATTTTTTCTTTTACTGTAGTGATGACAATGGGATGAATGTAGTGTACACCTCGTACCACGGTTTATGCTAACAGCCATCGCAAAGTGACCTGCTACCTTCCTTTGTCCTAGTCTAACTCAGCTCTCAAAATATCTGCTGTCAGAAAACATGCAAATAGCTTTACAGATGAGAGGCTAACAAGTTCAAAAACTTCTCTCCAGTAACTAGTTGCTGTTTTAAGGAAAACAAAACAAAACAAAACAAAACATAAATAGCGAAGGGTTAGCGCCCCGGGAGAAACTCACCAATTTTAACCCAGTCTTTTATGAACACTCAGCTTATTAAAGAAACCGCTAAAAATCCATATAATAAGGCCTATCTACTTTGAATTTCTTTGGTGAAAAAGGATGATCCTTTGTTTTTATTACTTTAGGTGCTACATTTTTGCAGAGTATTGAGTCAGACCTATTCATTTAAATCACAATTTTTGCTGCTAATATTGGGAGATGGTAGGGGAAAAATTAAAACATATATTCTCAAGCTGAAACTACACAAAGCTTTGCTCTAGCAACAGAGGAGGTAAGGAGAAATTAAAATTTATTTTCCTAGGGTTTTACAACTATAACCTCTTCCCATTACATTAGGAGGGAAATAAAAACTCATGGACAAAAGCTATTCTCTCTGAACTTCTCATTTTGTTCTCTAATGATCTCTGCAGCATCCTTCCAAGGTGTTTGGCCAGAGGAGCAGGTAAGCCACAAAGACAACGCAAAACATGGCTCCTGCCAACATGAATGCATAGAGGATGCCTTGCCCAAGATTATTGTTTTATTCTACAAACCAGTCAGAAAGCCTTTAAAAAAATTCTACCTTAGTAACAATAGGCATTTTTCTTTCCTGCTTAGACTTATGGTTCTGACATAGGATCCTTCTAGTCACAATCATTTCTAACATAGATTCCAAAAGACAAAGTTGGAATTTTTTTACCTTTGGAAGTGGGTTTAGGGATGTTCCCATTGTGGTCTTGGTTGTTTGTTTTCATTGGACTGTGTGTTTCAGTCTCTTCTGGACACAAGTAAACCTCAATGGGTCCTTGGGTACTTGCCAAATGGATTTGTAGGCTCTATGAACAGAAATGACATAAGTTCAATGCAGACGTTTTTTAAAAAATTAAAGCCAGAGTATTGTCATCTAAAACGGACATGTCAGGGTAATGTTTACTGTTCACTTTTCTTTTTTACTGGTAGTATAGCTCTACCAATGACTGTCTTTGTGTAAAGCAGGGGTCAGTGAACTAAAGCTAGAGGGCCAAAGCCAATCCACCAAATGACTTTGTAAATAAAGTTTTATTGGAACACAGTTGTGGCCATCCTCAATGTATTGCCTCTAGTTGTTTTCATATTATGAAGGCATAGTCTTGTAGTTGAATAGCTTGAACAAAGTCTGCAGGGCTCACAAAGCCAAAGACATTTACCACCTGGAGTTTTAGAAAGAACTATTTTTGAATGGGGGGGTGTGTCAGTCTGTAAAAACGGCAGTACATGTAAGTTATGTTTAGATTAAATTCTTTTTCTACAAATTATTAAAAGGTCCATTTATAGTATTCCAAAGAGAGCATTTTCATGTTATTGTTCCTCTATGGTAGGACTTTCTAATGCTGAATTTCAATAACCAACTTATAAATAGAATTCCTAGGAACTGCATTTAATAAGTACAGCATACAGATATTTAAAATTCCTTCTTAACTTACGGCATTGATAATAATCTTTCAAGGTGGGAGGTCTGTCCTAGAAAGGACTTGTAAAGCCATCTCCCCTATGCATTTTTTTTCATTGCAGTTCTGTATCTTATCACTGCAGACTAGGCCACAATTATCAAAGTACATCTGCAAGTAATCACAAAAATATGTGCCCTACTTTCCTAAAATATCCAAGTCTATCAATTACTTCAAGGTCCCATTTAATTTCATAAAAGTAAACATGTTAAAAAGTGCTATAAAAATTCTTAAAATGTGCTAAGTTAGGGAGATACTTCACAGCACTTGTATGTCCGTTCGTGGTGGCGACCAGATACAAGGTAATCAGCATCAAATTTCTCAAGTGGCTCAAACTGATCAGAACCACGAGATAACAAATCATGAAGAAAAAAAATAGTACAAGAGGGACAGGGCACCACAGACTGCTTCCAGCTCAGTGTCCTGCGAGGTTAAAATGAGCTACTATGAACGTTCAAAAAAACACCCAGCAGTTGAAATGTCTTAAAGTTTAGGGTTGAGGAAAATAAATGGGACACAACTATCAAAGCAAATGGGTGTCGACTATCAAGTTCTTGGAAGAGGTTAGACTTTCACCACACTTCAGTGATTCTCCCACTTCAGGCATTCCAAGATCTCTGCAAATCACAAGGTTGCCGTCTCCTTACCTCTATGGAGTCAGGCACTTCAAGTCTTGTTTCTGGAGGGGCTTTCACAACTATAACAGTTTGGTCTTTAAGGCCACTAATTTTTCGAATATCTTGATATGTGACATAAGCTAACGTAGCAAGCGTTAAGGAAATCTTCTGTCTAATTGCCTTGGATATAGCCATCATGAAAACGACAAAATAAACATGGAAAAAATTCAAACCGTCTTACAAGAATACTCATAAAAGACAGATAAATGGGAGGTAGAGAGAAGCTTAAATAATCCCTCTGTTGCTTCAAAAATATTTTAATATATATACAGTACCTTGTTTCATTTATATACCTAGTTTATCTTAGTTCACTGAAAAGAAAGTTTTGTGCTATTATCTGTTACTTCTTCGTAAAGAAATCTTTTTTGTCTATGTCTTTTTTTTTGGGGGGGGGGCAAGGATGGAACTCAGGACCTTGTGCTTATAAGGCAGGCTTGGTGCCACTAATCTAAATCCCTGGCCCTTTTGTCTGTGTCTTGTACCCGAAGTAAGTACTTTTAAGAGTATGAAGTATGATATACACAATGTAGTAACTATTGTTATTCTCTTATTTTGTTTTGAAATTTTATTTTTTTATTAAAAAAATACTGCATATAAGTCTCAACTGGGTGTAGTGGTACAGGCCTATAATCCCAGAACCCAGGAGGCTAAGTAAGGCAGGAGGATTGCCACAAGTTTGGGGCCAGAGTGGGCTACATCATTTTGAGTTCAAAGCTGGTAGACTAGATCCTATTTCAAAAAAAAAACAAAACAAAACAACACAACAACAAAAACAAAACATAAAATGTCTCTTGTTCTGGGCCAGGGGTTTAATTCAGTGGTTCTGCCACTTGCCTTGCAAGCGCAAGGTCCTCAGTTTGATTCTCAGTAAAAAAAAAAAAAAAAAAAAAAAGTCTCTGGTTCTGGATCTTCAGATATACCAGGTCCCTCAGGTATCTTCTTTACTGACTGATGTTCTAAACAACAAAAGAAGTTTACTTTATCCTTCCCATTTTAAAAGTCTACGGCTATTTACAATATTAAAACAAAAAATAGTTAAAATAAACCATCAAATGAAAATTAAAACCCACCTAGGTCAGGGATTTTGAAGCTAGTTTCCTTTGGTGTACAAGTATTCCATGAACCCCAATGAAGTACCCTGTCACTCAAATTGCAGGATAGCAGAAACAATATTAAACTCTACCAATCACATACCTTTTAAACTCCCAGTCCATTAGCAAGTGTCACAGCCACCAAATGAATGAATAAATAGCAAATGTATTAGTGGAAGAACTCAAGAACACTGCTCGTGCACACAGCTTGTTTTCTGAAGGGCACCTGGGCTGGTGGTGACTGTGTATTCCGTACAGATACAGAACAGTGTCATTGTTGCTGTTAGAAAAATTATCCTTTGTGTGATATTATTAACTCTACCATTAATTTTAATGTTCACAAGTAGGAAAATGGATCCCAGGTGTCTGCCAATATGAAAAGCACTGTTTTAGGAAAAAAGAATAAGATAACATTTCACCACTCTGGCTTGGTAGTTACTTTTGAGTGCTGAATGGTTCTTTGAAGTGCTCTGGAAGCCAAGCCTACAAGGATAGATAGCATGAAATATCTTGGTACTTAACTATTGACGAAAGTATTCATGTGAGCTCACTGAAGCAATGTACAGTGACTTTAGTCAGCTTTTTAAATATAAACCCATTAAAATGCCTAGAATAAAACATCAAATAATAAATCAATGAAAGCATTTCTGTGGTTAATATATACCCAATAGTGTCTGTGATGTAATGTGTTTAATATGGAAAAAGGACTTTAAAATCCTAGAGGAAATGATGTCCCTGAGAATAGAAGCTTATTAGATACTTCTTACAGAAGCTATGAAACCACTTGTCAGGAAAAAAGCACATCCACAGAATCTGTGTATGCATATAGGGGATCTATCATAGACCATCTTGTTCTAATCTCCACAGCTGAGACAATAGGTGCTTGGTGCTGACTGCTCTTTCAGGATCCTGGGCCTCAGATCTGTACTGCTCCCATCAAAAAAGCCATTTCTACCTTTATAAAAGTCTGGAAAGTTCTGATCTATACTGCGAACTCTGAGGACAATGGATACTGAGGTTTTGACTCCAAAGCCCACTGCCAAAAAGCAAAGCGACAAGAACTTATTAAAATAAAAACACATCTACAATTACTCAACATGCTGCAGGAAAGAAAATTTCAACATATTTGTGAACAAGCTGTCCCAAATTGGGAACTGAATGGTGAATTGAAATAAATTGTGCAAACATATTTTCTAATCTTACAAATTTAAAAGTGTTGCCTTTGTGGCTCCCTCTCAAATTTGCTTCTGGGGTTGGCAGTCTCCTGCAAGGGAGCTTTCATTTTCTGCAACAAAGGCTTCAGAGAAAGCTAATGTAAGTGACAATATCATGAGCCACATGTTCCGGAGAGGTGCCAATCATGTATAACCACATGGCTCCTTTAAAATGGGGCCCCCAACTAAACAATGAGTGGAACAGCTCCCTGCCACCCACTCTGGGCACCCCTGGGGGTTCGAGTCATCACACCTCTTCTTCTCACTGTCAGCTGGACAAGGTCCATCCTTTGGTCAACAGGAGATGAACAGATGCAGGTTTAAAAAACACTGACTGGGGAAAGTCAATGTCCTCATACCCTCCAAGGGGAGACTGTTAAATGTGAGAACCTAGAAGAAAGTGGGCAGGGTACATTTTCTTTTCTAACAAAGGTCAATGTGGAATCATCAGGAGTATGGGAGTAAAATTAGAGATAGGATAATTTAATCTGTTGTTTTTGTCTTCTACCAATAACTGAGAATACGGGCAAATCCTACTGATACCATGAAGCCATCTCTCTCCTATTTTGTTTGCTGTGGGACGATGAAGAGGAAGTTTTCCTCTAATGGTGAACAAAGTATTGATTGGCAAGTTGAAAACAATTAGTTCCCTCAGTTTCATTTTTGAAAACTAATGCTTGAGGAGGAACAGTGAGTTGAGATTTGCCAGGGATGCCTCTGAAATCAGTTTCTGGTAGTGGGAATCATTGAAAAGCACTTAAATAGCTGGAGTATCACTTTTTCTTTTCTCTTTCAAACCCTTCAAGGGTAGCTCACCTAGATAGATTCACCAAATTTCAACTGCTACAATCTCTGACGAAAAGAAAATAAAATGTGAGAACCCCAACAGTGACAGCTAACACCCACCAAAAATCTGGGAAGCCAGAGTCGAATCTGCTAAGTGTTGTCGTTAATATTAATACTGACACCTTACATCTTTTATTAGTGTGGCCTTACACTATGAGTGTAGCCATATGCTCTAACCATGCATGAATAAAATGCTTTAAAAAACAGTTCCCACCTGGCTTTTAAAACATAACGATAGGATCCAGTCCAATGAGTATCTTTTACCATAAATGATGAACTTTTAGGTGAAGTAGGTTCATACACACACCATACACAAGCACACACGACTCTTGCGTAAAACCAAAGTAAAATCTACCCTGTGCATATGCCAGGCTGCCGACTCTGAAAATAGCCTAGAAAGCACTGGCCCTTCATAAACTGTGGCACAAAGGATATCTTTGATTCTCTGAATCCTCGGTTAACAGTTTGAGGTCCAGGGTGCAGCTTTGGATCAGTTCGTCTAACTTCTTCTCTTCCTGACTGAGCTCGGTCACTTCTCTGGACAGGCCTTGACACTGGGCCAGCATTCCCCCATCCTCAGACAGACTGCAGCCCCTGCGACCCAAACACAGACTCTTCATGGCTGCTCGCGAGAACTGGTCCTGTAGGTAAATGTCCCCTCTCGACATGGGAGGTCACAGCGCTTGTGAGCCAAATGTTCAAATTACAACTTTATATATGTTTTTCATAAATAAGGTCCTACACTTTTCACACCACTGGTTCTAGGGGAAAAACACTGTCATTTTCAGAGCTCTTTCCTGCAAAGGAGGTCTATATAGAAGGCTCAGATTTAGAGGGCAAAAGGCAGCAACCACCTGGCTCCCTAGCTAGCCACCCACCCACCCACCATATGCCTCCTGGAGCAGGGAAGACAGAGATACAGAAAGATAGAAAAGATGGGATGGCTCAAGAGAGAGAGAGAGAGAGAAAAAAAAAGCCATAAGCATGAAAGACCCAGGTAATTTCTGAGGGTCTCTTATCAACAGCTAAAAAGAAACAGGTAAAGGAGACAGATCCATCAGTTACCTGCAAGAACAAAGACCAATACTCAATAAGTCAAAATTGGTTACTGAACTATCCAAAATTCCAGTAAGGAAAAAAACATTTATCCATTCATTTTATTATGTTTTAATTGTATTTTTCAAAGCCACTCAATTTATTCCTTCCAATATACTTTAATAGTTTAATGCTATACTTTATAAAATATAAAATACTGGCTGTTTAGGTGTTGTATGGAATTCACACATGACCTCACTGCATGTTTAATCAGACCTGTGGAAATACAGACATCCTTGCTCTATAGAAAAAAACGGAGGCATGTAAGCCTTGCCTTTATTTACACAGAAAGTGAATTATCAGTCCAAACCAAGGTTAAAGATATGTTGTGATTGTGTGATCATGCATGTACATCCAGAGACCATAAGCCATAGTTAATTTCTAAATTCCTACGGGGGACAAGCCAAGGACATGCATAAGCACCCATCAGAACACACACGTGAGAGTTCACAGACATTAGTGTGAGAACAAGCAGCATTCTAGTTTACAAATGGATCCCACTGCTTGATACTAAGCAAATACTGCTCCTTTCATCTCAGACAGTAACTAAACAGAAAGTCTCAATGTAAGAAAATTATGAAGTTCTGTTTTAGAAGTTGAAGAGCAGGGTATGGTGGCACTGGCCTATAATCCCAGCACTCTCTAGGAGGCTGAGACAGGAGGATTGCCAAGTTGGAGCAGAGCTTGGGCAATTTAGCACCTTAATGAGACTTGCTTCAAATCAAACCAAACCAAACCAAGCCAAACCCAGAACCAAAGGGTTAGGGATATAGTTCATAGAAAGGGCCTGGGTTCAATCTGAGTTTAAAAAAAAAAAAGAAAAAAAAGAAAAAAAATCATCAAGGCATTGAGGAGGGAAGAGAATAAGAGAGAAGAAAAGCAATGAACATGGAAGCTGGAACTGGGGTAACTGAGGCAGGGCATGCAGGTCTCACTCACATCCACTGGACGTTGTTCTTGGACTTCTTCTTGATGAGGTGGATGCCTTCCAGCACGTTAGTGATGTCATAGATCCTCCTCTTTTGCACTTTGAGCACCTCTGCCGCCTTGTTTAAGTCCAAGACCCCATCGGGTGACTGGCTCAGGAGCTGAATGAACTTCTTGGTGAGCAGACCAAGGGACGTGTCATACCGCGTTTTTTCTGAGGGAGATTTTGGAGCTTAAAGGAAAACAAAAACCGAACGGGTGGGGGATAGGGGGAGAGGTAAAGAAATGAAGGGTTTCTGTACAGTTAAGCAAGCCAGCTCTTTCCCATTGCAGCCCGAGGATTAGTATTAGCAGCAAAGTTGTTTTTGGTGAGTTACAGAAAGCCATGAAATTGCTTTATTAGAAAAAGAAAGGACATAGAAATACGCCTGATGATCATGTTTCCCTTTGAACTTCTCAGCAGCTCCTGTTTTGGCTTAGCCACCTCTCTATAGTCCATGGGAATTGTGCCTGTGGGGTCTAACCCGATGGAGTAAGGCTATGTACTCTCCTGGGCAAGGTTCCAGACTCCTCTTTTCTGGCCTCTTGGGCATGGGGCACTATCATTTGTCCACCAATTTTTCAAAAAAGGTTTCACTTTGATGAATACATGGAAGTCTTTCTATCAAATCTCCCCATCTCTCAACTAGGCATGGAGGCACACATCTGTAATCCCAGCACTACATAGGCTGAGGCAGGAGGATTTTTAGGTCAGTCTGGGCTGCATAGTTAGTTCAAGCCCAGCATGAACTGCGTAATGAGACCCTGTCTCAAAAAACAAAATTTCCCATCTCTTATAAATGAAATTTTCTTATTCAGTATTTATATTCTCTTATAGGTGCACAGGTCAACATTGGGTGGGAGGCTAGGTACTGGGGATTGAACATAGGCCCTTTGTACTGAGCTACAACCCTGTCTGTCTGTCTGTCCATCCATCCAACCATCGACATTTTGAGACGGGGGTCTCACAAAGTTGCTCAGCCTGGGCTTGAATTTGCAATTCCCCTGGCTCAGAGTTCCAGAATGCTAGGATTATAAGCATGCACCATCCTGCTTGGCCAGATCTATGTTTTGATTTAGCATTACACATGCTTTGTGGATGGCCTGATGCATAAACTACAGGCAAGGGAGAACAAAGTCTAATTTAGCCTTTGCAAAAACACAAAATCAAATGCAATAACACAAATGGACTGTTTGGCCATTTCTAACTTACTTCTCTCTCTCTCAAAGAATCCATGAGAGCGTTCAATGGAAATGGAACTAGCTGCAATTCAATAGGTATGATCAGTTCTGCTACTGTATGCTGGGCTGGAGTCTGAAGCCAGCAAGGACACTACTAACTAATACAGTTCATCTACACCCAGCTAGTCTCAGACTCTGTCCATTACTGGATGTTACAATTTGGTTATAAAATGATGCTTATATTCTAACTTAAAAATGACACTGCTTTCAGTTGAAGGAGTTTTCCCTTTCACCAACATTCAAGTATCAGAGGTACTAAACTAGCCTTTCACTACGGGTCTGCACACAGCATCTTTAATTTTTAGATAGGCACAGAAAAATACAAAAACAAAAAAACATGCCAATATTGTTCACACCTTGGCAATCTTCCAGCCACAAGCTTTGCAAAGTGGGAATCCCACACCCAGGAGAATAAGGAAAGAGATGGAAGAATCCTTACTTTTTGGGCTATCTGGACTTCGTAGTGCAGCTCTTCCTTTGCCCTTGGGAGTTTTTAAACCATCTGAGAGGTACTGGTGACCGCTTTCTCCTAGCTCCAGCCTTCGCTTTGCCTGTAACACGAACACAACAGCCTGTCAGGGCTCATACGGACAGTAACAAGAATGGAGGCTGGCTGTGCTCTGCCCTGCCAAACACTGCAGGCGCCTGCGGCTCTCAGCCCTCTGCCCCACCCCTTGTCACTCCTTCCAGCCGGAGCGCAGGCTGGCCTGCAAGCTCGTCATCTGCAGTAATCACGTGCCCACTACGTGAGTGAACAAACGCAGCGACCCTTCAGTATTAGGTCCACATGTGGCTCTGTTCACCAATTCAACACATGGTGGTGATGCAGCGAATATCACACAACTCAAGCAACTGCATGAATTTACATTTCCTGTCCATCTCCTATTATGGCCTGCAATGGATTCCCTTCCAAGTGCTTCCCCAAAGCTCTGTATTTACTTCTATCATAACACTTTCTGAGATTATTGTAGAAGCTCCCTATTTCTCATTTCCCTTCAGGCAGACTCTTTGCCATTTATCTTTGTATATCCAGTGCTTGGCACACACCCTGGGTTTCTGTAGGTATTCGATCATGGTCTATATATTTATCAAGAGTGACTGCATAGCAACACAACATGCCAGATGGCAAATGGTCCTTCATCAGGAAAACAAATACTGCAAATAGACAACTGTGGGCTTCAACCAAACCTGGCAAATGGGGAACCTTTACCTAAGTTTTTAATTTGATTCTATCTCACTGTAAAAATACCCTCTGATGTCTTTTATGTACAAGGAACTGTACTTAGGAAATAGAAGTAGTAGTGAGAGCCAGGTAGCTATAACTTCAGCATTCTGGGAGGGTGAGGCATGAGGACCACAGTTCTAGCCCAGGCCGGGCAACTCAGGAACTCAGCAAGACCTTGCCTCAAAATAAAAAAGGGCTGCGTATGTAGCTCAGTTTGAAGGCCCAGGGATCAATCCCCTAGTCACACAAAAATGCACGCACACACACAAATACACACATGGAAGTAATCAAGATCGATAAGAGCCCCTGCCTTCCTAGGGCTTAAGAGTCTAAGAGAGAAGACAGACGACCAAACAAGTACTAACTGCACGAGTATGATGGGTGTTTAGGCAGCGGTGACTCCTATCAGACACCCAGCACGGCAACATATATTTAGGATCATTGTGAGGTAGATCTTTCTAATGAGATCAGCTGTTTCAGATGAACTCCTGAGCATATGAAAACATAAGCAATAATTTATTAAGGGGATGACTGATATCTAACTTCTCTATGAGAAGTCATTACCCAACTAAACTTTCCCCTACTATAGCCACTGGCCACTAGCTCGTATGAATTTGTTATGTGCTAAGTGGAAAATACACACTAGATACTGAAAACACGGTGGAAAAATAAAAGATAACCTATCAATTTTGACACTGATTACATGTTACAATGATATTCTCTGGTGTTATATTACAAAGTGCAACACTATAACATGATTACTTCGCCTGCATCTTCTATTTTTCTCTGTGTGGCTTCCGTTTGTGACATACATTGTCTTCCACTGGAGAGAACGGAGCTACACATCTCCCTACTGATCCAGAATGGACAATGTGTCAGTTTGCTTTCTGGATTTTATTTTCCCCTCTCAGTTCTATTGCAGAATCTTTGTGTGGGCCTGTTGCCTTGGCTGGCCAGCAGACATTCCCCCTTTCTTCTCTGGGGATCACCCCTGCCCCTGCCTCAGTCCCTTAGCACACACACAGGTGACCCAAGCTTGGCTAATCACTGGGTTCCATTCTGTCACGGTGAAGCAGTTGGGAATGTGACCAAAGGTGAGTGAGCAGGAGACACCCCCAAGACTTTCCCCAGAACTACCGGCAAGAAGCCGTGTCCTCTCCAGTAAGGCGGATAAGCTGGGGTCTAAGGCCATCATTCAAAACTTTGGCTCTGGCCATGCACCAGGGCTAGCAGCTGGTCTTCCCCAGACTTCTCAGTTGCTTTAGCCAACACAATCTCCTTTTTTGCTTGAAGAATTAAGACAGGACTGAGTGCAAAGAGGAGCTGGCAGGCCCTGGTTGAAAGTGGCAGTGTGTGGGTCACTTTTTGTGGCTGTCAGGAAGCATTACAGAAAGAGCTAAGCTTCCTTTGAGGCAGGCAGGACCACCTAAAAGCAGATGGAGGTCTTTTCTGTATGTAGAAAGTAATCCAAGAAGACACTAAGCTGTATCTTCTGCCCAAGCTCAAATCAACAGAAGGAAAGCAAAGTTGGAAAAGAGTCAGGGACCCTGAGGTTCTCATCATCTCTTGTTTTGGGGACCTTGCGCTTGCGAGGCAGGCAGCAGCACCACTGAGCTAAATCCCCAGCCAGTTCTCATCATCTCTTAACACTCACAGATCGGAACTACCCTCTGGCCAGAAGCCTGGGGACAGCTTAGTTTTGCCTCTCCAGGATCTTACTTAAATTGCCTGGAGGCAAGGCCCACAGAGGCATAAAGCTGTAGGCTGGGGAAATTCCCGGAGGTCTGTTGCTAAGAGACTGAAGTCCAACCTCAAGGACCACGACTAGTTTCCATATGTGACTTTGGTTACTAAGCACCAAACTAAGTTGGTTAAATCTAAATATTAGGCAGACAATCTACTAAATTTTAAAGGCACTTTTACTGCCAGAGAATGACTAAGTTTAGAAAGCAAATGCCTGTGATGTCTCAGCCTCTAAGGGAATCAATCACTGGGCCCATATCCACACCAGAAATAAATGAGCTGAAAAAGGAAGCAGCCCCAGAAATTCTTCCCAAAGGATGGGAGTGGGGAGGCCACACAAGCTCCACAAACCAGTCTCATCACCACTACATCAGCCAGTGCCAGCTGTTACTGTTGAGGGCACGATGGGTGAATGGGCTCGATCACCTTACGGTGCTTCTCCTTTTCCAAATGGATGATTCTGCTGGGTAATCCTTTAGCTTTCCTTCACTGCTTTGTGCATGGAGGGCTGGAGTGGACTTGAAAGGACCACATATTACCTGTAGGTCCCAGATCTGAACATGGATGCAGTAACTGGACACTGAAGGTCTAAAAATCTTGATATATGATGGAGTAAGATTATTTTAACACTTAGCTTAGCAAACCCAAGCACACATGCCTGGCACCACACAAAGCTTGATGGCAAGTGACCTCTGCCTCTGTCCCCTTTCCATGACAATCTCCTCTCTGTCATCTCAATTTTGTTTGCTCAGAATGTGGGCATCTAACTGAATGAAGGATTGTGATAGTCTAAGGCGGTGGTGGTGAACCTATGGCACGTGTGTTGTTGTGTTTTTAAGACAAAAGATGTCAATGTAGTTTTTTTTCCTCTTTTCTCCAAAACTAAAACCTCAGCATTCAGGTTTAATTGCAGCATTGGTGCTTTGTGATAAGTAAACGGGTTTTGGGTTGCGTTTGGCACTTAAAAGGTGTGCCATCACTGTAGGATATATGTGGTCTTCATCCAGTTACCTGGCAACTCCTAAGATCCTTGAACTCTCTGAAGTGGTAAATGTTTTGGATGTTAATAAGTTAACCAACTCCTGGCCACTGGGAAGAACAAGCCATGATGACAGGGTTGGGACTTGTAGCCCTAACCACAACCTCCAAAGAGGGGAGAGGGGACAAAGGCTGAGTTGATCAACAATGGCTGATAATTTAACCAAATCATGACTACTCAGTGTAACTCCCTTAAAACTCAAAGACTGGGTTCAAGAGATTTTAGACAGCTGGCCATGAAGTTTTGGAGGGTGGTTCCCTAGAGGGGGATGGAAACCACACTCTTCCCCCACACCTCACCCTACACATCTTTTCATTGGTTTCCTTTTTAATAGCCTTTATAATAAACTAATAGATATAAGTAAAGTGGCTCCTTGAGTTCTGTGAGCAGCTCAAGCAAATCAGTTGTACTTGAGGAAAGTATCATGCAAACCCCAACCTGTAGCTGGCTGAGCACATGGAACTGGGGGAGAGTCTTGGGAACTGAGCTAAGCCTGTGTTATCTGGTGCTGCCTACAGGGAGATAATATCAGAGCTGACACCCAGTTGGTGTCCACTGGAGAAGTGAGTGGTGTGTGAAGAAAACTGTCTCACATTTAGCACAGAAGTCTTCCAAGTTGATGGCTGAGTAAGAGTATAAGACAGACTGCATTTGTTTTCTCCTTTTATATTCTTACAAGAGTTATTTTCCTGTTTATAAGCGGAACGTCATATTACACGGTCCCTACCAGTAAAAAAAAATCAATCCAATCTGGTGCCATTTGGCCCTGACAAGGTAAAGCCTGGTATGTGAGATGCTAAGAACAGCTCCCACATGGCACCTTCCTGCAGTTATTTTTAAGGTTAAGTTTTACTATAAACAAGGTTTTTACAAACTTTAGAATCTCAGCGCCACGTAAAATAATGTGCCACTGTTAGTGATATATGAAAAGAAGATGATAACCATTGGCATCACAGGTGGAAGATAACAATGCTCAGTTTTGCCTGCCTGGTATTTGTTGTCCCTAATTCTTTCTTTGCGGAAGGAAGTCTTCTAGAATGATTTCAAGTGATTTCGACTAGTCTTCAAACCTGAGAAATAAAGGGCTGAGGTCACTCAACATTTCAGGTGGACCCTTCCCATCACAGCTATAGAGACAAGTATTGTAATCCCTCATCAAAATCAGTTTATTTCAATCCTGTAGCTAAAGTGTCTTGTTTAAGGATGGGCCCATTACCAATGTCTGATGAAAGTCAATCTTGGGATTTTTTTTTTTTTTTTTTTTTTTTTTTTTTTATC
>NW_022900922.1:21829593-21838098 GCF_012274545.1 Fukomys damarensis
GTTTTTTTTTTTTTTTTTTTTTTTTTTTTGTCGATAACCACTGGGAAAGTACTGGGCTCTTTTCATGGAAAAAGGCGGGTAAGATGTAAGTGTGGAGCCACTTGGGAACTGTGCCAACAGAAGTAAAGTTAAGAGCTGGAAAGAAGCTGCCCTGATATCCTCAGGAGACGTATTCCACACAGCAATGGCCCAAAGTAGACATACCACAAACTCGTCATTCATGTGATACCACAGAATCCCCCTTGGTAAGAGGCAGGTGAGTGAGATGACTAACACTTGCAATCAAGAATCCTGAGGGATATACTTTTACTATTCATTATTACACAATGAACATTTAAGTGCTTACCAAGTTAATGGCTTTTTTTGTATCGAGGATTGAACTCAGGACCTTGTGCTTGTGAGGCAGGCGGCGGAACCACTGAGTTAAATTCCTGGACAAGTTAATGGCGTTTAACTCAATTATTTTATCTCCTTTTCACAACTCTGTAAGGTAGTTATTATTACTTTATACATGACAGGAGGAATCTGAAGTTCAGAGCACCTAAATACTTTCCCAGGACTGCAGAGCTGGGTAAGCATGTTTATTCAAATCCACATTTATAATCATTTCAAGAAAAGACTGAGAAAAATTGCCATGACAAAATTTAAAAAGTTATACTAAATCGGTACCATTTGTGATATACCTGAAAAATTTTATTTTCATAATTTAGAGACTGTCTTTCTTACATAATAATGCATATGGCAATTTAAACAGCACAAGTAGGTATACAGCATGGAAAATAAAGTTTCTTCTACTTGTGCTCCTAGTCTTCCTTCTCAAAGAGAAGGATTAATTAAGTCACTTAGATATTTTTTCTTACAGAATCTGGAAATTCAAGTACATATAAATATATTTTGTAGCTTCAGAAACACTTAATTAACAGACACGCTGATCTGTCAGTAACACATCTCAGAGCCTGATATCCGCCTGTGCATACAGAATGATCTTGGTTTTCATAGCTGTGGAATACTGTATTAATTAATGTATCATGGTTTATTTGCTTAACCAGAAACCGACTGGTTGGCATTCAACACTCCTCTAATCATTTTCCCACAAATATTCATGATGGCACTGTGGCGCAGCATTACTATCTCTATACTGCAGAGAGGTAGTGAGATTAAAGGTTACTTGAGGTCTTAGTTAATAAGTCACAGATGCCAAGATCTGCACCCTGGCTTGTTCTGTGTTGGTCAGTGATCGTGACTTCTTGGCCTTACTGAGATGCTCCCCTCTGCTTCTGTCGCAACTTCCGGGTGGCCACTGCATGATTTCACCACCTTAACAAATGCGCGTTCCAGGTTCCCTCCCTGGACCACAAACTCATGTTGGAGGTGGTTTTGATGCCTCCGAACCTTTCTGTGAACGGCAGACACAGAGTCATGTGACTTGAGAAGATTTTTTTCAGGGGTTATACAGGCAAAAATTAAAGCTGCTTACAGATAATGTGATATGACCCCACAGGGGTAAAAAGAATCTGTAAAAACAGACCTCATTATAAAACTTCCACATTATCTATAGAGGAAAAAGTCTGGAAAGATCCATACCAAATATTAATGGCGATTATCTCTGGGAAGTAAAATTAAATAGGGGTGATGACTTCATACTTACATCTCTGTAAATTTAACTATATTTTAAGAGTGACATGTCTACATATATGTTGAATTTATATCATTCAAATTAGCAATTCCAGAGTGTATCCTAAACATTTGCTTCCAGGGTTTGCCTATTAATAACAGTAACTTTTTTTCACATTTACAACAAAAATGTCCAATCTCAGAAAAATTCAGTAAGTTACTGTACAGTTATGTAATAGAATGTTACACAATTACTAATGGTGTACATTCTACATTTGCAAGTTTTTAAAAAGCAGGTGTGAATAGTAAAACTGTATTTTTGTGGGGAAATTCCATGCATGGAAAACCAGTATCTAAGAATATACACCATACCAGTTTAAGAGCATCAATCTTTTGGGTGGTAGGCTTATGGTGATTTTACTTTCTCCTTTTGCTTTCTATATTTCAAAATCATTTAAAAGTGAGTGTGGGTTACTTGCATAACAAAGCAAGCAAAAATCAGTTCCCTTTGGGGTTAAACAAAGGAAATCTGGTGGTTTAATTTTTAGATTACTCAAAGATGTATGTATCCTTCTGCATGCATGGGTTCAAAACAGATGGGATAAGCTGACTTTGCGGTGGGAAGGGATTTTCTCATCCACTGTGCAACTGAGTCACAAGAAAAATTAAATCAGGAACAGGGCATGGCCTGCTGTATTTCCAACAAACTAAAAACTAAAGCAAACTCCTTTTCCCTCAGTTAATAGAGCTGGGTCAGGGAAGAACTACATACATGATAAATTTTGACTCAAAGCCAAAATGAGACAGGACATTTTGAATAAAGGAAGAATAATAAAATAAAGTGAAAATAAAAAGAATGAAAACCAAGATAAGTACACAGCTAAATAATTCCAAGGAGGGAATTTACAGCTTGAAACCAGGCTACTGTGAAATCTTACTTGGATTCTAGCCACTGGGTCAGGGCACGGGGATTTTAAGATCACCTAGTTTCCAACTGTGACTACGTATTAACTCAAATCTGCCTAACCATTTTTCAGATCATTCAAACATTAATAAAATGCCTGCTGTCTACCAGGACCTGGACAGGCAGGTGATTATAAAGGTGACATAGTGGTCCCTATCAGAGGGTGAAAGCAAACAAAATACTGAGAAATGCTTTATAAATACTGCAGTGAGCCTTCGGCTGGAGCCAGGAGGACACGAAGAAGTGGGTGAGGATCTGGAGAGAATGATTAAAGGTAGTGACGCTGGGTCTCAGAAAGTGAATGGACCTTATCCTGCCAAAAAGGGGGTGAAGTTGGCAGGGTGGGGTGGGGCTGGATGGTCTGTCCCAGCACAAGCAAAGCCTGGAGACTTGGAAGAGCCCTGAAATGAAGGCACTCACTGGTAGGTGGGAGGGGCCTTTGGGTGCAGAAGAATGACGAAGTGGCCAGCTCACGGTCCTTTATATGCCACACACATAACCACTCTCCCAGGGTCAACCTGGCATTGAAATGAGGCTCCCTAGGGTGAGAAGATCTAAGGTCTTTTCCGCGTTGCTTTTTTTTAATTGGAGAGAATGAGAGGGTAATTTCTGAATCTCAGAAGAACGTGCTCTGTAAACTGTTAGGTAAGACCCCTCCCAGAAACTGAAGTAGTGAACTGGACACGCAGGCAGAAAGCCCCACTAAACTTCCCCACCATTTCTTGAGTGGATTACAAGGATCACCCCAAGCCTGTGAGTCTGTCATTTTTCTTCTCCTGACTTTTAAACTATCGAGAGCACTTTAATTTAACTTGTATACCTGGCTATTTTGGGAGACTATACCTTGAATGTTTAAAAGGAAAAGTCCCTTCACAATAACTCATAACTTTTGGATTAGAAGCCATTTATCACCTAGTGGGAGCCTGCTTTCAAAGCTATATACGTTTATGTTGTTTTAAAGAATAATTTAAGATAATTTAAACATAAATAGATGCATATGACTTTAAAAATTCTACTAAGCTCAGAGAACTTAAAAATGGCCAATTTCCAGGTGGTCACCTCAGTGTCTCTAAATATACTTCTGCAGTTATTTCTTGATTTAGCCATTTTAGTTATCATAATAGCCTTCAATGACATATCAGTCCCCATTAGTCATATTCTTTACTTTTGGATAAATAAAAAGTAAGTACTATATATCATGACTTCACCGTAGAGTTAAGTAATACTGAGATTGTATTTCCTCTCTTGGAAAGCTTATTTTCTTGATGTTCTCAATTCCCATCAACCACACCCTCTGACCTTTTCTCAATTCTCCATCTTATCTGCTATTCTATCAAGTCCCTACTTTTCCTCCTGCTAAAATTCCCACTTCCCTGATCTTGCATATGAGTGTCACTTCGCAGTCTTTCGTTGTATGTACTTGTTGGGAACCTGTGGTGTATATGTGATTTTATTTGACTGCCCAGCTCAGGACCTCCCCTCCTATGTTTAGTTTGTAGCAGTTTTTGTAGGAGGCATGCTCATACACTAGAGAGGCCAGAAACACCACCCTCTTTGTTCCAGCACCTGCAGCAAAACTGCTCTTCAGGCAAGGCCAAGCACACGCTTCCCTGTGGACTCGCCCCTGTACAGCAAACCAACAGAGCATGCTCCTGATGGCAACTGTCAGTGCTACCAGCAGCACAAAGCTGCCGAAGCCCAGTACGCCAGCCTCAGAGGTGCTGCTGAATTTTTTCTGTGGTCTGATACCTGGGCTGTGGTTCTGGCGGCCAAGACTTCCTAATTTCCTAATAGTTCTCCAAGCCTGGTCCTCTTGTCTTCCTGAGGATCCTGCAAGTTATCCGATATCCTTTCAAACAATTTCCTTTTCTGCCAATGAGCCAGAGGTGGTTCCTATGTTTACAATAGAGTCAGCTTTCTGACCTCATTATCCACCAGTTGCCTTCCTGGAACACTTCCAGACAGTAGTATTTAAGGTAAAATCAGAGTCCCTATGTATTGGAAACATTCATTATTATACCCTCCCACTTGATAGTTTGGCTAAGGACTGAATTCAAGGTTGAACATTAATTGTCCTCAGAACTGTGAAGGCATTTATTTACTTCACTGGGTCCCTTTTTCTTATTCTTCCTTTCCTTCTTGTACTAGGGACTAAACCCCTGGCACTTTACCACTGAGTTATACCCCTTCCCTCCTTCTCTTTAAAAAAATTTTTCAATTTTAGGTCAAAATCTTGCTCAACTGATCCTCCTGCCTAAGCCTCTAGAATGGCTGGGATTATAGGCATGCATCACCACATTGGGCAAGCCAAGTTTTCTTAAATAACTGTGTTGGTGATGAGAAACATGCAATCAGATTCTCATTTTTGTGAAACTATCTTAAAAAATTAAAAAAAAAATTGTTTGGTGGTCTTGGGGATTGAACCCTGGGCCTCACACATGCTAGGTAAGTGCTCTACCAATGGGCTGTACCCAAGCCCTGATTTTTAGCCTCCCTGGAAGCTTCTAGGCCTGTCGCATCTTTACTGTAAAATTTTATAACATGTACTCAAGATGTGCCTCTTTTCTCATTGTGTGAGGAATTCATGGACCCTGCTATGAAAAACATTTATATTAAAAATTAAATTTATATTTTATTTTATTTTTATATGCGAGGCAAGCTCTCTACCACTGAGCCACACTCTTGGCTAAAGAAGTATTTATACTTTAAGCCACTCTCTTATTATCTCTATTTTGTCAGCAATTCCGAGTCTTGGATTGATCTTACTTTCCACTTCTTAGTCTTTTTTTAGTTTTCTTCTTTTCTTGTCATCTCAAATTCAGTGTCCACTCTTTGTATAATAGCGTATTTAATCTTCAGGGCATTTGCTCTGCTCTATGAGCAACCTGTTTCTATAATATTCTGTTTTTGTTTCATGAATAAATGATCTTCTCTCCAACGACACTGATTCATTCTCTAAAAACTGAAGTGTATTTCCTGTTTAATATGTGTTCTCCATAGTCACTTATCTAGAACAGTGACAGTTGGGAGCTACATGCTTGTCCATTTGTGACCCTTATGGTGAACGGATGTGGCCTGGAATAAATGGAGCCCATTCACTCCATCCGAGATTCCTCAGAAAGTTATTAATCTAGAGGGAAACACAGTGGATGTTCATTCAGCATAACAGGCTGTTATCTGAGTCAAAAACATTTCCCAAAATGAAGGGTGTGCGTATGAAAATGACCAAAGTATGTTATGTGCATGTATGAATCTGCCAAAATGAAACCCATTAATCTATAAAGCCAATAAACAAAAAAGTGGGGGAAAGAGGATTCACTGAATTGTACCAGAACTTTGAAAGTACTAGCATCAATACTCCTCAAACTTTTCCATGGAATCAAAAGGGAGGGAACACATCCAAATTCATTCCACGAAGCTAGCACTACTCTGATACCAAAACTAGATAAAGACAATAAAAATAGAAAACTATAGGCCAAGATCCTTGATGAACAGATATAAAAATCCTCAAGATACTTGCAAACAGTTTAATAAATTGCTAAAAAAATCATGATTAAGAGATATGAGAATGGTACAACATTCACAAATTAATAAATGTAACATATCACATAAACATAATGAAGGATAAAATCCTGTGATCTTAAGACGTAGAAAGGGCCTTTTACAAAATTCAACACTGTTTCATTAAAAAAAAAAAAACAACTGATGAAAATAATGTATAAAAGCACCTTAACTAAAACTGATGAAAAGCTATTTATGACAAAGCTACTGCCAATCTACTATGACAAATCTACTACAGTGAATGGAAAAAAACTGAAAAATTTCATTTACAATTAGGAAAAGGACAAGTCATCGACTTTCAACATTCCTATTTGAAACAGTACTCAAAATTTTAGCCAGAGCAATCACAAAGGAGAAAGACATTTCAAAAGGGATATAAATAGGAAAAGAAGAAGTTAAATTATCTCTATTTACAGATGATAGAACTCTTTACACAGAAGACAAAACAAAACAAAACAACTCCACCAGAAGATTCTGAGAACTAAAAACAAATTCAACAGTGTGGCAGGACACAAAATCAACACATAAAAACCAACAGTGGGCCAAGGGTTTAGCTCGGTGGTTCCGCCGCCTGCCTCTCAAGTGCAAGGTCCCGAGTTCAATCCCTGGTACCAAAAAACCCAACCAACCAAACAGAAACAAAGAAACAAACACCCACACAAAACAAGCAAACAAAAATTAAAAAACAAAAACAAAAAACCACTCCAAACCAATAGTGTCAACATACCAATAATGAGCCTTCTGAGGGGAAAAAAAAAAAATTAGGGAAACAATTCCATTCACATAGCTTTAAAAAAAACTAAATACCTAGGAATCAACTTATGGTGGTAAATGACCTCTATAACAAAAACTGTAGTACCGTAAAGAAAGGAACTGAAGAGGCTTTTAGAAAACAGAAAGCTATCCCCTGTTCCTGGATAGGCAGAATTAATACTGTTAAAATGGCCACTACCAAAAGTGATAATATGGACTTAAGGCAATACTTTTTTTTTGGTGGGGGAGGGTACCGGAGATCAAACTTAGGACCTTGCACTTGAGAGGCAGGATGACTTAAGGCAACTCTTATTAAAACTCCAACAATATTCTTTATAAAACTAGTAAAAAAAAATTATGTGAAACCAGGAGACCCGGAATAGACAAAGCAGAGCAAAGAAGGAGGTACAATAATTCTGGATTTCAGGTTGTAATACGAAGCTGTGTTAACAAAAACAGCATCACACTGGCACAAACGTTAAGTCGAGCAGACAAATAGAAAAGAATAGAAGACACAGAAACAACACCATGCACCTTTAGATGTCCGATTTCTGACAATGGGGCCAAAAAAACGCTGAAGACAGCCTCTTTCACAAATGATGCTGGGAAAACTGGTTATCTATGTGTAGAATAATGAAACTAGACCAATATACTTCATTCTGCACTAAAATTAAATCGAAACAGATCAAAGACTAGATATAAAAATAGGAGAATTGAAACTTCTGGATGCTAACTTCAGGGAAACACTTGAAGCCATAGGCACAAGCAAGGACTTCCTAAATAGAATTCCAATAGCACAATAAATAATATAAAGAACAAACAAATGAAATTACATTGATCTAAAAAACTGCACAGTAAAGGAAACAGACAGAGTAAAGAGACAACCTGCAGAATAGGGAAATTTTTTTTACCAAAATAAAAATCTTTTGGCAGTTTTTTTTCTGATACGGACCAGTATCTAGAATAGAAAGAACTCAAAAAATTAATCTATTCCAATGACACAATTAAGAAGGGCAAATGAATTGAACAGACAATACTCAAAACTATAAATAGCCAGAGCCTGGGATTTAGCTCAGTGGCAATGCACCTACCTGCCTTGCAAGCACAAGGTCCTAAGTTTGATCCCTGATACTGCAAAATACAAACAAAAGCATAAATGGCCAATCAAGACATGGAAAAATGCTCACCATCTTTAGTCATTAGGGAGGTACAAATCAAAACAACTCTGAGATTCCATCTTACTCCTTCAGTGTCAAGAACATGCAAAATAACAAATGCTGGTGAAGATGAGGAGGAAAAGGAACTCTTCCATACTGGTGGGAATTATAAACTAGTACAACCACCACAGACATCAGTATGGAGATTCTTCAAAAAACTAAAACTAGAAATTCCCTTTGACACAGCTGTACCTCTCCTGGGCATATTCCTGAAAGAGTGAAAGACATCGTACTACAGTGATACATGCATGCCTTCAATAGCTAAGCCTGGAAAACAGAGTAGATTCTCACCAACAGGCAATTAAGAAAATACTGATAGCTGGGGCTTTAGCTCAGTGGTTCCAGGGCCTGCCTTGCAAGAGCAAGGACCTGAGTTCGATCCCTGTATGTGTATAT
>NW_022900922.1:21838185-21843421 GCF_012274545.1 Fukomys damarensis
ATATATATATATTCAGCCATAAAGAAGAAATAAATCATGTCATTTTCAGGAAAATGGATGGGTCTTGAGACCATAATGTTCAATGAAATAAGTCAGACACACAAAGTAGAATATCATGTGGTTTCTATTACGAGAAACCCAAAATATAAAATAAGGAAGAGATGGGAGGAAACAGAAAGGCAGAGTTTTTGGAGATGGGGAAGGGGACTAAGGAAAGGGGGAGCATGGAGGAGTAAAAGAATTGAAAATAATCAAGATATATGTATTTCCTTGAAATGAATGTATTATATACTGCAAACATATAATAAAAAACATTCTCCTCAGAGCTCACATGTTCAGAAGTGGGGCTTTTGGAAGTTGATTAGACTGTAGAGGACTAACCTCATCAATGGATGAACCCACTGATGAGCTCATGGCTGAATGCTCTGTTAGGAAGTGGGCCCTGGCTGGAGGAAGCAGGTCACTGGGGCTGTGCCTCTGAAGAGCACACAGGTCCCCAGGCCCCCTGAATGGAGCAGCTTTCCTCTCCCATGCTCTTTCACCATGATGTCTTCACCCAGAGACAGACGACCATGGACTGAAACATCTAAAGTCATGAGCCAAATTCAACTCTGTTTGTCACAGTGACAGAAAGGTAACTAACAGAAGGCCCTTTTCTTGAGTCTCCCTTTCACACTTGGTTTTATGTCACACCAGAGCCTCCATGACTCTCCGAAACAGACCAACTGACATCTTTAGGTATAGCTTCCTCTGGTCTATCGCATGGTTACTCCATCCATTCTTGGTATTCTAAAAATCTGTGCAATTATCTTTTCCACCAAGGCCTCACTTATTTTCAATAATTAAAAAAAAAAAAGATTATTCTTTTCAAAGCAACTCTAGGGATAGGATATAATATGTATACTAATCTGCATTTCTGAGGCAGAAGTGTCCTTCTGTACTTTAATCAGCAAGGCAAACTGACCACCCACACTATGTTAAAGGCACTGTGCTAGGCACTATAATATCAATAAGCAAACTCATGTATTAGAGGCAATAGCTTCTTTCACATGAAGTGCTGAAGCACTAATATTTTTCCTACTTAAGTCTTTACCCCACTAACTGAATATTGATCTGAAAAGGCATAAACCTCCTAAAACTGGTTTCAGATTAATGCTATATCCATGGAAGATTAAAAGTAAATGGATAAGTAGCTTAAGAGCTACTTATTAGTTAAATAGACCTAATGTTACTTGGGGAAAGTCAGGACAAATGAATGATATTTTTGATAATGAGAAATGCTGTAATGACCCTGTGTATCTGTGAGTCATACCTATCTCTACATCAGAATGACATGGGATCTAAATGTCCCTTACAATGCTAGAGCTTCACTGTCTTATCTGAAGCCTACATTTTATGTGCTTTTATAGAAACAGCAGAGAAAACTGTGCAATTAAACTGTTAACTTATAAGAGGGCTTAAAATGTGCTCATATTACTAGACTTTTTTTTCTCATTGAATTTATTGGTACATTTTAGGTATACAGTACGGTTACATTCATCACTGGGATCTTGTACCTTTACAAGACAGGTCTTGGTTCTCATTTTTCCCCCATACCCCTGCCCTCCCTTTACCCCCTCCTTCCTTCCCTATTTACAAAAACTTTATTTCCATTTTCTCATATTTTTTCTTTTCCCTTATTTCCTTTCCCCTACCCTTCCCACTTCCCCTACACCTTTAGCCCTTTTCTTCCTATTACACACTGTCAATTACACCTTTAGGATCTTATGTACAATTATAGTTTTTCACACCAGAGAAACTATTTGGTATTTACATATGTGTGACTTATTGCACTTGAGTATAACCTCAATATGCATCCATTTTCCTATGAATGGCTCTAATTTATCTTTCTTTTTTTTTTTTAGGGGAAAGCTAATAAGGGAAAAGAAAAAAATATGAGAAAATGAATGAAAAAATGGAAATGAAGCGTTATTATTAGACTTTTAATGTGTTGTTCCTTCAAAATTACTGCTACCTTAAATATTGCCCATGAAATGGAATTCGAGAATTCTTCTCTTCAGACATCTACATTTCCAATTTAAAAGCAGGCAGGGCTGGGGATTTGGTTCAGTGTTGCCACTGCCTGCCTCGCAGGCAACAAGGACCAGAGTTTGATCCCTGGTACAAAAAAAAAAAAAAGGCAGGCAAAAGTATTTAAAGTATACCCAGTGAAAGCTAGTTTGAATCTCACTCTCCAGTTCTGCTGCTCACATTTCTCCTGCAATGATGATGTTACCAGAATCTCCCACTGTAGCACTAATATTAAGGGTCTCCTTTCTGAGTCACTATTTTTAGTCTTAAGATATTTATCTTGTTTTTTTCACCAGTGTGATGAAACAGGAGTTGGAAAACATTTTCTGCAAAGGGCGAAGTAGTGACTCTCTTCTGCTGCCTGAGACATACAGGTAGTTCTGTTGTAACTGCCTTGGAAGCCAGAGAACAGCCATAGGGAGGATGGAAGTGATGGGTTGGGCTGTGTTCCAATAAAACTTTATTTACAAAATAGGCAATGGGCCAAATTTGGTCTATGGACCAGTTTGTGGACTCTTCGGACAAACTCCTCCTGCAATTTACTGATGTTTTTATTTTTTTTTTATTTTTGGTGGTACCGGGGATCAAACTTTGGTCCTTGCGCTTGCGAGGCAGGCCACTGAACTGCTGAGCTAAATCCCCAGCCCCAGTTTACTGATGTTTTTATGAAAGAAGAGCTATATTGCTTATACTAAATCCCAAAACTATGATGTGAGAAAGCCAATCATCTTTTCAGGGAATGGAATTACAAATCTCTATAGTACTTAGTCTTTATTTGAGGCCTGGGAACATGTACTAAAAGTAAAAGCAGTTTTGAGCTATCCATGTGAACAGTTGGCCCTAATCCCACGCGTAGAAAAGAATGAAGATACTCCTTTTTATGTCCTCAGCCATTCACAGCTAAAAAGACAGTTTATAGGTACAATGAAAAGCTATAAACAGTTTCTTACTATGGGTTTGACAGATCTATTTTAAAGTAGTTGTTCAACTGCTTCATTACTAGCACCAAAACATCTCTCAGAACACTTTTTTCCACTGAGTTGTTGCTGACACATCAAGATAATGCCTGGATCTAAACCAGTACAGTTCGCAATGGCACCCTTCAGAATGCAGTTGCCAAAATGGCACAATGCACACAGCGCGCGCATTCAATCTCAGCAAATGAGCATGTGCTTCATCACCAGTCAGGCTCCAAAGAACTTGGTCCTGATGGTCAGTGTCTCAAACTACCCTCTGGTGCAGGAGCATGACAAATGGACTCCAGGAAGTAAGAATACTTTGTAGAATTAACCCCAAGAACGAACTGGAGGAAATCCCCCTTCATGAACAAAAATGTTTTAAGAAAATACAAAAGGTAGGGCTGGGATTTAGCCCAGTGGTTCCACCAACTGCCTCGCAAGCGCAAGGGCCCAAGTTTGGTCCCAGGTCCAAAGAAAAATACAAAAGGTAGGAAAAGTTGATGTCTGAATGTGTTATGTCGTACTGGAGACGTCTAACACACAAATGACAAGAAGGCCAAAAGGTGCTGTACTGTCTTCCACCTTGCTCAACTCTCACTCAGCAGCAAACTCATTTCTGTATTTGGAGGTTGGGAGATTCCAGGCTGAAGCACAATAAGGAGCAACTTACGAGGGGCCAGTAAACTAGGCAAAGTGCCACATGCCTGTAATCCCAGAATTCTGGAAGGCTGAGGGAGGAAGGCTACAAATTCAATCCCAGCCAGATAATGCAGACCCTGTCTCTAAAAAAATTTTTTTAAAAGGCAAAGGCCCTGGGATCCATTTCCATTATTGTCAAAAAAGAAAAAAGAGATGAGTCTGGGGAGGTTAGCAGCTAGAATACAAAGGACAAGTGAGAAGACAGCTGTTCAGCTTGAAGATCTCCAGAAAGTTCCTCCTGAGCATTCAGCAGAGTACTAAGTTCAGAGTACAGGTGTATGAGGAAGCCACATAAGGCTGGGAAAACAAACGCTTGATGGATAGCAAGAGCAGGCAGTGCTCAGAGCTCCCCTGTAGGGCCTGCTCTTCCCAGCCAGACAAAAAGCCCGTCACTCATGAGGCACAGGGTACACACATGGGTGTTGCCTCACTGGCAAGGCAAAATTAGCCCTAAAATAAATACGGCTCTGGTCCCACCTAACAAAACAAGACCTGGAGTATCACACTGTTTCTAAGAAAGCCAAGTGCGTCTCAGATAATGAATATTTACAGAAATACAAAATGTTCAGGAACCAACAATGGCTAGCATTGAATATGGTTATAAAAATATGACCCATGTTCAGGAGAAATATCAACTAATTGACACCAGTCCAGAAACACAATGTTAGACTCAACACAGGAAAAACTTTAAGTATCTATATTCCATAGTTTAAAAAATTAAGTAGACACAAGATGACACAAACCTACAGATTCCAGAAGTTCAATTAACCATAAACCCAACATAAAAGCACATGATCAAATTGCTCAAAATCATTATTAAAAGGAAAAAAATTTAAGGGTGAAAAAAATGATAGATTTCACATACAGTAACAAAAAACAACTGTATATTTATCATTTGTAACAATAAAGTCAGAAGATGGGGGAGCAAGTGCTTGGCAAGTAATGAAGAAAAACAAGGTCAAACCGGAATTCCATACCGAGCAAAAGTATCATTCAAAATCCAAAGGCAAAATGGAGACATTCATAGTGTTCAAAAGCTTAATAATCTTCATCAGTAAACTCTAACTAGAGGCAATTTTAAAGAAAGCCCTTCAGCAGAAGGAAATGATTCGGATGGAAATAGGCATCTGAACAAAGGAATGAAAAGCATCAGAAATGGTAACTACACAGGTAAATATGTAGGCCTTTTCCTTCCTGTATTTAAACCTCCTTACTAATAATGCAAAGGCCAGGAGTAGAGACGTGGAAGTAGATATTAAGAAATATGTACAGAGGTATGCACAAAGATGTTTATTATAGCACTATACAGAGAGGTGAAAAACCACCTCAATGACTGTTGCTTGTTAATAAGGGAATGGTTCATAAACCATTGTGTGTTACACTCGTGTTATAGAACATTATGAAGAGGCAGTGTTCTACTGCTAAAGTACATCTTTGCTTTACCTAACAGAGGAAGAGAGAGGGGAAGGGGAAGGGGGAGGGGAGGAGAGGGAGGGGGAGGAAAGGAA
>NW_022900922.1:21843467-21856009 GCF_012274545.1 Fukomys damarensis
GGGGGGGGAGGAGGAGGAGGAAAGCTGTGTATACTGTGGCTTCCCAGAGGAGCTGTGATGAAAGAACCAGAAGTCAGGTGAAGACCAGCAGGGCTGGGAGATGCCCTAGGCACATAGAATCGGAACAGAATTCAGCTGAAGAATGATGGGTGAGAGGAAGGAAAGGAGGAACGGGATGTTAGGAGTGCTGAACATTTCTTCAATATCAGGTGTCTACCTCGCTACAGTTAGGTGACCCCAAGTTTTCAGAAGGGAAATTAGGATATGCCCAATGGTTGTGTTCACTCCTACTGATTATTTTAGTTAAGGAAAAGGAGATCCACTAACAAATCTTTAAGACGAAAACTTCTGTATTAAAAAAAAATCAATGTAGGCATGATGTCAGTTTTTGGACTATTCATAAGCACACTTTGTGTAATGTTGGTCACAGCAGATATGGCTGTTCTTCCCACTGAAGCTCTTCCTGGCAGTGTCTGCAAGGAGCAAACAACTGTGGACAATTTTGCAGATAACCCAATTTCACCACTCTCCCAAAAGGTAAATACAGGGTTAAAGAAATTGGAGGTTGGAGAATTATCCTGAAACACCCAGACCAAGGCAGAAAATGGACAATTCTCCATTACTCTAATTGTTTCTCCCAATGACTTCCAGAGAAACATCCTGGAACCATTTCTGGGGAACAAAATGTGAAATACAGTAACCACACACAGAAAAGCCATAGTTTAACCCCTTTGTCAGGACAGTTTCACCAACAAATCTACCTAGTTTGGAGAAATCTCCCAGTGCTTAGAGAACTGAATAGAGCTCTTGGGAAGGGAGTGAAGCTCCATGAAGGCAGGTAGTAGAGCTATGGTAAGAATTAAACTTTCTCACAAGGAGCACCAAGCAAGGAATAGAAACGTCTCCAGGCCTCACTAGTCAGCCCCACGAAGAAGCCGTTTTCCAAACAATGAGGCGATGCCCAAGTGGCCAATGAGGAGGCAGGGGAGGAGCCACGCTGGGCCCAGAGCTGCTTAGGCTGCCAGTTCTGGGAGGCACCGCCTGACCAGGCCTTCAAAGCCCCTCAGTCTGGGGACACAAAGTAGGGTCTTCTCTTTTTCAGATGTTAGGCTAAACAACTGGATCATCCAGTTAGAAAAAGCACAGTTCTCTGGAAGGAGTCAAATTCTTCCACTTGCATTCTGTAATTTTATGACTCCCCAGGTCCTGACACAGGAATTGGGACTTTAATTCTGTGAGACTCCTGTGGGCAAACATTTTGATAAAGATGATGATTCAGGAGCCTCTCATTTACCCATGAAAAGTTCAGAACAAGGTCACTGTTAGTTTTTTCCCTACTTCATAATGAGCTACACTACCTTTGAGGTTCAGAAGAAAAAAAATCTAACAGAAAGGCCTCAGGCTGTGATTACCAAGGAACACATATGAAATCATGTTCATTTTTCAAATGCTCATAAAAGGATATTGAAAATATACTAGGAAAAGACATTATGAAAAAATGTGGGCTGGAATAGTGGTGATCCCACAACTCTGAAAATGTATAAAACTCGCTATTATGAAGCCAATTAATATGTATAGAAAGAAAAATGTTTTTTGAACGAGTTTTGAAAAAATGCTATTGTTTTGCATAGAAACGAATGATAATATTAACCTTAACTAATGATAAAATCAATAACAAACTAAAAAGTTTATCAAGGGCCCTTGCTCTATTCAGCAACTCCATGATTGCAGAAAAAACAATTTATTTGAACAGGAATCCGGGGACAGTAGTAGAGATCTTTTTATTTTTTGAGATGGGATCTCACTATGTAGCCCAGGCTGGCCTCAATCTCATGGCAATCTTCCTCCCTCAGCCTCCTAAATGCTCACATTACAGGTGTGCACCACCATGCCCAGCAGTAGTGGAGATTAAACCCAGTGCCTTCATCCTAAGATACATCCCCAGCCACTTCACCCGACCTGCCCTTATTTTTTACTTGTGAGAGTTTTTCTAAGTTGCTCAGGCTGAACTTGTGATTTTCCTACCTCAAGCTCCCAGAATGCTGAGGTTATAGGCATGTGCCACCAGGCCTAGGCTTTAAATTTGAATTTAGGTCATGTGGAGTCATGAAACCAGTAGGCACTAAGTAGTGGCAGGTATAGCTTGCTGGCCACTATGACAGTCTGTATCCTTTTTAGAAAGGGTTATTTCCTAACCCATTGACTTATCTCTTCCTTTTCTCTATCCTACACATCTCACAATAGTTCTAGGCAGTAGACACTATTCAATAAACAGTGGCTCACTGAGAGACTAAGAGAGAACCAAGAGAGAGGCTAAGAGAGAACAAGGATGCTGGGAAATACTATGAATCTAATAACTGAGAGAACAGTTCCTACCGGCTACACTTATTTCCAGATGCGGGCAAAGGGGTGTGGAGGAGAAGCTGTGTCCACTGCTGAGGCCTGTCTGCTTCATATCCTCCCTTTACTCTGGAGGTTCACAGTGCAAAGCCTACCTGTGGGCCAGGTAAGTTCACAGACCTGACCTACAGGTGGGCTGACCCCAAGCGAGCTCCAGAGAACTCTGCAAAAGCTCCCATCTGGGAATTCATCCACAGCATCCTTTTACCACAGTTAACTTTCTGCCACAAATCCTTATAAATGCAAAGTAGCTATCAAATACTTTTTTCTGTGTGAAAAACAAGACTTCAAGATCTCTACAAAACAGTCAAGATTTACAGATTGAGAACATTATATATTAAGACTACCCACACTCTTCAGATCGTATAAATTGACTACCTAATTTTAAAAAAGCCTAGTAGTCTTATTAGACATATGATCCTGTAATGACTTAGGTTCTTGTTCCAACTAGTGGACTGAAAATAACGTTTAAAACAGACTATTTCTGTTTGTATTTGCACATTGCATTGCTCACTAAAATATGTGTGGGTAGACAGTCACTTCATAAAAAGCAAGGGGGACAGGAATATTTGAATTATATTCCAACTAAAGAGAGTTCTCACGACAAAGTTCTGAGTGATTTATAAAGGTGAATAAAACAAGAAACCACAAGAACAGAATGCTAGGTCTATTGTATCAATGTATAAATTTTTATCAGTTTACAAAACGTAACTTTTTTTTTTTCAAACTGGAGACTGGAGGGATGGCAAGAAAGTCAGGCCAAGTTATAATCCTCTCTGGGCCTCAGTTTCTTCATCTGTACAAAATGAAAAGAGACTAGAACATTCCCTGGAATGCTCTCCAGGGCTTGAATGCCTGTCAGAGTGCATGAAGCCTCACATAGCAACGAAATTAACAAGTTTACTTCGCCTTCCTCCCTTATACTTCCCAGCTCTGGTCAAGACGGACTAGGACTTGGCAAACTGAATTCACCAGAAACTGTTACCAGATCTGTTAAGAACACAAAGTAGGGGAAACATATCTCAAAAGGCATCACAGATCTTAAGCAAAAATTAAGGAACACCCAAAGTGTTCCGATCTGTGCCTTAGTTTGTAGCCAAACATGGAAGTTCCTCCCCAGTCCCTTCAACTGGCAGAGCTGGCCCCGGCCTTCCTTGGCCACTGGGCCACTGCTCAAGATCTTCCCCCAGGTTCAGAAGGGTTTGGTCCTAAAACCGCCTGGAGTTGTAAAAGGGATGAGAGAATTTCTTTCTGTCCCCACCCTATTACCACACTGTTTATGACTAAATGGCACTCTTGTCGAGGCACTTGGGACACCCTTGCACCAGGACCAGCGCGCAAAAAACATTCACTTTACTGCGAGCTGGTGCCCTGCCTGCAGGCAAAACAGATGTTTAGAAAAGCCTTGTACTTCATTCTCATCTCTTTCAGCCAACTATCTGTGACTCACTACAGGAAAAACTGGGCAACGGGGTCAATAAAATAAAACTATGGGCTTCTATTCAGGGTTGTCAACTTCTACGGTGGACAGGGCAGCACCTCAAAGGTCAAAGGGCAGGAAAAGATCAGGAAAGGCCACAGCTGTCTCAGAAACTTTTAAAGACAGCAGAAGCTAGCACAGGTCAAAGTCTCCAAAAAGGGTTAGAATCAATCTGCTAATTATATCAAAAGCCAGCCAAATAGGAAAGGCCAGTCCTGACCTCCCTGGCACAGGCGGCCACTGGCATTTTATCACTTTGCTTGCAGCCAACAAAACCAATCAGCAAGACTATTACAACGAAAGAGAGATGCTGCAGACAGAAACACACTCTTCAGCATGGGTTCTTCCAAAAACGAGAAGGCCATCCCAAAGGGAGAGCATTTAAATTTCAAGCAAGCTGTTCAACTACAATTTTCTTGTTCTGATTGCACTGGCATTTAGGACCACTTTCTCACACATGATAATTTGGTCCCCATTAAAAATAGCCACAATTACTTTCAAACAAATGAATTGAGTCCTGGTGTCAAACTTGGATACACACTGGAAATGACTGGAACATTAAAAAAAAATCCCGATTCCCGAATCCCACACGTGACATGGATTTAGTTGTACAGATATTGCCTGGGGTAGAAGGATTTCTCAAAGCTCCCCAGAGGCCTGGAGTGTCTGGAAAATCTTCAGCACTACTGTGGTTGACTGACATGTATGGAAAAACAAAAAACAAAAAACAAAAAACCCCACCCTCACTCCATCACATAGAAAGCCCCAATTTGGTGAGACCAACAGATACCCCAGGTAAATATGTGCTCCGTTCTGGTATCAAATTATTTTTAAAGGCAGGAGGGTAAGGGGTGAGAAGGAACAATGATGCTTTTGTGGGGGTGAGACAATCTGAAGTGCCACAAAACTTCCTAGCATATCATAGGAACCAGTTTTGCTGGTTTTTAATTATATGACAAAGGGAGGCACTGACCCAGAGAGCAGAATTTTGGATGTAGCAGGTAGTCCAAAGCTCTAGTGACTGTGACTTCTGGACAAAAAAAAAAAGCCCACCAAGTTTCCTACTCAAAAATACCAGTGTCAAAATACAGACACTGTCATTTCCTGCTGGTCTACATTTTCGCCTAAGAGGCTGAGGACCCATCCCACCCACCCAGAAGGCGGCCCTGTGGGGTTGCAATCTACCATTACACAATTAAGCAGGAGTTTTAAGGCCATGGCTCTTGGGCTGGAGCATGCTCAGAACTGCCAGCGATTAGACTCACACTGCTGCTTCCTTCACTTGGGGTCTCTGGTTCAAGAGTTTGAGGATGAGAGTGAATTTCCAAAGAATTTTCAGTTGACCTGGATCATCCGGGTCCAGAGACTCTCACAGACCCCCATTTTAAAGGCTCCCTGAAATAACATGAAATGATTTTATCCAGCTTCAGGCTTTGTAATAAACAACTGAGTGAAATAAGACACTGTCTTATGGTGTATCTCAGGGTTTCTGCTCAAAGGCAGAATTTTATCATTCCCCTGGGGAGGGGCACACAGCGAGGCTCCATCAACTTCATGCATTTGCTCCTGAATAAACAATATGTTTGGAGGAGAGAGTGTAAGGGCTCACTTAAGTTAAAACGGACCCCAAAGTTCTTTTTCAAAAAATGTTTTGTAAGAGTATTCAATGCAACTTTGTAATAGTAGAAGACTGAAAGAATCAAGGGATCTGTTCAGAGGAGATGGGTTTAGTAACTTCAAGGCATCCATATAATGGAATACCATAGAGTCCTAAAGTGGAATACTATACAGCTCTCTATGCGGCGACCTGCAAAACAACATTTAGTCATCATATTTTCTAAGGAAAGAGAAATGAAATTATTGTTTAAGTTTCTGAATTTGCATACACAATGGAAGAAAAATAACAAAACCTAATGGAAATGGGCATCTACGGAAGGTACAGGAGGGCAGGGTGAGCAAAATTTTCAAAGTGCAATTTTTTATAAAAGTTCTTTTGTATTTTTCAAAATCAACTATGGAACTATATTTTTAAAAAGTAAAGTTTGATGGATATGAACATATTTTTCCTTTACATGTAGTTTTTCAGTAAAATAGAGTGTAAAAAACCAAAAAACCTACAAAGCCATAGGAGTCAAGTAACAGGATAGAGCCAGGCCAAAGTCACTGACATCTGGTGGCCAGAAATCATATGTCAAGCAAAGTCCACTCTGCAGACAAAGGCTTTTCAGAACTAAAGCAGGTCTGTGAAGATGAAAGGAGCCAGGCTTTTTGTTTTACTGGATCATTCATTTTCCATAAATAATCTCTCTTAATTAAGCCAATGAACTTACATTTTGCAAAGAAATGCTTTTAAGTGAAGCTCAGGTGTCCTCCATTGAATGTTTTTCACTGCCTCGAGTGTCCCCCAGCTTTGTTTTAATACACAGTCAACACAGCATCTAATTAGAGACTTCGTAAATAGAAAAGATCCAGATCAAGAATGGAAATAAAGTGTTTGTAAATGGAGAGGGGAGGAGGGGGTGAAGGGAGGGCAGGGACAAGGGGAAAAATGAGAATCAAGACCTATTATGTAAAGGTACAGAATCCCAATGATGAATGTAATTGCATTGTATACGTAGATTGTACCAATAACCTCAATAAAAAGAAAAAAGAAAAGATCCAGATCAGAAAACAAATAGGATCCACCCTTTTCCTCCATAATTCAAGCCTGTCTTTAGATATCTCAAAATGAGGAAAGATACTATGTAGGATACAACACATGGCGTATGTAACTCAGTCACAGTACCCAGGGTTTCTCAAGATCTCCTTGTGTATCTAAAGCCACGTCCACTTTCATATATTCTCCACAATACCGTATTTTAAATGTATCCCCTGGTTCAGACTGCTGGGTACATGAAACAAAGACATACACATGTAACTTATTCTAGCACACCAGTGGGTGGGATTGTCTTCACGCAACAGGGCAGGAAAACAGGTCAGCCAGCCTCTCTCAAACTGACACCCAATGCAGGAGCGTGGCAGAGGATACACAGCAGCCGCAGCAGCAAGCAAGGCAACATGCTGTCTGCACCAGCACTCCTCAAAGAGCCGATCGCTATTTCTCTGCAGATGTTTCCAAGCTGTGCATCAGGACAACTAAAGCAAAAACAGCCCACTACAAACTAGCTTCACCACCCTTTGCTCAGCTTCTAAAACCACCTGTGTTCTTCCTGAAGGCATCAGACAAGGGGAAAACGTTTCACAGCAAGAAGGAAGCGGGAGCTAAAGCCTATCCACGTGTCACCAGGAAGTGCTGTAGAGACCCAAGACACAGCGTCCAGAATCACCAGTGTTCGGTCCTGACTGTGGTTCTAACTTTCTGTGTGACCTGGAGCAAGTCATTTCTCCTCTCAGGGCCTCCATTGGTTTGTCACCAAATGAGGTAGTTGTAGGTACGAGGAATGTCACACAGGTCTTTTCCAGCAGTCTGACCTACTTAGCTCCAGGCTGCTGGATTCCCACAGCTTACTCTGTCGCTGGAAAACCCAATCTACTGGCAGGAATAAATTATGGTGATGACTGTCAGTGATTGTTCACAATGAATGAATGTGTTGTAACCCAGCTCATGGACACAATGACCTCATGGCCCAATCCCTGCGACGTTTGATTCCTGACTGTACAGCGGTCTCTGTATAAGATGACAAAATAGAAAAATAAATTCTCTACTGTAGCCTGGCCCTTATCCTTGGAGGCTGGATCAGTAGAAATCACTGTCATGTGGGGATAGAATCCCAAGGTTGTTGGAGGTCTCAGTCTGGTTTAGTCACGAACTGCCTTCAAAACATGCTCAAGTTTAAAGGACCAAGCACAGCACAGGGGATTGGGGTTTTGACTATGTTCTGTAGGGACAGACAGGGAGGAAGCGGCCTGATATTAAGGAAAATGGTCACTTTGGGAGGATGAAGCAGAAGGGGCTAAAGTTCAAGCCCAGACTGAGTAACTTGGTGAGACTGTATCTCGAAATTAAAAAGGGGTTAGGGATTTAGCTCAGTGCAAAGGTCCTGGGTTCAATACTATCAAAAAAAAAAAAAAAAGATTTATTGACTTTGTCTGTATCTATCTGTATCCACCCCTTCCCCATACTGCAGTGTTGCTTAGCTCATTTGCTACCTGGGCAAGAAATCTTCCAAGAAAAGAAGTACACCCTTTCCCCATCTGTCACAGCTGCAGTACCCCAGGGACTGGCTCAGCAGGCTTGCGTTCGGAATAACATTAACTAGGACAATGTAGAGGTTCTTCCCCCTTCTAGGCTCTGAGGACCCACTTCCTTTCTGTGACAAGCCACAGGCTGATGAGTTCATCAAACTTATTACACTGCCATCCTGCTTATACCCGAGAAAGACAATTTTTAAAACAAGAACATCTACCAGGGATTTAGCTCAGTGCTGCTGCTGCCTGCCTCGCAAGCACAAGGTCCTGAGTTCGAGCCCTGGTACTAAAAACAAGCAAACAAACAAACAAACAAACAAACAAACCCAACAAGCACCTCTAGGTCTAAGGTGGCTGCAAAAAGATGGAGAAAACCGGTGGTGTTTCATAAAGTTGCTTTTCTTGTTGAGATGTGCTTGTTTTTACTTTTGATTTCTTAGCTTCCCTCTTAGTATTAAGCTATCCCATCAAAAATAAATACAGGGGCACCAGGCATGGTGGAGCACACCTGTAATCCCAGAACTCCAGAAAGTTGAGTCAGGAGGATCAAAATTCAAGTCCTGTCTGGTCAACTAAGTAAAGCCCTGTCTCAAAAAGGCCCAAACACGTAGGACAGTGAAAAGGCCCTGGGTTCATCTCTTCGTACTGCAAAACAAAAACAGCAGAGTGTGGACTACCAATCTCACCTTTGGTTTCCTAGTTGGAAGCAGGTATTTTACTTCAGGGTCAGCCGTGACTCCATCACCACTGCATGTGTCAAGGAGGTGCTCCTAACCCTTCCAGGTCAAGCCTTGACGCTTCAGGTGAGATAATTTCATGAAAACAAATACAGTTGGTACATACTGATCTAGTATGTGCTAAACCACACCATTTTATCTTTCTTAAAATTCTAAGTCGAAGATGGGAAACTTAAAAGTCAGCCTGAAAGTAGAAAAGTAGAGATCTGAATCCAAGTGTTTTTTGTTTTTTTGTTTTTTTTTTTTTTGGTGGTACTAGGGATTACACCTAGGACCTCTACACTGAGCTATACCCCCAGCACTTTTTTATTTACTTTGAGACAGAAACTTGTTAGGTTACTAAACTGCATAGGCTAGCTTCAAATTTTCAGTCCTCCTGCCTCAGCCTCCTTAAAAACCATGATTACAGCTCAGCTGAATCCAAGACTTTTTAATATCTGAATTTTAACTACTGTGTTACAAGTACCTCCAAGAGTGAAAAGCAAATACCCCGGTGGTAAGGAGACACTGATTGCAAGATGTATCACAGTCTTACTAACAAATGTAGGGGATCCAAGGCTGATTTGTATGTAAAAAGAAAAAAATATGTATCTTAGGAAGCGGAGAAAATACAAGACCATGTATTCATCCAACAGAACTGAAAATATGCAAGAAAAAAAGGCCATCTATTCAACATTTCTTATCACTTTTCTCCTAACAAAACAGTAACTATTTATACGACTTGTACATTGCATAGGTATTATAAATAATCCAGAGAGGATGGAAAGTATAGTTATGTAGAAGATGCATAAATATTAGATTATTTTATATAAGAACTTGAGCGCCTGCAGATTCCAGTATCTGAGGAAGGCTCTAGAACCATTGCTTATGGATACCAAAGGAAGATTAATTTTCCCAAAGCCTGGCAATCCCGAAAAGGAAGACGAAGCAGAAACTATTCCATCTGTAAGAGTGAGGATTCCTACGTGGCAGAACTCATCATGTCCCGCTCCCACTCATCACCCAGAATGAGAAGGAACTTGAGAGCCACAAGCCTGGGATTTGTCGAAGGGCCTCAGGATTGCCAGGGCCAGTGTAAAGCCAAGCAGCGAAGGCAGGCACTGCAGCTGCCATGTAACAGGAACCTGGGTACACACAGACAAAACATGGGCACAGCACCAGAGCCAACCAGTCAAAGATGCAGGGGACTTTCCGAGACCACTGCCTTAGGTGTACAACTTGTCCCAAAACTTCTAATAATAAAGCTTTGAAGTGAGAGGATAAGAGTGTTTTCTCTGTCTTTGTCGCCATCATTGTTCTCCACATAAGAGTTCTGAAGACCCTGCTTCTGCATTAGGATGTGAACAAGTGTGCACCACGGCACAGAGGAGCCACACTGCTTTCCTGCACTTCCTTCCACATATAGGGACTATGAGGAACACATGCAGAGGGGAATAAAGAGAAACAGACCTGCCACATGACTTTTAACAGAGGAAGAAACTATTTGTGAGGCTCTGTAAAACTATCTCAGAGATGGGCTGGGGATTTAGCTCAGTGGTGCCGCCACCTGCCTTGCAAGGGCAAAGACCCGAGTTCAATCCCCAGTACCAAAAACAACAACAACAAAAACTATCTCAGAGAAGTGGACTCATCGGCAACCCATTCGGGACACCCCTGGCTCTCAGAAGCTATTCTAATTTTTCAATACATTTTACTACTCTTAACCTCTGTTGTTCTTTAGAATTAATTCAACTCGGAACATGAACTTGGCGGGTCTGACATCTAGCTGGGATGTCAAGATTCCACTTTAAAGGAAATGGAAGTTTAAAAGAAAAGTGAGCTAGACTACTGGGGAGAGGGCAAGAGTGGTGAACAGCAGAGAAACAGCCTCTCCAAGATTTGGAATACAGAAGGAAAATAGCAATGCGAAGAAGACAATGAGGAAAGTGGGTCCCTGAGACCCAGCAAGAATTGAAGCCCATGGGGAGAGTAAAGAGAGAGGCCTCAGTGCATAAGGAGGTGACAAGTGGCACTTTCTCCCTGAACGCTGACTCACTGAGTGGAAGGGGGTAGCTCAGACCTGCAGATGTATAATGACTACTGGCAACCATAGAGGCCTCCATGGAGAAACACACCAGTGCAACAGAGCTGTGGATGCAGAGGACTGCAGGGGCTGGGGAGTTATTTGGGTTTAGATATCCCCCAGGAAAGGGTGACTGGCTGGTAGCCATCTTGGGGAAGGGCCAACTGAGCTCAAAACTCAGGGCAGCTATGGGCTGTATCCATCGATCTAGCAGCACCCAGTGCAAGGGTGAGATGGAAATGAGTTCTAGACTGCAGGAGATAAAGGAGCTGAGTTAAAGGCAGCAGGGAGCCAAGTTTAAGCTGGCAGGAGGGACACGGAATGTCCCAGGCTGAACAAATCAGGTTCCAGCCTCACAGCCAGAAACTAGCCTGAACATCAGTGGACTGAAGGTGTAAGCTTGCTAGGATTACTCATTACCCTGCCACAAATCTACAGCTGTCTTGCTGGATTTAATCAACATGGATCTGGGCTCTGTCTGCCCACTCTGCCTACTAGTGACAGGAGAGACACACACTGAAGTGGACTTAGTGTGGGTAATCTCCTTGATCCTCCAGGCTTGCTTCTAATCTCTTCCTCTTCTTCTATTCCTCCCCTCTAAAGCCTTTTAAATTTTCTCCCTTGAGGGTAAAACCACCATATTAAGGGCATACTTATTGTATACAATTTTCTGATTTGTTTTAGATTGTTATATAACCATAAATATAGTTCATATAGTTAAAGGTGGCAAATTAATACTTATCAGTTTGTCATTTTCTAGGCTGTTTGATACTATTGTTATTGCTAATTGTATTACTTTAGCCAAGGTGACATCACTGTCCTAATAAGTTGTTTTTCCTGGTATATCAAGACTGAGATTGGCTAAGGATCATAACCACTATATGCCAGTGCCAAAGAACCAGAGGATAAGCCAAAAAGGCAGCAACTTCTCATTCCCAATAAATTGAAGCAGTAGGATCTTGCAACATACTCAAAACCCCAAAGCCAGCCACACCTGGAAGGCATCTCTAAGAAGCAATCATTTCCTAAGGGTTCCAAATACTAGCAATAAAGCTACCTGCCATAAGCAATTTTAGAAGCATCAACAAACAAACAAAAATAGAGAGAAGATACTTAAGCAAGATGCAACCTCAGGCTTCCAGCTCACCAAAGGCAAACCCAGGGGGCAATGAGGTAGAACAATTAGAAACTCATCCATCTGGACTCTCTTGAAGTGGTAACAGTGGAAGTAACAAAGCAGATCAATGAGGCTCTAGAAAATAATCAAATCAAAAGTAAACTCTCAGATAAACTATAAAACAGTGACCACAATGAAAGACATGATTAGTCATTCTAGAGCAGATACAAACAAGAAAAACAGAGGAGTTTAGGAAAATGATGGAAATCATGAATACCCAACATAGGCAGGAAATGGAATCCATGAAACAGATTTAAACAGATATCCAGAAAATTAAAAACTCCATTAAAGTATGAATGAGCAGTATGAGCCAATCAATATAAGGATAGAACATCAGATATAGAAGACAGGATTATGGCTACCAATCATGAAAAGAAAGATTTCTTAAAAACAGCAAGGGAGCAGGAAAAATCAACCCAATGGTTGGTAAATCACACAAAGACTAACATAAGCTTGATTGGAGTCCATCAAAAAGCAGGTGATAGCTCAGTGATATAT
>NW_022900922.1:21856362-21882822 GCF_012274545.1 Fukomys damarensis
ATATTAAAAAAAAAACCTGTTCACAGAAGTAATGGCAGAAAACTTCCTAAGCACGAAAAAAGAATTTGACATACAGAAATGTGAGGCACATAGAACTCCAATTAGCCACGATAAAAAAAAAATCTATACCAAGGCATATAATAGTCAAGATTCCAGGAGTTCAACACAAGAATAGAATAGTAGGGGGGGGAAAAAGAGCAACCTCAAGTAACCTAATGTTGAACCTCAAGCTTCTAGAAAAAGAGCAAGTCAAGCCCAAAACTCATACTAGAGAAGAAATTATAAATAACAGAGCAGAAATTAATGCAACAGAGACTAAGAAAAAATACAAAGAATCAATGAGTTCAAGAGTTGATTCTTTGAAAGATTAAATAAAATTGACAAATCCTTAGCCAACCTTAACAAAAAAGGGAAAAAGACACAAATCCATGCAATTAGTATTGAAAGGGGAGAAATCACAAGAGAGACTGCAGAAATCCAAAAGATCATCAATACAAACTTCAAGAACCTGTATTCTGTTAAGATGGAAAACACAGAATAAATGGAGATTCCTAGACATATATGAATTACTAAAGCTTAATCAAGAAGATATAAACATTCTATATAGATCAGTATCAGTCAATGCAATTGAAGATGTAATTAAAAACCTATCAACAAAGAAAAGGCCAGGCCCTGACTGATTCACTGATGAATTCTACAAGAAATTTAGAGAAGACCTAATGCCGCTACTTCTCAAATTCTTTAATAAAATTGAAAGGGAACCAATTCCTAGAAACAAGCCTTACCCTGATACCAAAACCAGAATTCAACCAAAAAACAGAACTATAAGCCAATCTCCCTAAAGAACATAAATGCAAATATCCTCAATAAGATACTGGCAAAAAGAATGCAGCAAGTAATCAAGATTAAACAGCATGACCAAGTAAGATTCATCCCAGGGGTGCAGGGATGGTTCAGTATACACCAATTAACAAAAGTAATATTAACACCATGGACAAAAACCAAACCATCAACTTGATAGATGCAGAAAAAGCATCTGACAGTGTCCAACACCTATTTATGATAAAAACTCTATAGATCTTTATCTCAATTTGATAAAAGCCCATCTACGGCAAACCAATAGCCATGATACTAAACGGACACAAAAAATTGAAAGTTTTCACTCTAAAATCAGGAACAAAAGTGTTCATTATCATTATTATTCAATATAGTTCTGGAAACATTAGCTGGAGCAATTAGACAAGAGAAAGAAATAAAAAGAATAAAGACAGGAAAGGAAAAAGCTAAATTATCATTATTTATGGATGAAATGATATTCTACATAGATGACCCCAAAAACTTCACTAAAAGACTTCTAGACTTAATAATCAAATTCAGTAGTGTAGCTGAAAACAAAGTTAACACTCAAAAATCAATAGCATTCCTGTATACAAATAACAAACTTACTGAGAGATAAATTAGGGAAACAGTAACTTTTACTGAAAAAAAGAAAGCAAAGCAAAGCCAGACTGACCTAAGAATCAATCAAATGAAAGAAGCAAAAGCTATTTACATTGAAAACTATAGTACTCTGAAAAAGGAGATTGAAGAGGGTATCAGAAAATGGAAAGATATCTCTTATTCTTGGGTAAGAAGAACCAATATAGTAAAAATGGCATGATTTAATCATGATCAAAATTCCCAAGCATATCTCACAGAATTAGAGAAAACAATTGTAAAATTCATTTGGAACAAGAAGAGACCTAGAACAGCAAAAGCAATTCGGGCAACAAAGGCAAGCCAGGGGACATCACAATCCCTGAGTCTGAAGTTATATAACAAAGCTACTATGATAAAAACAGTACAATAGTGGCAAGAAAAACAGACCCAAGGATCAGTGGAACAGATTAGAGATGCAGGAACAACTCCAAATATACTCAGCCACCTTATCTTTAACAAAGGAGCCAAATACCTTCAGTGGAAGAAAGATAGTCTCTTTAATAAATGGTGCTGGAAAACGTGGCTTTCCACATGCTGAAGATTAAAACTAGACCCATCTTTTTCACCTTGTACAAAATCAAAATTGAAAAGGATCGAAGACCTAAATATTAAAACAGAGACACTAAATCTACTGGAAGATAGAACAGGTAGAACTCTTGAAGACATTGGTGTAGGCAGACTTTATGAACAAACCCCCGATCATAGCAAACATCACAAAGAAACAACAATTGGGGTCTCATCTTATTAAAAAGCTATTGCAGAGCAAAAGAAACCACCAGTGGAGTGAAAAGACAACCCACAGTATGGGAAAAAAACTGATAGCTGTTCCTCAGACAAAAGACTAATGTCTAAAGAACTCAAAACAATCAGACCCCCCAAATTTAAAAAGACCCAATTCAAAAATGAGCATCTGAAATGAATAGACACTTCTCAGATGAAGCAGAAATGGCAAATAAATGTATGAAAAAAAATGTTCAATATCACTGGTCACTCAAGAGATGCAAATAAGAACAACACTGGGATTCCATCTCACTCCAGAAATGTCTATTATCAAGAAACCCGCCAACTGTAAATGCTGGCAGGGCTGTTAGGAAAAAGGGACCCTTGTCTACTGTTGGTGGGAGTGCAGGGCTGCTGCAACCACTGTGGAAAGCAGTGTGGAGATTTCTCAAGAAACTAACACTAGAGGTTCCATTCAACCCAGTGATTCTACTTCTTGGTATCTTCCTGAAAGAATTAAAAGCATCATATCTGTGATATATGCACACCCATATTTATAGCGGCACAGTTTATCATAGATAAATCTTGGAAACAGCCCAAACGTCCATCATCTGATGAATGGATTACAAAGGTGTGTTTTTTCTAATACAATGAAGCACTACTCTGCCATAAAGAAGGATAAGCTTGAGACATTTCTAGCTAAATGGATGCACCTCAAGACCATACCCTTAAGTGAAATAAACCAAATGCACATGTTTATATATCACAGTTTCACTGGTATGAAAAACTGAAAAATGTAAATAAGGACCAAAAGGTACAACAGATATTGGGAAACAGGAAGAAAACGTTCAAACGAGAAAGGGAATGGGGGTGGGGGGAGAAGGGTCAAGGAAGAAAAGAATCAAAGGAAAAAGTGGAAACCAAACTTGTGTAAATAAGGAGAGGAAGAGGGATGGAAAGGAGGGGAGGGGAATGGGAAAAACAGAAGCAAGATATATCATTTACAGGTACAAATTCCCTACGATGAATGTTATCACTACGTATATCTAAAATGTACTGAATTTAAAAGAAAAAGAAAAGAAAAATTACTTCGGTGTGTCCACTGGGGATCCTGCTAGATTTTTCAAAGAAATGAGCCTTTGGAGTAGACGAACCTTTAATATCTAAAGCATCAACTCTGCACCTACACTGAAAAATGGAATTCTTAGACAGGAGCATGGAAGTTCATTTCATAAAGAATGAAGCTTGCAGTCTGTGACGCTGGGAGACCCTCCTAGCTAGACTGCAGGCCAGGCTGCCACTTAAAAAGCTAAACAGTGATAAAAATACTCAAAAGTAAAAACATGAAGTGAAATAAAATAACTTTTAGTTTTATAAAAGACAAGCAACACAGACACACTCAATTAACTGGCTAATAGTTGATGGAGGCAATAATCACACAGTATTTGAAGCATTACAGTTTCCAAAAAAATACTAATCATCTCAAACTGGGGATTTCAGATGAAGTGTGTATCTTGTAAAGAGTAAGCTGCGGGAGGTTGGGATGTAGAAACCAACACATAACCCCATGAAGAGAATATGGATAGGGGCCAGAAACAGCCATGGCATAGAAAGAAGTGTGGGGAGCACCCCACACACCCCAACAGCAACCTTGGGCAGGTCCAGCTTTCCCTGTTGACAGACACGCTGCACATTCCTTATCTGCCAAAAGATAGTGGTGCCCATGGGCCACCTGCTGCGACTAGCTTCCAAGGCTAAGCAGGACAAAACAAACACAAATAAACAAGGCTTGGTGTCTAAAAGTGATTATCAGAATGCTCACAGAAGGCTCTATGTTGGTCAATGCAGACAATCGTGTCCATTACACAGCCACAGATCTAATTCAGTGTTAAAAACGTTTAAATGATTCTAAACTTTGCTCCATGTCCTTTGTACAAATACAGCGATAAAAGCTATCTATTAAGAAGCTGACATCATTCTAAACTTTGCCTTAAGGAACAAAAAGTACTGAGGTCACCAAGATGATAGGTGAAGTCACACCCGACCTGTGAGGGGCCTATGTATCACCAGGCAGGACCAGCAGGACCAGCTTTCCATTGACATGAAGCTGCAGCTATAATGGAGGCAGGGACCAGGAGGGAAAAGATGAAGGCAGACTTCCTTAGGGAGCTAGGGGTGCACGGCCCAAAGCGGGGTCCCCTAGGTGCTAGAGGACACAAACCATGGCATCAGATCTGCGTAGCCACAGTGAGCCTGTGGACACCTCTGAGACAGGCCAACCCAGCCAACAACATCAACATCAAAACAAAGCCAAAATGGCCAGGTAGGGAGACTCCACCAAAGCACAAAAATGGTAGTGAGAAGCCCAGTGATGCCCAAGAGGCCAGGTGGGTGATATTCACAGGGGTCAGAGCAAGCCCTCACCTCTGCCTCCTGTACGGCTGTGGGAAACTTAAAACAGTCCAAACACAGGGATTCAGATCCCTGCAGCGTTATCCACCATAGCCAAAGGATGGAAACACTGTATGACCTGTCAGTAAATGATGGATAAGCAAAATGGGGTTTGTATACACAATGAAATATTATTCAGTCACCAAAAAGGAGATTTTGATACTTGCTACAACATGAACAAAACCAGAAAACCTTGTGCTAAATGAAATAAGCCATACAGAGAACACATTGTTCCATAATTCTCAGGGAGAGAAACTAAGAGAAGAGGATAGCAGGGGCTGGACGGAAGGGGTAATTCCAGTTAAGAGATGGTGAAAAAATTCTGAATATGGACAGGAGTGATGGCTGCAGGACATTCTACATTTAACGAGTGCTGCTGAATTGTACACCTACAAATGGTCAAAGCGGTAAGGTTAGATGTCATGTATACTTTGACACAATAACACAAAAGTGGATTCTTGGAGGATGCGTCCGCCCCTGCAGGTGCTGCCCGACTGTTTACAGCCGGCTGGGGCATCATCTCCACCAATCTCCCGCCCCTTCATCTTCTGTACGCGTCTCCACTCAAGATGTCTGTGGAATCTCCTCCTGGCAGGGGTAGTCTCCAATAAATCTGGAAACCAGAGTTGCAGCGAAAGGGTCTAGGCTCCTCAGTCCCCATATTCCACTGCTGGATCCAGCCTGAGACCGTCCCTTCCAAAGGAGACTAAGTCATTCTTAATGAGGTTTTCACAGAGACCGTAACTATCAACACTTAAGATCATTATGGAAAGGAAACTTCTCCTGGGTTGCAGAGTGCAGACTGAACCTAACTGGCAAAAGGGCTGCTTTCTACTGGTACCTGTCTTCCTCCCAAGAAGTCTTAGAAAAAAATGGGGCCAAGCCTGCCGAAGGCAGAATAGTGAATCAATAACTCTCCTTTCTTCGGACTGGAGTTGGGCTGATGCATGCACTTTTGTAGTGACAAATGCCTTGCCTGGAAGCAGTTTAGGGTTAAAGTAAATACTCACCTCACTATTCTGCTTCTTTCAGACATTCTGGAAAAACGTCTGAAGTCAGATGATGTTGACACTACTAACTTTGGGTATTATAATTTTTCTGGCTAACTGAGCTAAAGAACTGTTACAATTTCTTCAGTAGCAATGCACCTGCCACAAAATATGTGTTAAGTATTTGTGGCAAGAAGCATAAAACCCTTTACCCCTTACAGAAAACATGAATTCAAAACACCTTATATCAGCTTAAGATGAGGTCTGTGAAGTAAATGAAATGTGAATTTTTAAAGATGCTTACAAAGGGGGTACTATTGCATCTAAGAGTATATGGAAAGGACTGCAGTATTAAAATCAGATCTGAGAAATGAGCAAAGAAACTAATAAATAAAAATGACAGACGAAAAAAGAAACATCTGAGCCCGCCTGTTCCTTCTCCCTGAAGGGCAGCTGGCTCCATCATTCCAGGCCCATGTTTGGTCTCCACATCCTGGAACTCACATCGAAATGTGCTCAATTCTGCATTCCGTTTCACATTGACAAAGTAGGGCTTTGCTGCTACTTATTTATAATTTAATTCCCCCGATGGTTCTAAAAACAAGGGAAGAAATATTTTCAAACAAGAATCATTATTTATACAGCTGGAGTTTCCATTCAGTTAGGAAAATTAGTAGAAAAATATTTGGTCAGAATTTGAGATATGTTTCGAATGTTTCATAAAATCTCATACCATCAACTTCCAAATCCCTTTTCTTATACTCCCCCCCTGGAGTCAAGCAAAACCCCCAGGTCAACGAAATTAATGGGTCCTGATCTTGGCAAGGGGTGGCGATCTCTGAATCAGAAACAAGAATAGGTCAGTTAAAGCACCACTCAAATATGCAGTTGTTCTTTGAAAATGGAAGTGGGCAAATGGCTTGCATGAGAAAGCAGAAGACAATTATTCAGGCCGGGGTCTTCAGAGCCGAGAGCAAAGGAGACAGCTGGCAATTATCTGGCTAACTTAACCAGATGATTCATGCCTAAAAATCCACTCTGGTGCCCAAATCACCCAGAATGGTTATATTCATGGAAGAACTAAAGAGTGTAATTATCAAACTGCTGCCAAGGCTGTGCCGAGTGGTGTGTCGTAACCACAAACTATCCCCCATTCTCCTTTCCCAGTGCAGAGAGCACTGGGATTCTCCCAACATACATTTTAACGCTTAAGTGTCTCATGATCTTACAGAACGCATCTGCTTTCATATACTGAAAATCAACATTGCAAATAGGCTAAGGGACAGATGAACCACACTGCTGGGGGCGGGGTGTTAAGTTTGTATGCTGGAGATGAAGCCCAGGTGGTGAAAAATCCTCCAGCTGCACACAGTGGTGCCTGCTGGTCATCTCGGCACTCTGGGAGGCTGAGGCAGGAGAATAAGTTCAATCTTAGCCTGGGAAACTTAGTGGTTTAGTGAGATATCTTGCCTCAAAAATAAATAAATAAGTAAATAAATGCAGATAAAGGGCTGGGGATATAGTTTGGTGTGAAGGCCCTGGGGTTCAATCCCCAGCACCAAATGAGAAAGAAAGACAGATTGTAACTAACATGAAGACATTCTAAAGCAAATATAATAAACTAAGTATAAGTAGAGAAAGCAAATGTGTCAGATTATGCAAATTAGAGTATCTAGAAGTTAAAAATGATATCCTTTTAGCCAATCATTAGCGCCACAAGACAAACACCTTTTTTCACATATAACATCCTGCACCTTTTACGAAATCCTTCCCATCTGTGTAAGGTACACTGACTCAGAGAATTATCAGTCCCATTTCACGGACTAAGAAAACAGAACATTTGGATTTGCTTAAGCAAAATTAATGTCAAAGCTGAAACTTGAACCCAGGTCTTCTTGTCCACGTTTGTGTCCTTTCCATCACACCATGCTACAGGCTAAAAGTTAACTTAAAGAAAATGAAAAAGCATCACATTACACAGTCAAATCTGCGGTATTCGCCATCACAAATAGTCCTAGTGTCACACGTTGTTAAAAATACCTTACAATCAGGCCCCGCCCTGGAGGGAAGGCGGAGGTGAGGGAAGGTGGGCACAGAGCAGGATGCTTTCCCCAGGCACCTTCGGACCCTGTGCAAGCCACTTGACCCACGCAGAGGAGGAAAGAAAGGAGCAGAAAATTCCCATGCCTCTTTAACATCAATCTGATTATGCAACTAATTTAAGTGGCTTCAGTTTTACTTGGTTCCAGGCACTCAGAATGGAAACTGTCGATTTTCTTCCTTTACCTGATATCAGATGCCTCTCCAACTCAATGGCTTTCTACTCTCCTTAACTAAACAAAAACAGATTGCTAAAATGCACTTTACCAACTTCTACAGGACTTAAGCAGGAAAACAACATATAAGCACCACATGACAACCTTCCTAAAAAATTACTTAATGTTTACATTGCTTAGTTTCATTTACAAACTTCATTTGCATCAACCAATTTTGATACACTTCAGAGAGATAAGAGCATCAGACACAAGGACAAGAACTGCCTCGCCTGGATTGAGAAAAAGAAACTTCTTTTAAATTGATGCTATTTCAAAAGGCATCACATTTTGCTCAAATTACTCATCACCTCTACCTGCTAGTGACTGATGTGTCAATGTCCACACAGGCTATCTCCAACCGAGAGATTTCTGCTTCTCAGCAGCACATCCCGCCTGGGAATATTAACTCAATATTTTAAAACGTATGGAAGACTCTGACACACTCCCTAAATATCCCCAACTCTTATGCTTTTGTAAAAATCCCCATAGTAGAACCTGACTGGGATTTGGTGGCTGAAATCTCAAGCAGTGTGTTCCCTCCGCCCTCTGCTTCCTCCTCTTGCCTGGAAGAAGAAGCAAAAGGGCTACGACTAATGTGGGACATCATCTAATACACAGAGGCAGAGGAAGAAAGTGCAGCAGACTCTTCCCTCCACTGTAAATACGCTAAAAGTTAAGCCGAACACTGCTCTCTCATAAAGACAATTCTTTCCTTAGTTTGGAAAAGTTCTTTTTTCCCAGGGAAGGTTGGAAGGACAACAGAGCCAGGAAAGAGCAGCAGTAAATGGTAGGAGTAATAATAACAACGTAATAATGGTTATTATTGTTGCTACATAATCTTTCCTTTACAGCCCATTCTTAACTACAGTGTCTCTTTTATTATGTTCAGAAATTCAATGAATTTTAGTAGTGCTTATCGTTTCTCCCCTTTTATATCATAAAGTTAACAAACTGGCTTGGTACCCTCTCTGACTTATTATTCTAAGGTGGTCTGGTTTCATTATCAAATCAAAAAGGCAAAACAATACTCAAGTCTCCCACAGCAAAAAATCTGGGTTGACTACTAATATTTTTTACATAACTTCTGGCACATTATAATCAACCTGGGCCTCCAAATCTTCCTCTGTAAAATGGATACATCATTAAATGACTTTGAAGAGCAGTTGCTGGGATGAATACATAAAACTCCAAACTTTTTTTGCGGGGGTGCTGGGTATTCAACCCAGGCCTTCATGCTGAGCTACATCCCCAACCCTTTTAATTTTTTAAAATTAAAGCCGCTCAAGTTAGGTTTGAGCTTATGATCCTCCTGCCTAAACTTCCCAGAGTGCTGGGATTACAGGCCAGGGCCGTTGCACTTAGATGGAATATTCTTAAATAATCCATCAGGAACCCACACATCCAAGGCCACACCATTCACGACTGGGTGCTGGGCAGAGTCCCTGGGTGGGTGCCAGGGGTCTTGGCACTGGAGTCATGTTCCTGTGCCCTCCTCTCCAAGGCCCTGGTTGGTAGCTGTCAATTACCATGTCCCCTACCCCCTCGACCTGCAGGCTCTCTTCCTAGGCATGTGCCTTTGCTAGTTCTGAAGACTAGATCCTGGTTCTGCTTACTGCTGCCTGTAGTGCATTCAAGCCAGCGATGACCACACCTATTACAAATGTGCAGCATTGATGCATCGGTGCAGGGAAGGGACACTCAGTTACCTGGACTCCAAACAAACAAACAAAAAATCAAGCTCTACTGTACAGCAGCTAAAGCTTAATCAAGGCACTATGGGAGAATTCTAGATCTTTCTCAATAGTTTACAGGCAAAGAACAAACAAGACAGTCCTGTTAATAATAATACTAAAAAAAAATCCACCAATTTTTTTAGATACTGCTAATGGGCCTAAGATTTAAGTGGGATAAGTGAAATAAACCAAGGTATTATCCATTTTCCCATTGACACCTCAACCTAACAGTTTACACTACATCTAAGTCACAAATCAGTGTCTTCAAGTTAAGAGATTCTTAGATCTCAGAGATCAATCCACCCCTAATTACGGAGATCACAAACAGTTAAGTAACCAGTCCAAGGTTTCTGGGCTCCTTTGCCTGAAATTCACCAGAACTTAAGCCTCTGGCTTCCACCAGAGTGCTCTGTTTTTAGTCTACAACATGGATTTGCTCATGGTTATTTTCCTTTAATAAGCGCTTGCCATAAGTGAATTAAGGCTGCTTTTAATTAAAGTCCTAACCAGAAGATCACTTGGAAGGCCCTTTCCCTCCCACAAGGCAAGACAAACTTGTTTGGACCAACTGTCCTAAGATTTTTCTGCTCAATCATCAAAGCTAGCAATATCCTCCTACAGCCCTGATACGGTGAGGGCCTTTCCAACCAGACTCTGAGAAAAGGCTCTCACAAAAGTTCGTCCTGAAATTAACATAAGATGGGGGGAGAACAAGCCCAGAGCAGGGGGTGGAGACCACTTTTGACAGGAACCTTTCCTAACATCATTTAAGATGAGGGGATAGAACCTCTCTACACACTTCTATCAGCATGCCTAACCTTCTATGTGCCCTCAACTCCCTTTTGGTCTCCTGTGGACAGCCATGGACCCCCTTCTCAGGATAACATTTTTATATACTTAAAATAGAAGACACAGGATCACCAAGGAAGTGCTTTGTGCTGAAATACAGCTATTCGAAATATTAAAGAACTTATACAGTAATATGTATCTCTGTTAGTACATAAATAAAAGGTCCAGGAGCAGGCCAAGACATTGCTGTAGGATTGAAAAAGCAGTATAAGCAATACTTTAAGATAGCTGCAAGTGTAATGTGATATAAAAACAGAATCTCTCCAAGTGGCAAAGTTACAAGATCTGCCAATTTTACTGTGGTCTATGGCTTACATTCATAATTTAAACTGCTAAATTTCAGTTAGAGAGTATGACAGAAAATCTAGAATTCTACCCAGTTATCCCTGTGAAGAACTGGGAGTGTGGAACCTAGTCTATGATTTCTTTACAGCCTGATTCATTTTTGGTTCCTGAGATCTACTCAGCACAGCGCACAGAAGAGTGCCTAGCAAATGTGTGGATTTGACCAAGTCAATTGCTAGGTCCTGAATTTTTAAAAAAACAATGAGGAAAGGACCATGGCAGCCTCAAGTGACCTTCTAAACCCCCAAATCTAGCTAGTTCACCTACTGCCAGCCTATGTCACATTCTTTACTCATTCACCAAATATTCCCAGCAAGCTAGTGTCAGGTAACATTCTAGGTACTGGGTGTACATAAGATTCTAACTTCAGATGGTGATGAACGGGAATCAGACATGAAGAGGACAATGTGTGATTGGTGGAGTGGATGGTAGCCAAGGGCTTTCCTGCAGTGATAGCCCAGTTAGTGTTAACAGGGCACCAAGGTCATAGTGAGAAGATCTGAGCTAAACCCATCCCAGGCAGAAGAAAAAGCAAGTGCAAAGGCCCTGAGGCGAGAAGCTCAGCAAAGATCTTTCAGATCCTGTAACCTATTTTATTCTGAAGTACTGTTCCCCTCTCGCCTTTTCTTTACTGTACAACACTGCCTGATACATCATTCTTAAATACTTTTGTAACCTGGGCCTCTTGCTTCAACATATAAAAGGTTCCTTACTGCCAACAAGTCCAACCATACCACACCCAATTCAATAGTTACTCACACTCGCCCACACAAACCCCGAGGTCTCTTCAAGACCCAAAAGACTGTTCATTTCTCCCATAAAATCTTCCCCTCTTCTCTCCATCTCACATGTTCACTCCGAACCAGGCCACGCTGGTCTCTGAGAGTTTCAGGGAAGAGGCTGTTCCATAAATCATGTGATTCAACCATAAACCATAGTTCATAATTTAACTAGTTCTTCAGGGACATGAAACTGGACCCAACAGAAGCAGTGAGTTTCCCCTAAATTTTTAAGTTTACGGCCTGTGCCAAAAATCTGATCTCAGACAAGCCCCAACTGTTGCCTGGTAACAACAGCTCAGCCTGGTCAGCGGCAAGGTCTTCTCTAGCAGGTGTAGAACAGAAGGGACGAATGTAAAGGAAGAGGCCAAAGACCATGACTGTTTTCCCTTCCAGTTTATAGACCCATGTTAGCTACCTGCGGCTCCACAGTGGGTAAAGTTTAGATAAAATAGACAAGTTTTGTGAAATGGCCATAATCTGGAGGCTAAGTAAATACTACATAATTATCAAGTTTTTTTCCTCATTCCCAGGTGTTCTGGGCTGAACTGTAACCTCCCCACATCCATATGCTGAAGTTCTAACCCCAGCACATTCTGAGAATGTGACTGTAGTTGGAGACAGGGCCTTCAAAGAGGTGGCCATGTTAGAACCAGGCCACTGGGGCCAGCCCTAATTGGATTTGAGCGATGTCTTTAGAGAGATGGAAGGGGCCGCGTGCTGAGTACCCACTGTATGATGATACAGCCATGCGAAAGCCAAGGAGAAAGCAATCAGCCCTACCCACGCCTTGATCTTGGCCTTCTAGCCTCAGAACCGAGCAACTCAACTGCTGATGTTTGAGTCACCTACTCTGAGGCACCATGTTGCAGGAGCCCTTCAAAACCGAAGAACAGGTGTCTAAATTCAGGTATTTCCAAAAGCCTAATGGAGATGAGGGCTGGTGTGCAGGTAGTTTATTCTGAAGTGATCTCAGGAAGCCAGGAGAACAAGGCAGGTGTATTACTTAGGAGTGTGAGGACAAGGTCAAAGCCTTATTGTTGCCAAAGCTTCCCAAGAAGCAGCTTGTGTCCCCAGAACTGCTCCAGGAGGCAGGACCATGTAAGCCCTGGCTCTCCTGCCCCACAGCCCTGCCTCCCCTGACTCAAAGGATGCTGTGTGTGTTGGGGGAGACTGGGGAGGCTCGAGTACAGGCTCTGCTGCCTGCACCTGTCCTCGGCAGAGGCCAATCTCAGCTCTAAGGACACCAGCTGAAAACGGAGGTGGGCATCAGGGATGTGACAATGGAGACACAGTTAGCAGATCACAGCTCAGAGGCAGAAACATCTTTAAAGCAACAAGATTCTGCAATAATCTCACAACCTTCCTGTACTGGGAATTAACTCCAGGGCACCAGCCCAGCCCACCCCCACTTTAACATTATGAGAAAGTATCTCACCAACTTGCTAAATTGCCCAAGCTGGGCTCAAATTTTTGATCCTCTTGCCTCAGCCTCCCAGAGTGCTAGGATTATACATGTGTGCTACCATACCAGCTGCCAATGGACTCGCTTTGAGACCACAAACAGTAAGGATGCTGACAACTCAGGACACTGCCTTCCTACCAAAAGACAGATACAGCTGACACTTTCAAGACTCCTGTGTATCGGCATGCTCATTTTTGGCAGACTGAATTCTGGATCCTAACTAAATAAGTTCAGGATGAGATTTTTTGCTATTTTTTAAAGCTAATCTAATTATAATACAATCAACCTGTTTTGTGTGTTAACTGATCCTTGCCTCTAAAATAAATTTTAATACTGTACTTATGAACAGCAAAGAGTTTAGATCCTGTCTGATCACATCATTTAAATTCTGGGTGACTCCTGGAAGCCCAGCTCATAAAAAGGGTCCTCTCTCTCACCCAGCCTTCGTTCTGGAAAGGAGGGGGCAACTTAAATGAGGCAGTTCTAAATGTCAGAGAAGATTACCAAGTTTATTCAAGTTATTTGTTAAAGGCTAATAAATGTTATTGTAAAACAAATTTTCTAGATTGCCTTCAGAAATATACTTTCTTCTGTATGGCAAATGACTGTCTGAGATTTATTATTTAACACTTTTGCAAAGTACAACATCCAAGACACAGGGAGATAGTATATTTACAGGTATTTCCCAAATACCCCAAGTTCTATCTTTAAGGTTGCCAGATTTAGCAATAAAAACGAGCACCAGTTAAACTAGATAAATTAGAATTTCAAACAGTTTTTTTTTTAAATATTAAGAATATCCCAAATACTAGATTGGACCTATTTATTTAAAAAAAACTGTCACCTAGCTGGGTGTGGTGGGGCATGCCTCTAATCCCAGTACTCAGGAGACTGAGATAGGAGCACCGCTGTGAGTTCGAAACCAGCCTGGGCTACATAGTGAGTTCCAGGGCAGTCTCAACTACATAGTGAGACTCTGCCTCAAAAAACAAAACAAAAACAAAAACAAAAAACAAAAAACCAACCAAGCAACCAAACAAAACAAAAAAACATAAAAAAATTTTACCTGACAGTCAAGTGAAATTTGAAACCTTGTATTTATTTGACAATTCTGCCTACTTTAATATCCAAGGATGGGATATTGGCAAAGATGGAATTTAAAAGAATTTACATTTAAAACACAACTTCTTGTTTTAATTTCAATTAACCATAGAAGGTCCCAAACCTTATTAGTTCAACACAATCCTATTTTAACACAGAGGATTCATTTAAGAATTCATGGTTCATTTTAAATAGGATAAATCAATAAGAAATAGTTTAAAAACAATTATTAAAATTCCCCTGTGAATTGATGTGTAATAATAAAAAGCAATGTATTTGTATAGAAAAGAGTAATTAAAATGTAGTAAGAACATAATTTATTTGTGTAGAAGACCACTGTTCACGCCTTACAGAAACTAAAACATCAATGGGGATTATAATATTGATCGAAAAAAGAGGGCTGGGGGTTTAGCTCAGTGATTCCGCTGCCTGCCTAGCACGCACAAGGACCCGAGTTTGATACCCAGTACTCTCCCCAAAAGAAAACTTTGACAGTTTCTCACTGGATCTCAAAGTTTTATATACTTCAAACTAAGTGAAAGAATGGAAATGTTCCCTTCTTCAACCTCTTTGTCCCTACACAGTTTGAGAAACAGCCCTGGTGTTCAGTGGTATGAGGGACTGAACCCAGGGCTTTCTCACTGAGCCACACCCCAGGCCTTCTTCCATTTATTTTGAGACAAGTTTTCACTAAATCGCTAAGTTTCCGGGCTGGGTTTGAACTTACAATCCTCCTGCCTCAGACTCCCACAGTGCCAGGATTATAGGTGTGCACTACTATATCCAGCTTGGGACTTTGAAGAGTATACATATGGAAAACCAAAATACTATAGAAAACAAATATACGTTCTTGAGAAGATTTATGTGACTGAGCAACAAGGGATAAGGACCGCTAGCGGTACGAACAGGATACCTGAGAGCAAGGCTTCTTAATTGCAGCGCTTTGGTAGCCTCCCCTGATCTGCAAGGAATACAATCTAAAACCCTCTGGTGGGTGCTTAAAAGCAAGCACAGAAGTGAACTGCGTATATTACGACTTTCCTATACATATAAATCTATGATAATCTAATTCATAAATTAAGGAAGTAAGAGATTTAACAATAGCTAGTACTAAAGTAGATTGTAACTGCATACATTGTATGAATGTTCTCTACCTGTCCAAACCATTCCTGAACTTGTGTAACTATCCCTCACTCGCGGTAATGTCTGTGTCTTCAGGAGAACCTGGCAGGAGCCATCCTCTAAGCTCCATGCTTTCTGGGGAAATACCTGATATCAATCAGAACACATTTTCTGCTCAGGTCTTCCACCCACACCAATCTAATGTCTTTTCCATCTTAGTGAGCACTATCATGAATGGGCCATAACTTCTGTGGTTTGAGGTACGACAGCCAAACTACCATAGTCTTTTTCTTCCTTCACAATTTCACGGACAAAAGATTTTTTTGTTGTTTTTTGGTACTGGGGATTGAACTCAGGACCTTTCGCTTGTGAGGCAGGTGGCGGCACCTCTGGGCTAAATGCCCTATCCAAAAGATCTGTTCTTATTGTATTTCTTAGCATCCTCAGCATACAACTATTCTATTAAGTCGAGGACTTCCACCTTTTCACTTAACAGGAAGCACTTTACAGCTTCTCTCTGGCAAATCCAAATCACCGGCATTACTTTTTTTGTGTACTGGGGGCTTTATTAAATAAAATAAGGATCACTTGAACACAACCCAAAAATAATACCTGAGATGGCCAGGGCGGGACTCACGGTTGTGTGCATGTGCCTGTGTTTGTGTGACGAATACAGCACATACACGCCAGACGGGAACAGGAGATGTGGGGTGCTGTGAGATAGCCTCACGCTGCTCAGAACTGCGTGGATTTAAAACTTAAGAACTGCTTATTCCTGGAATTTTCCATTTAATGGTTTCTGGACTGAGGTTGAGAGCGAGGAACAAAGTAGAGAAAATAAAACCAAGACTAAGAGCCCCCCCCCATACTAATGCTTTGTAATGTTGGAAAGCGGACTGTCCCATGTATCTAGATGGATCCCAGTGTCCCTGGGCTCTACCCACACCCAGGTACAATAAAATTATTTTGGACATCACCAAATCATTTTCCCAGCTAAGAGGTACTAGTCTAGGAGGACCTTTAGTATCACTGATGTGGAATAACACAGTCCCAAGTTTCCAGAAAACTTAAAAACTTCCATTGCAGGGGAGCTTAAATTAACAACAAAACACTGCAACACTACAACAAAATATGCACCAAATCCACGCAGACCAAAATCGTCTTAAAATATCTACTGTATAATTAAATAGGTCTATCTACTGAAAATGCCTTTCATTTATTTATTTTTTAATGCATGAAGAAGTTGGGTGCTGGTGAGAGACCTGTATTCAGTCTCATTCATTCTCCAGCCTGCCCCCCACATGCAGTACAGTGAGAGCTACATTTTCTCCTTTTGATGCTCAGTCCCAAGAGGTAGGTCCTTAATGGTCACATATTATGGACAAGAAAACTCAGGTCCGAGCTCTTAATCACCTCCCCCACCTTGGGGGATAGGGAATCACTACACGTCCAACTGTCATTGTTTCCTCAGCTCCAACTTGGCAATAACATTTCAACTCTTCACAGAGTCCCTGTAAGAACTGAGGCAGTTGGGTGAGTTGTCGGGAGGACAGGGACCTCAGCATCCAGGGGCAGAATTAGTGGCCACCTTGAGCAGCAATACCTCCCAGAGTCCCTAGACTATGGCCCCAGTGAGCTCCTGTGGCTCAGTGGACAGTCACAAAAGGTCTGAATGGAAGGACCTTAAAGTTACTCATCTGACAGATGAGTATTTAGAGCCACAGAGGAAGAACTGATCCCACCTATGTAGGCCATGACCTGCCAGGATGCAGGCCCTGAGTCTGGCCACAAAACCACCCTCCCTGTCAGCCAGGATATGGCAAACCCTTTATCCAAGCAGACTCCCATTCCCTTCGTGTGTGATCTAAATGGTCACCATGTCATATTGGTTACATACCTGTATTTCCTATGGTTTCAGGACCTAATTATTATTTTGAACTTCTAAGACAAAAAGGGCCAAATACAAAGTGTTTGGATTACCCAGTCAATATAGCATAAACGCAACATTTCACCTTTGGGTTACAAAGCCTCATTAGAAGTAGCTGTGGGAGGGCCAGGGATTTAGCCCAGTGGTTCCGCTGCCTGCCTCGCAAGCACAAGGTCCCAAGTTCGATCCCTGGTACCAAAAAAAAAAAAAAAGAAGTAGCAGCTGTGGGAGCAGGCACAGGGAAAGTTTATGATTCCTCTTACATGATTAGAAATGCAATTAGGTTGAAGTCAGTTCATCATGTTTGGGGGAAGTAGGTAGTAGTTTTTGGCAGTTTCCATCATAAATGGAAAAAAAAACCAACCAATACTGTGCCTCATACAGAACTTTTAGTTTTAAATCACTTTCAGACATGTATTATCACATATTCTTCTCACAACACCACAGCGGAGAAACTACTGATAGTTGGGTTTTTGGTGCCACTGGATCACAGACTATTTGAAAAGAAAAATGTCTCACCCATACTTTCATGAAGCCACATTAAGATTCTAGGTCTAATTTCAACAGATATCAGCACAGTGAAGCTTCAGTTACAGTGGACAGATCATTTGTCAAGAATGGAAAAAGCCAGGATGCCAGGGCAGTTGTATTGGGAGGGATGGGAAGGAAGAAGGGAAAATATACTTTAAAAGAAATGTAGAGAAAAGTGGCTAAGAGTGTGCAGACTTCAACTCTTAAACCCTGGGCACGAGGGAAAGTCTGGTTGGCTGAGGCCAGGCCAGAACTTCTGGGTCACAGGCACCAGGGTCACCACAGGTGTGGCCACAGAAGGCCCACATGTGGCCAGAATTCCAGTGCAATGCTAGGTGGTCAGATGGATAGGGAGACTGGGAACCCTGCAGATGTTTCAGTTGTAACTGCAGACATCAGAAACATGTGATAAATAAATAGCAAAATAATTATTCGTTTACCCTTTAATTTAAAAGAAATTCTTTTAGGCTTTCACAAATTAAGAGTGTTGCCATGCAGAAAATGTGAGCAGTCTTTCATTATGTCTTCTACTGTGTAATATGACATTAGGTAATATGGACTGATAAATAAGTGAACAACAAAGCAATTTTAAAAATAAAGGTCTATAAAATTCACTTGGCCTGTACTTACACCGGTAATTGTTGCAGAAAAGGTACAATAAAGATCTTAGGATACAAAAAAAATTCGAACCCCCACCCAATGCCAATTAATAATACTGCATGTGAGAAATTCACTAAGCATATAATCATTTAAATTCTGTTAGATATTTTAAATTATAATTTCAAATGGACTCCTTGTCACAGGCCTCTGGGTCCATTTTACACACACAAAATCAATATACTACTAATAAATAGGATTACTCTTCCAAGGCTCCCAGTGGGAGCTCTGTGGGCCTTCTGTTTGGGAGGCAACTTCAAAGTTCTCCAAAGGAAACTACTTTCCTGATGCTCACCCTAAGAACTGACAGGAGGCATGAGACAGAATGCGAATGTACAGGGAACCAGCCGAGGGAAGGAGAAGGCTGAGACAGTCTGGTGACTCTTTCAGGCAAACACGGATAAAGCTCCAGATTAAGTGCTTCTCTCCACTGTTCCTCCCCCAGAGAGTGGACACCAAGAGGCAGGAAACTCCCAGAGTTCTCTGGGTCCTCTCCTGTCAGCCCTTAATGTCTAGGGCTGCTAACTTTGTGTAGCCATTCCTAGGGATCCAGAGAGGACTGGTTGCAGGACAGCCCAACCCAGACAACACAAGGCAAAGATGGGCAAGTCCTTTATTTGCTTATAACCTGAGATCCTCCTGTGTACCTTAAAACACTTCTAGATTATTTATGACACCTAATACAATTACCACGGAAGAAGCTGTTATCGGTTGCTGGAATCCAGAGGTGAAACACAGATACAGAGGGCTGACTGTCTTCCAAATCACACCCGGACCCACCTCTAACAGAACTGGGGGTTAGACAGTATATGGCATTAGAAGAGCATCTGGCACCTGATTTCTCCACACCTTCCCATTGGGTAGATTTTACACCATGGTTCCACCTTGTCACAGGTCTTAAATGAGAACAAATCCCCTTGCTCGAATGTTTCAACCCTCGCTCCCTTGGGTGTAAGTCCTAGATCTTGTTAAGTCTTCCACTCTTTACATAAACACTACTATGTCAATGCCAGCTGTAGGACATGGAGAAACATCGGTAACCCACCCTGACAGTGGCCTGTCCATGGCCCGTGAGAAGACTCCACACATCTGGTACAAATGTTAAGAGGGGCTCCTTGGCCTGGGGCTGGAATCGTGATTTTTACCAATGTCCAAAAGTGTAGCCTGTACAAATTACTCAACGAATAAGCCTCACTTTCCTCATCAACAGAAGAGGATACTGGTATCAACCTCAAATAGTTGCTGTACTTGATGAAATAATGTAAACTATAAAATACTTACGGCCATTCCCAGGGCAGAAAAATACCCAGTAAGCACAGGCAGTTATTAACTTTATTACTGCCCTAAATTTAATAGGGGGTAGAGAAGCCCCAATCTGTAAAATTATGAAAACTATAGTTTTAAAGAAAAGTAAGACGGGGTAGACTTTCCATGTTTATAGCAAAACACACTATAAAGCTACTGTATAAGAAGCAGCGTGCCATTTCCTTAGAGATCAGGATATCAGCAGAGCAGAGCAGAAGGTCCAGACACCATCAACAGAGACGCATCTTCCTGTGTGCACAGACACACGCATTCTTCAGTATGATAAAGGTAGTTCTTCAAATTCACGAGGAAAGGGTGCACCATTCGATAAATGGCACTGGTATAAAGTTGTCCATGTGGAAGAGAAGTACGAAGTCAGACCATTGGCACAGCCATACGCATGCACCATCCTCTTCCAAAGAGGTTAAACATCAAAATAATAAAATTATGAAGTCAGGAGAAGAAAATTTAGAATATTGTTTTAATTTGGAGGTTAGGAAAGGCTTTTAAAAAGCAAGCCACCAAACTCATAAACTGTAAAGGTTATAATTTTATATATATAAAAAATGAACAAAACGTCTGCAGAGAGCAATAGATCACAGATAAAAGAAAAATGACAACCTAGGGAAGAAAAAAAAATTACACATACATACAATCGAAAGCCCAGCATCTAAAATTCATTAAGTTTCCAACAATTCAATAAGAAAAGTATGAATAGCCTTGTAAGCAAAAAATGGTAAAATTTAAAGTAACCCAGAGAAACACAAATTAGGACAGAAATGCCTGTATTTACAAATACTTATCTTTCACTGTTTGTAAAATAGTATAACCACACCCACTTCCCAGGGAAGTTTAAATTAATGAACTTCATGTAAAGTGTTTAAAACTATTCCTGCCACACAGAAACATTCACATAGAAACATTACTGCAGTAGAAGCAGTAATGGGGGCAGCACTATAACTAAAGGTACACAAAAATGAGACCGCTAACAAACATATCAGAAGCAGAACTGTAGAAGGGGTATTATTCAACAGGGGAGTGTGAGAAAACGGCGCCCTCTGCATCAGGGGCAGGAATATGAGTAGGTTCAGCCTGATTTTGGAGAACGGAACCTCCCAATTACCAATCGACCAACATTTTAATTCGTGTGCCCTATGGTACAAAAACTCAACACCTATAAACACAGCCTGCACTAATACACATGCACAGAAAAAAAATGTCTACATCCACATGCTGCATGGCCATGTTCAGGTTGGCGACAGACCACATACACAACACTTGTCCCTTAAGATTTCAGTGGAGTTGAAAAATTCCTGGTGACAGGGTAGCATCCTAATGTCTTAACACAAGGAATTATGTGTTTGTGGAGATGCTGGTATAAACACACCTACTACACTGCCAGTCGTATAAAAATGTATATATGGCCCAATTATAGACAGCACATAAACGGCCATGTTATGGACCTGTGTTTACTATACAGTATTCCTTCTACTTATTAAAAAAAGTTTACTGTAGAAGTAAGTCATCCTACACTAGCAGCACCCTGTACCTCGCCCCTGTACTGAGTCTGCTTACAGCACCAAGAGGCCATGCTGAGCTACTGGCCTAAGCCTTCTAGGTTTGTCTATGTACATGCTGTGGTGCTCATGTGATGATGAAACTGCCTGATGACTCGAATCTCAGAATGCGTCCTCATGAGGTGACACATGGCTATTCATGGATATCCAGTGTGGCACCGTTTATAAAGCAACAGTTAAAATCAGAAACAACAGAAATGACCAGCGGCTGGGAATAACTAAACATACTCTGGCATGTTCACATAAGAAAGAAAGTATCAAAAGAACTATGAGCACTAATGCATAATACCTTGCTAATAAGTAAAACGTGAAACAAGCTGTACTTTTTTGCATCTAAAAATCACTCGTACTTTTATATAAAATATGCATCGTCAAATGGATATGAAAGGGAAAGGCCAAGCTGTTAACATGGTTACCTCAGAAGCAGGAGTAGGTGGAAATGAAAAGGGTACTTTAATTTGTCACTCCACTTACATGTTCTTAGATTTATAAAGAAAGCAAATGTACTAAAAAGAAGTTTTTTCGTCTGTTTGTTTTTAAAGAAAGGCAACCAAGTTAGCTGGCTTTGACTCTCAGCGTCCTGGAATTGGACTGAGTAAGTAATAGTGTCCATATGCTCTTTACTAAGCCTGCACAGCTCCTGGCTCTGTGGGTCCATCCGAGAAGGAGCCATCACAGCTGGAGGACACTCACAGGATCCTTCCACTCATTTATTCTGACTGCTCATCCCCATTTCCACAATTGTCCACTTGGCAGTGATAGTCCTCAGAGTCAACACGTAAGTTTTCACTCTAAGTTCACAGCCTTCAGAACCCCAACACAGAGTGGTTCTCCAGACCAATAAATCTAAATTCCCAATTCTGCAAAGATGCTCCTCCACTCCTGTTGAGGTTGCCCTACAGAAGTTGCAGGAGACCTAATGTGCCCAAAATGGGCACCATTTGACTGCTACCATTACAATTGGCCATTTCAACACTGCAGTTCACTAAAGGAAATGAAAAGCGAAACTCAGAAGAACACAACACTCAGCCACCTGTACTGTCTCCAATGTGACACCACTAGACCCATCTGACAGGCGCTGATGAACTCAACTCTACAGACAGTGCTGCTCTATCCTGCAGTCCATCACTCCGTCAGCCAGAAGGGAGGCCCATATCTTGGTCACCAGAGCTGGCATTGGCAAGGATGACAGAAGCTAGTCAGGCGAGGTGGTGGATATGAGGGCCACACCTCAGCCACCCTTACTATACAGAGCAGCAAACTGAAAAGCAGAGCTGATCCTAACACTGAAGCAAGGCAGGAAGCAAGAAATGAGCACTGCCGGCATTCCTTTCCCAACTCCTATACTATAATCAACCACAAATGGCAAATTTAAAACTGTCACTGTGACCATAAGTTGTTTGGGCTGAAGATGGACAGAAAAAGAGAGGAAATGCCCACCAAAGGGCAGCGAGACATTTTTAAAGCACCAAGACTAATCTAAATCTGGGCCATAACAAATCCTTCTAATCTTGCATATGTGTGTTTAAGACAGTCTTTTCTCAAAAGCAACTACCACATGGCCCCAAATATGCCTTCCAACATGGTGGCAATTAATGTTTGTAAATTAACAGCAATTGCTTTAAAAGGGCAGGTTACTTATAAACAACCCAGGTTTGGCACTTGAGCATTTCTGTCAATCTGATTTGGGCTTTAAAAAAAAAAGGAGGGCTGGGGATTTAGCTCAGTAGTTCCACCACCCGCTTTGCAAGCAGAAGGTCTGAGTTCAAACTCTGGTAGCAAAAACAAACAAACAAAAAACCCCAAAAACAGGGACATCTATTTTTAAAAATTATTTTTTTTTAAATAAAGGTTTTAGTTATCAAGACTTTTATGACTTGGTTCTACATGATGGTTATTCATATTCAAGCTGTGAATAACATGAAACTTCTTGCACAAAGAACTTTGATATCCATTTGATGCCTACTTTGCTTTTTATAACATACTGGGATGGGGCAAGAACTGTACTAACATTTTATTTACCCAGGGGCTTTTCTGTGTCCCATTCCAGGCTAAATATTTTTTTGTGGTCTACCATTCATTTATGGCTCACAATATCTTTAAATACCCAAATTACCAAATATGTAACGAGGACCATTTCATTTCCAGATAAGCCTTGTATCTCTGGCTGGCAATTTGACTACAGATAAAAGGATTTTTAGTGGTGCTAGATAAAATGACAAAATAAAGAGAAGTAGCTGAAAAAAGAAAAATGATTGACAAACATGTCAAAAGTTTTTGAGGAACAGGAGAAGGCAGTTTCCTTGCTCCTCAGGTAATGAAACATCTAGTGTGGTGCCCAGGGAACCCCCTGGCTACAACCCCCATGAAAGGAGAGCTGGCCAGCCTATGGAGGACAGCAAAAGCTGCTACCAATTTCAGCTTGTTTGCAAACACACCTCACAATGTGCACAACGCTTTAATTGATGACACCCCAGCACCGAAGCCGTTAAAAACTTGGGGTTTCCCAGGGTCTTTCTTTCCTCAAACATTGCTTCTTACCCAGAATGACCCAGGGCCTTGTGAAAGCCCACATTGCAGGCCCCACCCCCAGAGTTTCTGACTCAGGTGTCTGGGGTCCCAAATGAAAACTTGCATTTCTGACAAATTCCCAAGGGATACTGCTGGTCCTAAGCCACACATGTGTTAAAAAACTATTTTTTTTAAAAACAAAAACAAAGCAAACAGAAAAAAGCAGACCAGAATCCAGCAAAGACTAGAACAGGGTATTTGCCCATCACATGGCAAAATCTTCAGCAATGAAGACAAAAGGAGGGAATTTCGTCTGTACTCATGCTGCTGTATCCCCAGCACTAGAAAGGAGGCTGCCACACACCAGGCCCTTAGTACAGATCTGCTGAACCAAATTAAAAGGATCAACGCTCCCCATGGCTAAAACCACGTCATGGGGAATGGGTGAGCAAGAAAAGAAGTGTGAGTAACAAAGGGAATGGCCGCTAACTGCTGAACTGCCCTAAAAGGGACACCCAACTCAAGAGACAGTGACAACACAGATGGTAAGTGTCTCAGGAGTGCTGGGCTGCAGCATTACTGCTCAGTCCTCATGCTAACCCTGAGAGGTAGGAACTACGACCTTTCCCATCTACAAGGAGAGGAAGCAGGGCTCAGGGACAAGGTGATGTGTCCAAGTCCCCAAAGTAGTGAAGCTGGGACTGGAAACCAAACAGAGAAGCTGATCCTAAGTAAAAGGTCTCATTTAATTTCTCAGTGGAGTTGATGATAAATGCAGAATTTCCTTCCCTGAACTACAGACTTTGATCCTTTCTTCTCCAAGTTATACAAAGGCTTCTTGCAGCCAATTAATACTGTGGCCTGACCATAAAACAGACAGGGCGTCAGCCAGCCACATAGAACATGTTTTCTCTACTGTGAGTGGCAGCTCTGGGTTTCTGTGGGGCAGCGGGCATCCCAAAATTCAAACCCAGTTATTAAAAATCATTTGCTTTTACAATTTATTTACTTTTTTTGGATACAGGGTCCTACTATGTAGCTTGGGCTGGCCTCTAACTTGTGATCCTCCTGCCTCAGATTACTCAATGCTGGGATTATACATGTGCACCAGTATGCCCAGCAAAATCCTAATTTTTCTTCTTTTTTTTTCATGGTACTGAGTATCTTACCCAGAGCCTTGTGCATGTTAGACAAATGCTGTACCACTAAATCACACTCTCCAGCCCTTATAGCATGTTTTAAAATGTAATTATATATTATATATAGAAGAGGCATATGATTCCCTATTTCTGCCTTCTGTTCAATGTCTAGTTCAAAGTTTCTCAATCAGTGGTGATTTTGCCCCCAAGAGACATCTGGCAGTACTGGGAGACAACTTTGGGGGGGATTCACTATTGGCATCTGAACATGTGGGCCAGATATACTGCTGAATCCCCAAGACAGCCCCCCACCACAGAGTATCCAGCCAAAACAGCAATAGTACTGAAACTTTGCTCGAATTTTAAACTTTTTTAAGTCTACTTTGTCCTCCCGCCCAAGTCTGGACACCTGAGAAACTGCACTGATATTCTCTTAGGGTCTTCACTGTCTCCTACCTTATCTTAATTATTGACAAGTATTTCAATTCCTGCCTGCTAACGAACTCCTGGACAGCCAGCAGGACAGCAGAACCACTGAATCTCCTGGAGAACCAGGAACTACACTATGCATAAACACACAAAGCAGGCAGTCAACTAATGCTGTCCACTAGTTTGTTTTCCCAGAGGATAGAAATGCTGAGAGTTCAGATTTGACTGACATTCAACACTTCCCACCTTGGGGCTGGAGTCCACCGAGGTACATGAAGTACATTTCCTATAAACATTATTTCATTTACTCCTTCCCAATAGCAAAGGAGACAGGATCACTATTTTAGGTAACTGCAGCTCAGAAATGTAATTTGTGAAAGGTCACATGCTGTAAGTGGCAATGCGTGTTTCTGGAGCCAGACTGCAAGCACCACCGAGTCATGAGTCTCCAGGGCTGAAAACTTGCCTCCTTAAGACAAGTCGCAGAAATAGGGTATCTGGGATGCTAACAAGGAAAACAGCAACAGGAAAGGCTGGAAAGTTTGCCACTTATTAATGTGATCATCACAAGCTTTGTCACCCTACATAGCAACAAAAGCCAGTCAATTCTAGGGGTGCTACAAATAAGCTTCAACTCAGTTACTTACTTAATCACAAAGATACTTAGAATTTAGGTGGTGCCCTCATCCAGAAGAATATCTAAAGACTCTTATTTTTAAACTTTAATGGGATAGCACTTTTAAAAAAATAAAGTTAAGGTTTTTATTTTTGCAATTAGGAAAATCAGAGGGCATAAGGAATTGGGGCAAAGAGGGTCATTTTGGTCCGGGACATAATTATATGACCTTTCTTTATGCACAGCACCCTCCAGCTGGCTCTTTGCTTTGAGAACCCGTGGGGCTTTGTCAAGGCAGCTAAAAGCCAGGCACAGACCTGGTAAAGCACGTAATAAATAACATCTGATGGTTTGTCTCTGGGAGCCCTGACAGTATCGATCCCCCCACCCACCAAAAAAAAAAAAAAAAAAAAAAAAAAA
>NW_022900922.1:21882919-21892818 GCF_012274545.1 Fukomys damarensis
AAAAAAAAAAAAAAAAAAAAAAAAAAAAAATCAACCTGATGAATTTGTCTCGTTTTCATATTACAGAGGGAGAAGTGAAAATGATGAAGGGTTTCTATACTGCCACCTCATTTTTTTCCCCTGAAAGCAAGGGAGACCAGTTCTTGGCTGGTGCTTCTCATCAGGACCTCCACCTTAACCTCAAAGTCAAAGTCGCCCCAGCCCCCCGGAAAGCCCAATGGCCTGTGGTGTCACCTACAACCCAACCAGTCTGCACAACAACACTGCACACCCAGAGCCTGCAGCTCAGCCTCAGCCATCATTCAGTCCCAGGAGCAGAACAAGACTCCACACTTCTTGTCTCCTTGGTCCCCTGCTTCGAGCCATCAACTCTGCAGCATCCACACTCCAAGCGGTGCCCCGGTTCTCTCCCCAGGCAGGTTTCTGGCTTTCTGCCCACGTCCTTCATTGACTCTGCACAGAAAGCCCAGACACAAGAGTGGAAAGGTAGACTAAACCTCGAAAGGCATCCTGCTGGTGTTGGTCTGCAGCACATGTGACCCCTTTGACCTCCCTAGATTCTCAATCACTTGGTCGCTTCCTGTTTCACCACCTTAGCGTTTTGTGTAACTCATTTTTGGGTGATTTGCCTTGGCAATAACTTGGGAAATCTGGAAGCTGGTACCACAAGGGTCCCTGTGGTCTGGGATCTATCCTCTATAATCAGGGAAGAGTTAACATGAGCATCTTGTGCATGGATTCTGTAGAAGGCTCTTGGCCTCAGGTGGACGATCCCACTCAAGAACCTCTTCCTGAGCGCTGCTCCCTCATGTTTCAGATGATCAGAGCTAGAGGGTTATGTGATTGAGGGTAGGAACCAGGCCTAGAAATCTGCATGTGGAACAAGTGCCATGGGCAATTCCTATTACAGCCGGAGCATCCCGAACCCCAAAATCTGAATGGCTCCAAAATCTGAAAGCTCTTGAATGCCAACATGTCCCCATACATAGGGGACATGTTTCATATACAAAACTATTATTAAATGTATAGAACTACTTTCAAGCTATTTGTCCACAGTGTATATAAAACATACACAAATTCTGTATTGAGACCGGGTTCCATCCCCTAAATGATCTCATACATGTCTCTGCAAATGTCTTCAAATCTGAGAAGCCTGAAACATTTCTGGTCCAAGGTAATTTGGATAAGGGACACTCAACCCACAAAAGTAAGACACTGCATTATTTCTTTTTGATAAGTATCTTGAATTCTCACTGTGTACTTAATACATTGCCTGAGACCATGGAGGCTAAAAACTGGGAAAAACTGAGACTTTGGACCCAGGCTCCTTGGGTTTAATTTTGGTTGCCCCACTTAGTAAGGCCAAAAGCCAGCCCTTTAACCCATGGCTGTCTTTCTTCCTCCTGTGTAGAACAAAGATGGCAATAATACCCACTTCATAGGCTGTTATGTGGGCAATGTGCTAATGTGAGTAAAGCACTTCGTTTAGTGCCCTTGATACATGCGGGCACTCGATAAACATTAGCTATTATTATCACATAGACCAGAGACTGCTGAGTGGCAGCCCTTGAGCCAAACCTGGCCTAGAGACCTATTTTGTTTGGCCTGCACATTTTCCTTTTTAATTGAGCCAATATTTAAAAACTGGCAGATTTCTTGCATTTTGAAGAGGTTGAAGATCTGGCATCACAGAGGGTCTGCCTTCCCCTTGGCAGCCACTGCCTGGGGCAAGGTCTCAGGGTCCCTTTTGATAGCACAATTCTCTGTGCAAACATGACAACACCCACTCCCAACTCACTTCCCACCTGTATGAAGGCCATTCCCATTCTAGGATGATTTCGCCAATGTTTCCTAATGCTCTTATTACTCCACACTGACGGCCGTACAACTGGTCCATCTCATGACAGCTTACTTCCTGCCTCCGTACCACTGGCTTCAGTTTCCCCAGCCAGCAACAGCTTCCCTCTGCACCTAGGCCCAAGGTTCGAATGGAGGATGCACAATAAAATCACTGGAGACATTTTAAAGAAAATCCCATTATCTGGATTCCATATGGATTCCACTCAGAGATTCCGGACTAGTCTGGGTGGGGCCCAAGTACCTGTATTTTTTAAAAGTGCCCTAGGAGATTCCAACGTGCACCCTGTTGTGCTCTGAGGCCGGCAGGCATGGGAATTATGGCCTCTCGGTTCTCCAGGCCCTGCTGGAGTCTGGTGATTCTCACCTGCTCCTCTGGTACTTCCTGTCAACACTGTACAACTGAGGACTAGATGAGTCATGTTTTCTTCCTGACTCCTGTTTAGTCTTGCTTGAGGATCAACGAGTGTTTAAAGCTTGCCTCCCCAGACTGTAAACTCCAGTGTGGGTGGATCACACCTCATACTCCTTTTGCGTCCCCAAGAGTAATGGGGTGCCAAGCACACAGCAAGCAGGTGTGTAATGAAAACGCCTCTTCACAAATATCTGTGAGTCTATGAGGTAGAAGGCACTGTGCATGATGAAAGAGCCAGGCTGATTTCTCGGAGGGTATAGGTTTGGGAGAAGAGAAAGTCAAGCACACAAGAGTTTGAGACAAGGCAGACTGTGACGTACTACAGGAAAACACAGGAGGAAGGGGTCCAAGCCCTGGGGGAGCAAGGGAGGCTCTGGGCAGGTTTCCCTTGATGTGGACCTTGCAGGGCTAGTGGGAAGGAGGGTGAAGGAGAGTGGGAGGAAGGATCCGTGGAGAAACCCACAGCCACCCAAAACACCACGGCACCCAAGCTGGGAGGAATGGAAAGCCAACCAGGAAAGGTAAGACTGCCCGTACCCCCAGCGCCACGGAAGTGGATGTAATTTATCGGGTGAGTCCCAGCAGCAGCCATGGAGGGCTGCAAGTCTCATCCTTCTACCATCCGTCTGTGAGCCAGGCAGAAGTGAGAGGAACTAAGACAATATAAAACAAGAGAAGAGAATGATGGGCTTGGTAGCGCACGCCGGTGATTCAGCACTCAGGGAGGCTTAGGCAGGACTGACTGCAGATCTGAGTTTAGCCTGGACAATTTAGCAATTTGTGAGACCCTATCTCAGAAACAAAACTTTTTTAACAAGCGGTGAGCATGTAATGGAGCTCAGTGTGAAGGTCCTAAAAGTCCCAAGTACAATCTCCAGTACAGTACCAGCAATAACCTGGGGGCGGGGGAGAGGGGCAGGGGAGCGGGGAGAGCACAAAACACAAGAAAAAGAAAAGACACTAAGAAAGAGAAGCCCAGAAACACCCAACTGCCCACTGGCAGGACCCTACTTGGCCAGGGTGCAGGAGCCCTGCCACTGACGTCTACTATTCAGTCTTAAGCTATGGTTTATTGCACATAGCACAAAACACAAGAAAAAGAAAAGACACTAAGAAAGAGAAGCCCAGAAACACCCAACTGCCCACTGGCAGGACCCTACTTGGCCAGGGTGCAGGAGCCCTGCCACTGACGTCTACTATTCAGTCTTAAGCTATGGTTTATTGCACAGGCGAGAAATTTATGTTAATAGTGCAATACATATTAATAATGGCACTTTATTAATACATTTAATCACAGAAATAAAGCTTTTATTCATGACACTATTACTACTGACCACCCTATTATTCTATTCTTCTGTCCTCTCTTCCAAGTCAATGGACAGCTTATAAAGAAATACCAAGACCCTAGAACAACTGTGTTAGAGAAAATCCATCCCACGGTTCATGCATGGTTCTTGCCTCCCACCCACAACACTGCCATTTCAGAGGAGCAACTGGGCTGAAATGAAAAACTGAAGCCAGTAGAGAAGAGGAATCACAAAAGGACAGCTCAAAGACAGCCAGGAAAGGGACAAGCAATTCTACTGGCATCTAACTCTCACATGCCAGGAACTGGCCTATGCTTTACAAGTAGGAACTCATTTAATCTTCCTATCCTTGTGATTACCCCCAAAGCAGACACAAAGGAGGAAATACAGACACAAGTCAAACAGCACAAACATCCACTCTGGTGCTCATCACTTGACCTTATGCCAGCTATTCCTGTTTGTCTCGTAGGGGAGAGCGTGGATTTTGTACGAAGGTATACATTAAAATTATATTAAGACACACTGCCATCAATTTCCCTAAAACACTGCCCCTTGCTTTTAGTGCACTTATCTCACTGTTCTTGCCACTTTCTGAAGCAGTTCTGGAAGTGCTCTTCCATGAGTGTCTTCACTAGATGCGATCAAAAAATACGGTGACTTGTTCTAGTGCCACTGAACGGAAAGACAGGCTCATAAAAACACTGCATGGGTGTCCTTGTCCATCTTATTCACTGGATCCAGTTTGATGTGACTTCTGGCTTTTCCTCAAAGTCAAAATGACTATGAAGGGTAAAGGTTTGAACCCATTCAGGACAAGGCAGCATCAACAGCACAAGTAAAGGCTCATACATGAGTCTCCTCTTTGCAAGGAGCTTCTGGATACAGAAGGGCTCAGAGAGAGGGATGGCCAGAGGCTCAGAACTAGTCAAGGGCAGAGAAGTGACATCTAAAGACTGGAGTTCACTGCCTATGAGTCCAGAGCCACCTTATTTAGGGTTATGAAAAGTAGAGCAAGAAATGGGCTTTTTCAGCAGCAAGATGCAAGTAGGAACAGAGAAAGGCTCTCCAGGGTGGCCCAGCCAGCTGCCTGGGAGGGCCAAGGGCATTTGACTCCTCCACCACCAAAACTCCTCAGAGAAAATCATCTCCCCTGATTACTCTCATCAGTTGTTACTGCTCAGAGGGCACCTTTTTTGTTTGATGGATTATATACAGGACATATGTCCCTGCCTGTACCGAAGCATGAGTTACAGCCATGTTGGATTCTGTTTCATCTGCAGGCTTCTGGGCTTGAAGCAATTCTATTTTTAAGCTTTCTCAGCTCCACAAGTAAAATAAGGCATTTTAAGGAAACTAGTTCTGGCTTTTAGGAGTTGATGACTTCTTTGGAAAGTTAACTGATCAGCTGCTTCGCTAAACCAAAAGTCTTCCTGAAACCACCCGCAGAGGAAGAGCACCTTGGTCAATGTTACCCGGCAAGGCCTGGGCCCTCAGAAAAACCACGAGTCATTCAGGATGTGGAAGGCCCAGAACAAACCTCCAATGCCACAGCTGTACCCGTCCCCTCTCCCAAGAAAGTTTCAAAATTCTTTCTGGGGCTCTGTTCTCTGAGATGCACGTTTCACATCCTGAGCACCAGAAATGTCATAATCCCCAGAAAGAGTCAAATTTGCAAATATGCAATAAAGTTTCAAAAATACTATCATGCCTTTATTAGCATGCATCATTCTTTTCATTTTTAAATTTCCCTTTCCAAACACCCAAAGTAGCCTTGCTTATTTTGTATCTTTGGGAATAAGTTGTTCACTCATAGGCAATTGTTCAAAGGACATTTCTTTAAATGTGCATAAAATAAATGTAACTCCTGACAGCAATCTAAAAGGTATTCTACACATCCTAATTTTCCATGTAGGGCACCTAAGACATAGTTAACCTTCTCCTGGCTTCTTCTAAGAATGTTAAGTCTCCAACTTCAGTTCTGGCTTTTCCACCAGCTAACTTGTGACCTTGGACAAGTAATTTAACTGCATTTGGCCTCAATTTCCTTGCTAGCACAAGAAGGGGGTGGGGTACATAAGGACAGTGGTCCTCTGTACCTCCCAAATGTTGATTCTAAGATCACTGCAGTCCATCAGCCCATGCTAACCTGCAGGACTGCTCATCAGCTGTCAATTCTCACTGCTATCAGCTGGAAGCTGGCAAACTCCTGCCTCAGCTTGCAAAGCCAGGCCAGTGACCATGTTATTTGGGGTCTCCGGCAAAGCAAAATGCATGGGGGCTTTGGGATGACAAATGGCCCCTGATGGGCTGCACCCTTTCTTCAAAGTTATACTATATGTAGACAACCATGGTGGCCCTGAGACTGATCTCACAAAGCTTTAGGGCAAAGGTGAGAATCCACTCTTATACACTGTAGGGGAGAGTATTTGAAGCAAGTGTGAAGAAACAAGGCAATTTCCCTCTAACTGAAGTTAGAGGCACCTATGCTACCATCTCTCTACCGCAAACCCACCATGCCAGTTTCCTGTCCTCATCTCAGTTGCTGTTCTGTACCTCCAGTGTAACTTTTTTGTATGTAACATGTATTTTCCCAGTCACTCTTCAAAGCGGACAAGATCAAGGGAGGAGGAAGGAGATACATTAGTGGTTTCCTATATTTACTGCTTTCCCAGTTATCTTTGCTTCTTAGCCCCATAAAAAAATGATTAACAGAAAAGAATGCACTTGCGCCAATTGTAAATTAAGACTTTTAAATATTATTTTGAAACGGCTAATAAACATGAAAAGATGCATCAAACCACATACTAACTCCAAGAATTTAGGGAAGTTCCCTCTAAGAAACAAAATGAAAGAGAATCCAATAAGAATTGAAATCTACCGTTTCCACCTTGCACTATTTGTGGCACAGTCATAGGCATCTATGAAAGACGGGATGTGATGAGCACAGGCAACTGATTGCAGCCCATCCTAACTAAAACTCTTATTTAGAAGTGGACAGCTAAAAGGGATTGGGAATTGGTTTGCTTGGGAAAGTAGATGTAGCTGGTCATACAGATGGGATATTTATAAACCAGGCTAAATTAGAAAACAATTTAGAAAATCAAGTTGAATATGCAAAATTATTTGCTAAATAGGCCCAAGTCTCTTGGAAAGGAGTTAAAGGTGTGGGTGGTATGTCTTAGAAGACAGTAATAAAGACAGAAGAGTTAGCTGGGCATGGTGGTGAACGCCTGTAATCCCAGCACTCTGGGAGGCTGAGGTGGGAGGACTCCAAGTTCAAACCCAACTGGAGCGACTTAACGACTTAGCCAGACTAAAAAAGGCTGGGGGGTGTAGCTCAGTGCAAAGGCCCTAGGTTCAATCACCAGTACCAAAAAAAAAAAAAAGAAATTAAAGGAAAACTACTGCTTTGTATTTCTGAGAAGCCACAATCAAAGCCCCTTCATCCCAGTCTTTCAATCTCCAGGTGTTATTTATTCACGTCTAAGCTCAGAGTATTATTTTCTGTTTTCAAGTTAGCTTTCCACAGCCCAACATTAATCTCACAATCTACCCAAGTATCACAGAAGGTGGCGATTGATAGAAAAACAAAAACTCCTGTCTTGTTCAAAAGCTTGGGTACTTCTGATCACAGAGTCAGTTTGGGGTGCTTTGTTTTGGAGGGTGATTAATTAGGGCAGCACCCTTGGTACTGATTATAGTGGAGCTATTTGTATTGCCCAGTCTGGGCACTGCACTACATTAAAACTTCCATTTTGGGGTATGCAGTCACTAAAAATTCTCTACCAGCTTAAACTTGGCATCAACCCTGTATCTCAGCAGAAGCAAGATTATTTAGTATGGAACCACAGGAACTCAGCTTTTTTCTTTTATATTTGTGCAGGAAAAGAGACCCTGCTGAAATAGCACCTACGGTTCCTCCATTCTCAAATGAAAATTTCAAGCATTAAGGGTTCATTCCCAAAGTATAATCAGCAGGTTGCTATGACCGGATTAAATTTAAGCTGATGTGACAGGCCATTGCTTCTTGCATTAAGAGAACCCAAATTTTCTGGAAGAATGAAATAATTTCCTCCTCTTTCTAGAAAAAATGAAGAGATGGAAAATGAAGCCCCATCTGCTCCAGTGAATAGCACTTCTGACAATGGTTTCTCTGGAGTTCATCCATTTCCAGCAGTCTCACCATCTATAACTCAATTTATGTAGTGCATATCTCTAACACAGTAAAGGTTGAGACGTCCTTTCTAACAAAAACCCTACGCATCAACTGCACCCAAATGCTGGTAGGTCCACGGAATCATGGGAGGAGTGGAACTTGTGCAAAAAAGTGAGGATGAGTTGACCTAAATTTGTCACAATCCAAGGCACATGCTCAGGCAGCTCATCATTACCATCTACACAGGCAGATCTTACTGAAATGCCCCCTTGCTACCCATAGCCAGGATAGTCATGCTTTAAATACTTCAAAAAATCCAAGTTAATTAGGAGTAAATAATTAACTACATACCACATCAGAAAACTTTTACCATTCTGCCCTTTATGTAAACAAAGGGACTGCATGTATGTGGTCTTGTATTTCTCCAAGTTATCCCATTTCTGGATATTAATTTTACTAGGCAACGAAACTAGTTGTGAGAGATTAAGTTATTTGCCTTTAATCTGACAACTTGTAAATGACAGAGGAGACTACACAGCTAGTAAAAAGGTGAGAAATTTGATTCTGGTTAAGTTCTTAGATGTTCTTGAGACAGAACTTGGAAACAACCAGATGAATCTGCAACTCAGGCCACCTGAAGAATTCTCAACCTCTTCTTGGACAGTGTTTAGATGGTCTTAGCTTTGTTCAGCCAATCTTAGCTATTCCATCTTGTCATTCCCGCTTAGGGAAAGAATACCAATAAAACTCTAAGACTTAAATGGAAGTCTAATATAATCTTGATAACAATAAAATCAATACTCAGGACTTTGTATGCACTGACTAGATAAATTTCCTATCCCTCCCCAGAAGATGCAGCTCTTAAAAGCATATATAAACCAATGATTAGGCATACACTGTGATCTTATGTAAAACTACTTGTGAATATATACATACATACATACATACATACATATATATATATATATATGTATGTATATATGTATTTATATACATAGGTGTGTGTATGTGTCAGGCTTACATTGAAAACTATTTTGTGAGAGTACAAATTCAAACATAACATTTTTAGAATAATAGCCTCATGGCAAGGAGTTGATAAAAGTTTTGGAACAACTTGGGTTGAGGGTAATTTTCTAATACTTTAAATGTAGTGAACTACATATACATTTGGCTAGACAGTCTTGGAGACCTAGTCTAATAAGCATGCTAAGATTTTTTTTTTTAATTTAATGGTCTCACAACCTCCACCCAACAGAATCCAATTCAGGAAGTCTGTCCATAGCTACTTGTCTCAGGTTAGGTTTATGGTGTAGTAACAGGATTGTGTAGGGGGAAATTTGCTCAGAATATGTCCAAGCACGTTTAGGTCAAGTCAGTCAGAGTACTTAATGCTAAAAAGAGCGTGGAGTATTCTTATGACTGAGAACCCAGCACACAGGCTACTGTATGTGTAAGCAGGTACAGTACTCCGGTTTCCCCCCTGCTGGCAGACCCTAGGCAGTAAAAAACCTCGAGCTTCTTTGAGACTCTATCACACATCCCCAGCAAATATCCCTGGATCTGGAAAGCAGTTAAGATCCATTCCGGGAAAAAATGAGGAATAGGAAGTGAATCAAAAATTTTCATTATTCCCACTCCCACCCTATTTCCCCAAGTGCTACCTATGTACAGACTTTCACCCTCCTCCAGCAAAAATCTTGATTCTACAAAAATAAAGTAAAATAAGCCCATTTGGAGCAGAGATATGGTGAGGTCCACAGCTGGTCCTATCAAGCCACCATTTATCTGCCCGAGTTCGGTCCGGTCCTAGGCTCGTTCGGGCCAAAGCTCACCACGAGGGTGAAGACCAGGAGGCATGGAGGAGGGGAACGCAGGAGAGAAAAGGAGAAAGGGGGAGACCTTCGGGCCACACTTCTTTCTAGCACCAACAAAAAGAGAAGCCGCATACTGACCTAAATCATCTCTCAAAGGCGCTTTATAAATTACAGGGACAAAAGGAGGGGGTGGCGGGTGGCCTGGGAACCCCACGGACACCCTACCCTCTGACCCGCCCCCTCCCCCTCCAGCACAGGGAAGGAAGACAGAAAACAGAGCTCAACTCGGCCATTGGCGAGAAGCCCCCTCCGGTTCTCATTCGCCCATCCATCCACCCCCTAGAAAAAAT
>NW_022900922.1:21894672-21904549 GCF_012274545.1 Fukomys damarensis
GGACGGGCTGGATCCCCTTTCTCATCTCTCGCTCCTGCTCTTTTTAGTGTTACGGTATATTAATGTATTGCTTTCAATTTCTTTATTATTTGCAGTCGGAGTTTCCAAGTCTCTCCTTCTCTCCCCGCCCGGCGCTTCCGAGCCCCCTCTCTCTTTTCTTTTTATTATTCCGCACCGCACAGGTCCCGGGGGCCAAAAATAATCGGGGATCTGGAGAGAGGAGGGTCCGGGCCGCACGGATATCAGACCCCGAAAGGAGATGGAGGCGTCGGGGGCAGCCGATGCAACGGATTGCGAAGCGACGGCGGCAGCCCGGGTGCTGCGGCCGGCAGCTGAAAAATGGCTCCAGGAAGCTGCTGCTGACAATGAATGAAGGGATACGGTTTACGCGCCAAGGTCCTCCCGCGAAACTCAGATTTCCCGCCGGCTTTTCAAACCATGTTTGCATATCCCCGCCCATCAGCCCGCCGAGGATCGTTCCCACAGCCCATTGGGTCGCTGCCTCCTTACTTCATTCCCAATCGTGGAACGGGGCCGCAACTAGTTAGTTTCCATTGGCTCCCGTGCATCGTGGTTACCAGGGCGATAGGGGCTCTATTTGCATAGGCCACCTTCACTGGCTGGGAGCAGAGCAAGGTTTTTCCTTCTCTCCCACGGCAGACCACGCCTGGTTCCGGCCCCGCCCCCGTCCCGCCCGCGGGGGCCGGCGCTACTGACCTGGGCAGGGACTCCGCACCCCGCAGACTCAGTGTGGATCTAGTCTAGAGCGCAACTTTCGTTTTTGTAAATTGTCAAGGTGACCAAGGGGACACTTTCAGGAACTGTCCAGTCAGTGTAATCGATGAGAAACTGCAACAGACTCTCCTAAATAAATGCCAAAGTCAAGATGGACCATGCAGCCGATGCCTGGCAGGTGGAAACTGAGCCCTTTAAACCGCGGGTTTCTCTCTTCCTGAAATCCAACCAATGCAAGGAGAGCTGATCCCGTGGCCGACGCTGATAGACAGAAGCATGTGGGCCGACAGAATCGTGGGGGCAGGAGGCTGGGCTGACGGGCACCATTTAGTTACCATTCCAGATCATTCTGGTAGCTTCATTATTGGCCTAGAAATAATTTAAATAAAAATTAACCCTTGTCAAGTCTTACCACTAGGATTGGCTGGAGTCCGGCATTCAGACACTCTCTCTGGCTCCTGAAACAGCCAGGCCAGTTAATCAGGGCTAACCTAGAACTGATCTGCGGGCTTCTAATCTGCCAAACCGTAATCCGAGGTGCAGACTTTCTGGATGACGTGGTGTCCCCGGTGTCTGCACCCGGGTATCAGCACGGTACATCCTGGGTCTCCTGGGAAGTCCTCTGGCTGGAAGTAAACACGGCAGCCCTAATCCAGTCCAACATATCTTCAGAGAGGTTTTTTGTTTCTTGTTGTTTTTTTTTTTTTTTACTTTTGTAAATTAGAAGTTGGTACCCAGAAAGTATTATGAAGTTACTGTCAAATGGACTTTTATACTGGTGCAATTATTCAAGGGTTTTACAAGTGAAAATTCCGCCTGTGAGACTGAGCAGGATCAGAGACCACCCCGCCAACCCTCCTGCAGGACAGCGGGGAAAGGTATAGGTGTTTCCAGTTCCAGTCGCAGAGAATTGTACATTAACAGCCGCTTAGATAGCGCTCAGCAGGTGATGAGGATTGCTGTATCTTGAGCCCTCTCAACAGATTTTCATTATATTATTATTACTATTAATTTCCCAAACGCAAATACTCTAGTTAACTCAGGCTCCTTGATACTTCATTACCATTTCTGAAACAAGACCAGTTAAAAATACTATTAAAACCCTGCACCGTGCTCTGGAATATTTTGGTTTTGCATTCAAGCTAGTAGAGGGTCCATGGCCAGTACACAGACATTTGGTGACTGATGGAACCGGCTGTGTTGGGGGCAGGTAAGGTAGTGTTCCAAGGGTATGGCCCTTTTGGTTGAGCTAGCAGTATACTGGGAACTTCCTTAATCCTGATCATCGGTGTTGCTTTCCACTGTGGGGCACTCTGTACCTCTGTAACTATTCGGATATTACCTTCTGTGCAGCATCACTGGCAGTATGTTATTGAGGGGGTGGTAGTGGAGATTCTGGGGCAGGGGTGGTGCAATATACAGTTACAATAGACCTACATCTTACATTGGAGCCAAGCTGGGACCCATACTTTGTGCAAACCTGAGCTCCCTGTGATTGCAGTAAGATAAATATGACAGAAGAACCAAGTGTTCACAGATCAGACCACACGTGTGGTTCTGGTCTAAAAATCTTTGATATAATTATCATTCTTAGCCGTGTTATATATCTTAATAAAGGCTGCTTGGTAGAGAAACAGATGTCTTGATATTTTATGTCTAGTGGACCCCACAATGAGGAGGAAGGAAGAGTTCAAAGGAGAGAAGAGAAGGTGTTGCAATATAAGATACTAAAATTAGAGATAGGCTATTTATTTATGGAGAGGGAGTATGTTTTAGTCAAAAGATAATGGCCTTTGGAGTCAGTACAGCTTAAATTCTGGCTCTGCCACTAACTTGCTGTATGGCTTTGGTCTCTAAAAGCCTGTTTTCTCATCTTAATTGGGACCTCATATCGCAATACCTGTATTGCAAGGTTATGAAAAGAGACAATAATTGTAAAGTGCCAGCCATATAGCTGTTTATGATTCTACTTATTTGTACACTCATACTTAGCAGTTCTTTGTAGTTTGGTCAGACTCTAATCTTCTCAGAGTCACTGGATGTCCTTTTGCTGGAACTCTTTAGCTTCGTCCCAGACCTTGAGTGCAGTCCTGGTTAGTAGGGATTATGGAATCCTGCCTCAGAAACTCAGATGACACAAAGTCAGCTCTCCTGTTCATCCTGCTCCCAACCTGCTCATCTACTAGTGGACACCTTCTGGTTGTTTCTAATCTGATCCCTCCTCACTTTCCCTTGATCATGAGTCAGGAGGAACCATACAACTCTCACCAACCACATCCCTTCTCTTTCTTTTGCTTGGCAAAAAGGCAGCTGTTTGTCCCAGAACTGGCCTTTGGTTGGTTGAATGGTGGCCACCCCAAAAGACATGTCTACATCTTAATCTATGAGACCTGTGATTGTGTGTAACTTTATTTGGGAAAAGGGGATCTTGTAACTAAGTTCAGAATCTCAAGATCATTGTGAATTATCTAGAGGTGGGCGCTAAATCCAATAACAAGAGCCCATGTGAGAGAAAACCAGAGAGAAGAAGACAGCCCTGTGAAGACGGAGACATATTGGAGTGAGCCACCACAAAACTATGCACACTGACAATTGTCAGAAGTTGGAGGAAGTAGGGAACAGAATCCTGTATCCTCAGGAGGAAATGGAGCCCTGCCAATACTTTAGTTTTGGGCTTCTGGCATCAAAGTTCGTGATAGAATAAATTCTTACTGTTTGAAGCTACCCCGTTTGTGCTAATTTGCATGGCAGCTTAGAAAATTAATACAGCCCCTGGTCAGGCTACCTCTCAACCTGAACCTACAAACTTCTTGGCTGCTGCTCACCTCATTTTTATTCCTGCCAAGATGCCATTCCTTGCTGGACACCAATGACAATAATTGCTAGTGTCAGCAACAGAGCCTGGTAACAATTTTCAGAGTATTACTTGATGACCACAAGGTGCAGATTCAGCTAAGGAGCCTGAGACAATGCAGATTCTTGCTGTGCCACTCTGATCTAATCAGCATCCTTGGAGGTAGGACCCAAAAATCTGTGCTTGATGAGTTCCTCTAGGTAATTCCTTTGAGTGCAGAGATTGCCAATATCTTTGGACTTCTTCCCATTGCTTTCCCCTGCTAGAATTAACATCCCTGGACCGAAAGCCTTGGTAAATCTGTCCAATCCTCTTCCTGCCTCTTCTTGTCCTGACAATTAGCATAACTTCTGGATTCATACACATTCTTATCTCTATATACATATGTATATGTATATACATACACATACACATACAAATATACACGTACTATCTATAGACATATAAAGTTTGACATAATCTCTGTCATTGCCTATTTTCAATTTAGAAATAAGATTGTGCCAACATTCACAAGGTCTGTAAATTATTCCTGAGGAATAATACTATTCAACAGTTCTATGAAAATTCAATAATAAATCTTGAGATGGAAAGTCAGTTTTAAGTGATTAAAGAAATTGCTTATAAATGCAGCAAAAGTTTAAATTGTGCCTTTCACTTAGTTCGGCTAAATCTTGTTGTCTCTGCAGATTTGCAATATATAGTTTGTTTTTTGTTTTTTGGTACTGGGGATCGAACTTGGCATGTTGGGCTTACAAGGCAGGCGGCAGAACCACTGAGCTAAATCCCCAGTCCTTGCAAAATAGAGTTTTAAATTTTAGAGTTTGGAGAAGATAGTTTAGGTCAAAGTCTAAGGCTATTATATGGCATTTCAGTTAGTTGCCCACTAAGAAATAACATTATGTTTCAATTTCCTGGTTTGGAAGGAAGAATCATGCTCTTAAGCCATCATTGCTTCAGATGCTAATGATAAAATTTCTAAGTGCATATCCTAGAAAATTTAGCATTATAGTTATTACAGATAGTCATGCAAATACCAGTATAGGGTTTCTTGTCTTCAGTTCTTTGACCAAAAGATACTGTTTGGACAGAGTTTAGTATTTTTAAATAAATCTAGATGAACTTTTGACATCTAAATTTAGTTCTCTGGTTGAGACCCAAAATCTTCATAGTAAGAAGGGCGATTTTGATGTGAGTGGCCCACAACATGCACTTTGAGAAACACCCCCATACAAGCATCCATAACCTAGCAATCTCTGAATTGTAACTTAGCTTCTTTGGCAATGATGGCATAGAAAACTCCCTTGCATATAGCATCTTTTATGCAACTAATGCTACCATTGTTCCCATGCCTGCTTATTTAGACTATCCTGCCAATTGGAATTACCTCTTTTACTGAAGTTGTTTCTCAATTAACAAGTAATGTACTCAAAGAAAATACACTGGATGAGAAAGAAAGGTATTGCTCAAAGGTATAGGTTTCCCTGCCTATTTGAAACATATTTATTACACCCAATTAAAAAAACAGATGAATAGGGATGTGTAGGAGAAAGGAAAGAAGGGAAACAAATAAATACAAGTAAAGGAAAAAAAATAGAAACAAAGTCTTTGTAAATAGGGAGGGGTGGAGGGGTTGAAGGGAGGGCAGGGGAATGGGGAAAAAAATAAGAACCAAGATACATTACATAAAGGTAGAAATTCCCAATGATGAATGTCAGCATATTGTATACCTAAGATGTACCAATAAAACACTATGTGGAGCTGGGGATGTAGCTTAGTGGTACAGTGCCTGCGTGGGAAACGCAAGGCCCTGAGTTAAAAAACAATCAATCAATCAAATCAAACGAAACACATATATGGCTTACTGGGTTATCATAAAGCAAACATCCACGTGATTACCACCCAGGGTCGCAAATGCAACTTTTCCTCACCTGGAAGACCTTTTCTTGTGTCCCATTCTGAACACAACACCTTTCCTCTCACCAAAAGTAACCATTAGCCTGACATTTACAGTCTTCACTTCTTCAAAGTTTTTTCACCCAAATATGCATGCCTAGGAACTACAGTTTAGTCTGGCCCACTTGCAAAAATAAAAGTGTCAGTATGTCTTTTTAAGTCTCTTAGTCATCCCTTTTATTTGTTGAAGGATCTTGAAGGATGTAGTAGGTTGAATGGTATCCCCTGCCCCCAAGGTATGTCTATCAGAACCTATGATTTTGATTTTATTTAGAAAAGGGTATCTTTGCAGAACAATCAAGGTAAGGATGTCAAGATGAGATCAAGATCAGAGTAGGCCCTAACTTTAATCTTAAGACACATTATAAAAGGAGAAGACCTTGTGAACATCAAGGCAGAGTGAAACGCGAGTGTCTACAAATCAGAATCACCAAGGGTTGTTGGGACTCACTCGAGGCTAGGGAAGAAGCATGTGGTCTGCTCTGCAGAGCCTCCAGAGGGACCCAACCTGGGCACATCTTGACTTTGGACTTCTGTCCTCCAGAACTGTGAGAAAACACCTTTCTTTCTTACCTGCTTTTCCTTCACTTTTCTTTTCTCTTCTCTTTTCCCCCTCCTCCTTTTTCTCCTCCTTCTCCTGCTTCCTCCTCCCCCTCCCTCCCTCTTCTCCTCTTCCTCCTTCTCCTTCACCTCCTCCTTTATCTTCTTCTCCCCCTTCCTCCTTTTTCCTCTCCACCCCTCCCTACTGGAGTGGAACGAAGGGCACTGTACCACTGAATGACATTCCCTGCCCTTTCTACAGTTTTCCTTTTCAGACAGGCTCTTACTGAGTTGCCCAGGCTAGCCTCCAACCTGAGCTCCTCCTACCTCAGCTACCCAAGTCCTGGGATTACAGGCATGTGCCACTGAGCCCTGCTCATCCTGATCCATTTTGATTACAGTCCAGCAGTTTCTCCTCTGTGTAGGACCCTCTATATAGGACTCCCTGAAAAGGGGGTGCCAGGAGTCAGTTTTGAGACAAGACGAGGCTGTTCTGGGTCTGCCGACTTTGGAGCCATAATCCTTTGATCTCACCTGCCACTAGAGAATAACACCTTCCTTGGCTCTAAAGGCCATCCTCACATCTGTCACTGGTACCCCAGTGGAGGTCTGTCAGCTGTTTAGGGGTTCTCCTGGTCCTGTGTCCTGTGAGTACCACCCATCTCTCCCTCCACCCTCACACACTGCTGCTGACAGCTCAGGGCTATTACAGCAGTTCAGGAGCTAGTGGGGCACTCTGTCACTGACTTTGTAAATATTGCCTGTGGGTTGTACTGTGCTACATCCCCAGCCTTCTTCCACTGTGTTTAAATTTTGAGACGGAGCCTCACACAGTTGCCCAGGCTGGACTTGAACTTCTGATCCTCCTGCCTCATCCTCCCAGAGTGCTAGGGTTACATGAGGGAACCACCGTGCTGGCTGCTCGTGGGTTTTTGTTTTACTCTTTGGGTATCCTTGCCGTTTTCATGTGAGGGTAAAGGGAGATAGAAGAGCAGTGCTGTAAGAGTCACCATCTCCAGGTTTCCCTTCCCTTTCCTTTCTAGCTCACCATATTGGGTTGCCGTTGAAGGAATGTCTTCTAGACGGACATTTCCACAAGCAATACAGAAAGAGTTACAAGATGTTTTCTTTCTAGGTTCTCAGAGAGCACTTGCAAAAGTGGGCTGAAGAAGAGAACGGGAACGCAGTTCCTTAGGTCAGTCAGGCAGTGATTCGAAGCACATTTGGAACAGAGGGAGGTGGAGGAACATACACTTATCTCTTCATATTTTGTAGTCTGCTTGTTCCTCTTTCTTGTGGGTTTTAAAGAGGGAACACTTGGCAGCAAGCATATTATAAATGGGCTTGTGGGCAGAAAATTACTTTTTCTTTTCCACCTTGGTTTCCTTGACAGCACTCCCTCTTGATTCCCATTCTATCCCTCTGATTTCTGAATCTTGTCGATAACATCATTTTCTTGTATTCTCTTAAAAATCTCTTCTTCCTTTTCTACCTGTTCTGTACATTCTACCTGTCCCGTGTTTCTGAGATATAATAATAGTTACCATTGTAAAGTGCATAATTTAATACATTCACAATGTTGTATAACCTTCACAACTATCTGTACCCAAACCTTTTCAACATCCCCAACAGAAACTCTGCTCCCATTAAACAATAGCTTCCCACCCCCACGTTCTCTCCTTCCCTTGCAGCTATTATTCTATTTTCTGTTGCTATGAATTTGAGTATTCCAGGCACCACATGTAAGTATAATCTTACAATATTAATCTTTGTGTGTCTGGCCTATTTCACTTGACCTAATGTTTTCAAAGTCGATCTGTACACATATATACATGACATTTTGCTTATCCATTTATCTATCAATGGACTCTTCAGTTGTTGTACCTTTTGCCTATTGTGAATAATGTTGTTATGAATATTGGTGTGTGAATATCTCTTCAAGTCTCTGCTTTCAATTCTTTGGGATATATGCTTAGTAGTGGAATTTCTGGGTTATATTATAGTTCTATGCTAAACCTTTTGAGACATTTCCTGGACAATCTTGTCCTTATCTACACTTTCAACTACAGTTTATGTAGTGTTGTCAACAATTCTGTGCCATCCAATACACTAGCCATTGATTCCATTTGTCTAATCAGCACATTAAATGATAAAGAGTATGACTAGGGAACTGAATTTTTTTAAAGTTCTATTTAATCTTAGTTTATTAAATCCAAATTGAAATGGCCACATGTAAGCTAATATACTCCCCAACATAATCTGTGGGCTGTGAAGTTTTTAAATTCTATATTACTAATCCTTCCATTTTTCACTGTTCAAATATGTAATTATACCCCACATTGACCATGGACCATAGTCCAAATATGCCCAGTCCTGAATGCTATCATCCTGAATGCTGAAGTCCAAAAGATCAAAATCCCTAACATCTAAACTTCCAAAAGCTCAAAATCTCAAGAACATAATTCTGGAAAACAATTTTTTAAAAAATACTTTAAAAGAGATTTGCATTTTAAAGAGGAGTTTTATTTGAGAAATGTAAAAGTATGACAATGCTTTACAGGTCATTTTTTCATAATAAAATAGGTAATAACAGCATACATATTTTTGCAAGTATAAACACTCAGGTATCTTAATGACAGTCACACGTGTGTAACAGTCATGCACAGCTGCAGTGTATTCATAAGGAAATGGACAAGGAGGTAAAATGTATAAATGCCTATCCATGGTTATTAGCTGTGTGTACCCAGCTCTATAACTGTGGTTACTGAAATACCTAAAAGGTTAACCTGTCTTTTGACCAGATAAATCAAGAACTGCAATTAATCAATGTTGAGTTTGCAGTTACCCCAGAAGCTGAGGTCTCAAGAAATAATCCTATACAAATGCAGCCAAATAGAAAAGACATCTCACCATTTATTGAGGAAATTTTAACTTTTTATATACATGCATGATGCTTACACACAAAGCCAATTATGATAATGCACTGTTGCTGAGTCAAATTTGTGAAAAATGTGTAAAACAAATAAGAACTCTATAAATATCCTTATATAATTTATACTTCCAGTATTGGAAATGATGAGAAGATGAAATACGCAGCATAGGAAATCGTAAAAGTTAATGCTGACAGTGTCAAATGGTATAGAAAAACTTTTAAAAAGGAGAAAAGAGAGGAAAACCCCAAGAAAACTGAAAAGAAAATTCAACATACACAGAAGTATATTACTGGAATAGATGATGGACAGTTGCATAGATGTCTGTAAGAGCGGTCTGACTTGTGATCATTGATTATATTTTGAAGTCTTGTGTCATGATTGGCTTCTTTTTTCTTTAGGGTGTGGCTACATATTGAACTGCTTTGTTTTTTAATTCTGTGATTTGATTTCCAAAAATATGATCATTCCGTTAAATTTCTCATCTTCTATTATTCTTTGCTTCTGTGTTATTTTGGTTTCAGAAATTCAGTCCATATGCCCACACACAGAATACAATTTGATAGAAACAGTACTGGTGATTGAACAGCCTTGTGCTATGGCTAAGTGTCTTCTTATCTTACTGTGCACATAATTACTTTTGAACTAGTCAGTAACTTTGCAGGCTTCTTAAAGCAAAAGCAACTTTAATTCATTAAAAGCTCCTGGAATTTTCATCAGCTGGAAAGAATGTCAATGCAGGCACATGATGCATTTTTAAGTTCTACTTTTCAGCCTTGTTGCCAAGTTGAGTGGTCAGTCCACTCATCTGAATTTTCCACCAAATACATTGCTAAAGACAAACTTTTTTTTTTTTTTTTTTTGG
>NW_022900922.1:21904705-21951126 GCF_012274545.1 Fukomys damarensis
AAAAAAAAATTTTTTTTTTTTTTTTTTTTTTGGTACCGGGGATCAAACTTGGATTCTTGCCCTTGCAAGGCAGGCAGCAGAACCACTGAGCTAAATCCCTAGCCCTGCTAAAGATAAACTTTATTGGTAACACCTTGAAATTCACTTTTAGAATCCTAATTCCAAGTCAGTTGTTATAGCTTGGGGATTCAAATGGAATCCACTGTCTTCTGCAAAGTCCACCAACTCTTCCTTTAAGCATTTATGAAGAACTTCTGTTTTTCTAGTCATTAGTACATAAATGAGCAGATAAGTTTCAGAATTTTTGGATTCAACAGGAACATGAATTGCATATAGATTTTTTGAAAAGAGTAGGGACAGTTTTGATGGTGACATCTACTAGTCAAGGTGAAAAATGCTCTGTTTTGTCTATGTTAGACTTGGTAGTAAATAAAATTGTATCTTCTTCAACAGTTAAATCCTTACCCAAGAATAGTTCACCATTTAATGTGTTTTGTAACCCTGGAGGAATCTCTATGTCAGCAAGTGTCTTTGGTTCAAAAGTTTCTGGGCTTGATGAATTCTTTCTTACTGTCTGAAGAATGGCATCTTTGGGGACAATGTATGGTGTGCTATGTGTGAAGGGGCAGAAATATTACACAATTGAATACTTGTAAATAATTCTACAGGGGAGATGTCTTGTGTATATTTCACTTATGTTTTCACTTGTGTGATCTTTGAAAGACTGCACCTGTATTTGGATAGTAATTGTGATCTAACAATTTTGTAAGTATATGCTGTCCATTTGAAAGTCTGGTTATTGATCATTCGATGCAATGAAGCAATTTTGTTTTCACAGCACCAGGAATAATCAGAAATGCACTAAATCTTTTTCCCAGAATTTGGCTTTCTACCCCTCTTGTGTAGCCTTTTTTTGAATGGAAATTCAGTTTCTTGGATTTGGGCTTTTAGAACTTCAACATTCAGGATTTAGTCCTTTGAACTGTGCTTTTTGGAATTTTTGAATTTCAATCTTTGGGATTATGGTATTTGGGGTTGTGTCTTTCTGGATTACAGTCAGTCCTGACCCAGGGGAGAGTAGATGAGTAAACTTCTTACTTGGACAGTAGTCCTTCTTTATCTAGAAGGATTATGTTTCCCCTCTAACCAGTCAGCCTTAGGAGGGATGTTCTGGAGCAGGGAGGAGGCACAGCCCATCCAGCAAGGAGCAGCTACATTCGTCTTGTTGGTGAATGGAAGGGGAGGAAAACATTCTAGTGCTGCATCTTCAGCCCTAGCGGGGAGGTGGCACACTGTGTGGATGAGGATACTGTAGTGTGAGGAAGGGGAGCAGGAGGAGCAAAGAGAAACGGATATTCTGAGCCATCCTTTCCGATAGCTGATTTTGTCTAGAACTGACCCTAGTTTTGTCTGTCCAGAGTGGTGAGATGGCCATCAGGATCAGTGAAAAGCTTATCCTCCTAGTTCTCACTGGTCTTGTTCTTGTGGGGAGAAAGAGAAATCTTGATTCTAGAGGGAAAGCTGCTCACTACGAGACAGTCATTATTTTAGCTTTGCATTACAAGAGGAGACCATTTTCCCATCATCTTTGAAAACCCTTCCTTCCCCTCTTCTCAGATTGCTTCAGGGAGTTGTTCCTCACTGGAGGCTTGATATACTTCCTGAGAGTAAGGATGGTTTCCTACTTGCAGAAATGTCTCCATAAATACTTGTCAATGGGTTAATTATGTCTACATTGCCCGTCAAATCATATCTACCCAAGATACATAAACAGCCTGCCTTACAGTATAATTCCTACATGTCATACTGAATATAAACCAGCAGAAAATGAAGCAAGAGAACAGCACATGTTACACAGACATGCTTGTTTTACTGCACTGCCTGGTTCAGAACTGATCACAGAAATATGCAGGGACTAATGTACTTCAGATGAACAACTGTTAGACTCTGTGTTCGCAAGTAAATAGAAATTGCTTTGTGCATGGAAGAAAGTATAGCGTAAGGGGATAGGGTAAAAAGGAATGCTTGGAATTATCAGAAGAACCTCTGGTTTAATTAAAAGATAAAACCTAAAATGAAAGCCTGGATGTCCAGTTTATGTCGATGATAGCTTCATAAGAGCTGGAATTTTGTCCTTTTCACCACTGCAATCCTAGTACCACAGCAGACACATGATAAGTATCCATTGAATGAATGAATGGATGAATGAATGCAACTACAGAAAAAAATCCATCTATGTGAAAATCAATTAGACTTACAGTTTTTCAAAAATCAAAGGATTTTGTTTTAAATGTTGAATTCTCTGTTCAAACAAAATCTTCCAGAACATAGGGATAAAGATTACACTGATGCAAACCCCAAGTGTAAATCCATTGATATCATTCCATCATCTTTACCAGCCACTGCTTTTTAGTCCAGAAAGTCACTGAATGTGGGGAGAGGTACCCCTGGTCTGGTGTGCACAGGAAATATTCTGGAAAACTCTGGAAACCACAATTACAGGGAACCACTGAGCTCAGGATTGGATGCTCCGTGGGGACAGGGAATGTTCATTTTGAATCCTTTACAACTGATGGTCAGTGTTCACCTTAATTTCAGCACTGCTTTCCCTACCTCTGTTATTGCAATTGAATATTTGTGGCCTTCTAAGTTGCCCTCACAGCTGATTTTGGCTTATAAGAATTGTCAGAGCTATAATAGATGTTGAGTGAATGTCTGTTAACTTAGTATAGTTTTCCCAGAAAATTTGGGAATAGGACAGGTAGACACTTTTTGTTCTTTTCATCTGAGGCAGACCTTTCCCATTTCACAGTGTCTCCCTCTCATTTTTCTTCACAGTATTCCAGTCAGTGGGAGAAGACAGATATTTTAATTCTTATTTTAGAGATGGGGAGACTGAGGACTAGACTTCTCTATTAACTTGCCTCTTGTTGAATAGGCAGTTTAAACCAAGTCTGGGACTGGCTTCCATGGGCATTGTTGTGGCTTGTATCTAGATGTCTCCCCAAAGCTTCATGTAGTCATAGGTGAGGCTTACCAGAGATGGCTGGATCTAGGTTGAGTGATACCGGGATCAAGGATCTCATGCTGGCATTGATTTCACTGATGCTAGGATTAAGTGTGTGAGTGCTGCCTGCTCTAAGCTTAGCCTGAATAAGATATAAGGGACAGGAAGAGCTGCTGTGTTCACTGCTGGTCACTTGTCACTTGTCAATTGTTGCTTGCTGGCTTGCTGCTCTTGCTTTCTTCTGCCTGCCATGAACCGTTTCTCCTTTGGGATGCCCCTCTGCCATAATACCCTGCCTTGGAGCCAGCCAATTATGGACTGAAACCTCTACACACTGTAAGCTGCAATAAACCTTTCCTTCTTTAACTTCGGGTGTAAGGTATTTTGTCTCAGCACTGAGAAAGGTAACTAAGACAGATATATTTATAATGGTTGGTTTTCCTTAAGCAAGAAAGAGAGATCTTTTCTCAGGAGAGTACATTGCAACAAACCCTTATATAAATGTGCTCTATTTAGCAGACAACTGGTAATATATGATTAAAATATAGCCTCATGATTTTGTTGAGCAACAAACACAGTCTTATGCTTTATTTGAAAGATTATAATCTTTACCACCAGTTAATGTTATTTTATACACTTTGGGTTCCTTGCCCCTTTTCAAAGTGCTGCTTGGAATCTTCATCATCAGTGGTATTTACATAGTGCATTGCCATTCATTCTCATCAAGCTGACTCTCTGGAGAAGATACTAATAAGCTTCCCTTGTAACTAAACGCCACAATTTTCTCTCCAGGATCTATTGAAGAATGGACCTCCTCGGAAAAGTACAACGTTTAATGTATTAAATTACACCATGGCTCAGACTTTTCTAGATAACCTCAGAAGGGCACCAGTTCCTATTCTTTAGTGACTGTCATGGGAATGTGCATGTTATGACCCAAACCACAAAAGAAGTCCCTCTGGAACTCATCCCAGATTTGGGTCCTTATATCATAAGAATGTGTTTATTTATGGACAATGATTATGTGAAAATTTCTGTTGAAAGACAGCAAATTCTAATCATTGCCTCCCTCTCAAGCATCTCTCCTCAATCTGAGCATAATTTCTTTCAGTTCTGATCAGGATGTGTGATGCATAGTTAATGGGCTTCCCACTGCCATCTGGCAGGCTGTGTGAGTTCACGGGCTCACATTACAGAAGAAGCAGGACCGCAAGCCAGATTTAAAGTAAAAGTGGGCTTCCAGGCAGCAGTACCTGTTGAAAGTGAACTCTTAGGTAGCTACGTTCATTCTTTCTGATGGAATTACCACCTTTAAGAGTGAGTAAATATCTGTAGTTTGTCAAATGGAGCCTTTAGTTGGACTGACCAAGATAAATCTTAATTTCCAAATTGTTTACTTACCCAAAAAAAGTTTGTTTATTTATAGCATTTCAAACTTTTATTTAGTTTGAATCTCTCTTTGTTTACAAATTTTATAATATATTTTAGTGGAATTCAGATGTTAGATTCTGCAGACTTTTCTGTTCGTAAGAAGATGCTCATATATAGTAATTGAAATTCAAATTTTGGCTCATATTTGTTCATTGTAGGAAAATATCTTTATTGATCTGCTTGAAACTATTGTTCTTGCCATTAGTTCTTCACCTCACAGTAGGTCAGGGGAGTGCTTCAAAGTAAAATATCCAGCATATGAGGACACTGGAAGACACAGTTATTTTAAGGATAATTTATTATCTTAATATTTCTTCTGTGAAATATTTTTTTCTCAAACAAGTACTCACTGCCATGTCTTTTGCACACAATCCCATTCCCAGGTTGGAAATTTTCTCAGCATCATATTCAAATATGTAAGTTCATAATATACTGTATTAGTTATTCTTGTGATTGTAAGCCACAGAAGCCAAGTTTAATTTTCTTTAGAATAGCAACTCTATTTCATTGCTTTTAAAATTTGCATTAAATTTATTTTCAATATTTCTGAGATAGAATATGTCTAAGAATTGGTAGCACATCATAGCTCAATTGAAAGTGTATTTTACATAAAAGACATACATAGCTTAACATCTTTGAATTAGTAATGTCTTAAACTTGATCAGATAGAGTAAATTGCAGAAGGGATGTCATACGGCTGGGTATCAGGTACTATTGCACAAGAAGCTCAAAATTGCTAAAACTCTCTGTCTCTGACTGTGGCTTCAATAATTTGGGTTGGCTTTATGACTTTTTCACTGGGGATGCTTCCTCTATGTATTTAAGAGACAGACCTACCAATAGCTCTTTGTTTCATAGTTTGTGGGTCCCGGTACTGAATCACAAGTCTACCACTGAAGGAAGTTATTTTCTTAGGTTGGGTTAGGTGTCCACCTCTAGATCAGTGTAATCGTATTTGGCCAGAAAAATGTAGTCATGTGAGAGCTATAAAGAATATAAATGGGGGCTGGGTGTATAGCTCCGTAACAGAATGCTTGCCTTGCATGTGTGAGGCCCTGGGATTATTCTCCAACACTGCAGGGAAAAAAGGATAAATGACAAAGACAAGTCCTACAACAGTAGTATGAATGAGAGTGATGCTGGTGGACTGTACTTCTCCAAAGAAATAAAATCAATAATTCAGGGTAAACAATGCTACTGTTGTCTCTACCGTCATATCTATATTCACATGTTATCATCTATCTTGGTTGATATGCCTAAACTATGCCTAAACTTCAGGACAAGTTACAGGAGGGCTAATTCAGGAAAAATAAAGATACCAGGGGGGGGGGAAATAAGCTTACTTGTAGCAGAATCTGCCTTTTGTGTAGCACTCAAGAAAGTTAAGTATACGTTTTAGATTCCTTTGCAAGTAGCTTCCACTAGAAACTTGGAATGCAAAGTGAACCATATGAGATGGCAGCACATGAGGAGACAGGGTCTCTAGGTGGAGCTAACCAGCCTTCTGGCCCAGCTGTGATGGTAGCACAGTTTTCTAACATCACATCCAGTGGTCTCAGCAGCAGCTTACAGATTTTCTGGTGTTAAACAGGTTTTTCTGTGCGTGGATGTTCCTCCTAGTGGCATTGTATCTGGCTATGTGACATTGAGACTTAATTCTTGACCCCTTAGGAACTCTATAAGTTTTGATAGCAATGATAAATCCATTTCTGTTGAAAGTAGCTAGAGTGGATTCTGCTTTCTGCAAGTCAGGTCCCTAACCTACACACTTTCTCTGATAGTAAGAACACTTACTCATGAAAAGTACATTCATGTTTTTGAAATGTGAATCATTGGATCATTTGGAGAAGGTTGCTTTCTAATATTTTATCTTTGATATCCACTTTAGAGATCACACAGTAAGTTCACCTACATTATTTCATGAGAGACTGACAAAAATGTAGATCTCCCTATTATAGGTGCAGGTATGGAGGAGTAGATACACCCTTTAAGAAACACCTGGTTAAGAACGTGCTGGAGAATCCAACATACTAATCCATGACTTGCGTCAAGTTATTTGACTTCTGTATGTTTTGGTTCAAATATGTAAAATGGAGCTAAAAATACCTAGTATAAAGGATTGTTTAAAGGATTAGACAAATCAATCCATGCAGAAAATTTAGAAAGTTGCCTCAAATACAGTAAAATTAATCAGCACTTGATATCATTATCATTAACATTGCTAGGGGCATAAATTGGTATCTACTCTTTGATGAGCAATTTGGCATTATCTACCAAAGTGTCTATATACTTTGGCTCATCAATCACAGTTTGTATCTAACCTATGGAAATGTACTTGCTGAAATGTCCATTAGTAGATAAATAGTTTAAAAGATTATATCATTATATTAGTCACTGTCTTAACCCTGGAAAAAATATGTGACACCTGCAACATAAAAGAGGAGAGACTTATTTTGTCTCACATTTTCATTCGATTCAGTTAATGGTCAGCTGGTTCCAAGGCAAAAACAGCATGGAAGAACAGGATGGCACAATAGCAAGGCAAAGGAAAGCTGTTCACTGCATGGCAACCAGAAAGCAGAGAGAGTAGAAAGGAACCAGAGTTAAGAATACACTGAGTGATGGCCTGCCTGTCAAGCCCCATCTCAGAATGTGAGATTTGGGGGGGGGCTTAGATCTAAGTAATAACATTCTGCCCCTAGCCCTCAAAAGGCTCATGTCCATGCCATCTGCAAAAAGCATTTGGTCCATTTCCAAGAGTCATCAAAGTCTTAATAGTTCAGTATTGCTGAAATGTCGTAGTCCGAAGTCTCTTCTGAGACTCAATGCAAATTTTTAGCTGTAAGCCCCTGTCAAAATAAAATAGAAAGTTAAGCACTTTCAACATACAATGGCACAGAGTAAACATTCCTATTCCAAAAGAGAGGGATAGGAGAATAGAGAGTAATCAGATCAAAGCAAGCCTGAAAGAAACCCTACAGAGAAAACGTTAAATCCTATAGCTGCATGATCAGCACCCAGGGCAGGTTGTGGGGAACAGTAAACTTCAAAGCGCTTGGGCAGCCCACTCCTATAGTATTGCCATTTGCAGTGCACATGGCCTCTGTCTTGGGTTGGTTCTACTTACTGCCTGCAACCTTCTTCAGCAGATGTTCCATATTCTTGGCATCTATAACTTCCTGAGACCTGCAATGCACCTGTATCTTTACTATCTCAGCTTCATACTGCCCTCTTGGAGCACACAGCCTGGCCTCCCAGGCCTTCTTCCGAAATCTGGATGGAAGATTCCGAGACCTCACAACTCTTACATTCTGCATGCTGGAAAAAAATAGCACCAACGGGTGATGCGAATGTGTGTGCTGCTACCTCCTACAGTAGCTGGATCTGCTTGGACCAGGGCTGCAGCAACCTCTGAGTGCCTAGCTAGCTGAGAACTATAAAATGAATCCTGGGGTACCAATTCCTTAGGTGACCTTCTGGAGCAGAGTACCCTGGGGCTTTCTTCTCAAAACAAAAAATCTTTCAAATGAAGTTATCTTTAGCCTTTTAAATCCTTGAGTCTGTGAATGGTAGGATTTGACCAATTCCTGAGATGCCCTCAAGCCTTCTTTCTCACTATTCTGATGCAATATACTTGGTTTTCTATGCTAATCTTTTCAGCAATCATGCTCTTCTTTACCCTAACTTTTCAGGTCCTTCCTCTCTGGCAAAACTGCTAACTTCTCAAATAAGTTGCTCTGCTATTTGCTCCTGATTCTCACTGTAGATCTAGCTAAATGCAGGCAGTAGTATTCATCCAACAGCATGAACTTTGGGTTGTCTTGAAATTTTCTCCACCAAATCAATTAGTCTGCCATCTTTAAACTTAGCTTCACACAAAGTCTTAGGATATGAACCAAATTCTTTACTGGAAGGAAACATGCATGGTCTTGAGTCCAGTTTCCAACAGAGTTCTCATTTTCATCTGAAATCACCTTTATTTCCACATGCCTATCAGAATTATGATCTTCTGAGCTGTGACCAGAATCCCACATCAAGCTTAGCTTACAACATTCTGGGGCTTCTCTCACTAACATCTCCAAACTTTCCAAACTCTTTCCACAAACTAGTTCCAAAAGCTTCTAAACCACATGGCCAGGTACTTTCACAGTAATGATCCCACTCTTAGTACCAATTTTCTGTATTAGCTTTCTTCTTGTCAGGACAAAATACCCAAAACAACAGCTTAAAGGAGGCTTGCAGTTTCAGTGAGTTTAGTCTACGATTGGCCATCTCCAAGACAGAAACACTATGGTGGAAGGACCTGGTAAGGGACAGCTACTCATATCATAGTAACCAGGAAGCAGTAATTGAAGGGAGTATTCAGGGAAAAAGATATGCACTCCAAAGGCAACCCCACCAAATCTCTTCCCACCAGGCCCCACCTCCAAATGCAAGACATTGGGAGAATATTTTGATCTAAACCATAGCAATTATATGTTAGAATACTGTGGCAGCCAATAAAAAGAAAAATATAAATCCATATGTTCTGTCATGAAAATATCACCCATATGTAGTTCATTTAGTCAACAAGTATTTATTGAGGATTTAGTGTGTATTCACTGTTACAAGAGCTGAAAATTAAAACTATTACATTGTGGAATAGTTTGCGAAGTATACTCTGTTGAGTGCTGAACAGTGATCTCTACCTGTGCACAGCTGTGTACTGGGCTGTGTTCTCTGCCCAGGCAGATTTCCTTAATTTGTCTAAAATGCATCCTGGGGTTTGCTTTCTCACCACCACCTTCTTATATATCCTGGATCCACTTTGTATCTTAGAGACATATGAATGACTGAAGCAGAAACAATCATATCTGTCAGATAACACTAATCACCTCTGCTGGAGTCAGAAGAACAGTTAAGGTGCTCTCCTTGTTCAAATGGCTGGTGGGCCCTCTGCAGACATTGCCTTGGCCCTTGGTGGCTTTCTGGTGTTTCAGAGAAGGAAAGTGACAGTTTCTTCCGCTATTGTTTTGGGTGCTTCCAGTCCTGCCCCAGATCCTGAGCCCCATAGGGCCCTCTTTCATGTCCTGTCCCATCCCACCTATCATTCTCTTCTTCTCAGATGCCTGTGGCAAGGAAGTGGGGCTATTTGTCTATTTATATCCAAACTACTGTTGATGCCATACCTTTTATCCCTAAATATTTCAGGGCTTTAATTTGGATGTATAACACGAAGATTTGTAAATGAAAATATTTTTATTTCTACCAAAGCTTAGTCTTTGGAATCCAAAGCTTTTGATTTTAATTGCTGAGTTACTTTTCTATCACTGCTATACCCAAAATTCAAGGAGAAGGGTTTATTTGGCTTACAGTTAGTAGAGGTATCAGTCAATAATTGGCTGGCTCCAAGGCAGAGTGGCAGGGGGGCAACAGTTCATGATGGCAGAAGACAGCAAAAGCAACAAGAGAATTTAACAGTGTCTTTCTGCTCCTTTTGTCTTTTATTCAGACTACTGGGTCTAGGGCAGTGCCTAACCAATTACTCAGGTGTGGTGGTTTAGTAACCACATGCCCTTAATCCCAGCATCACACATTCCAGATTCAGCCACCTCTGAAAAAGAAAGCCCCACCTCATCAGCATGAGGCTTTGAGGGGATCTCTAAACACAAAGCATAACATTCCATCCCTGGTTTCCCAATGACTTACGCACATACCTTTGTGCAAAATATCACTTAGTGCATCTCTAAGAGATGCCAAAGTCCTAATAGTTTCAGGATTGCTGAAAAATCCAAGTTCCTAGTCTCCTCTGAGATTTAAGGCAAACTCTTAGCTGTGAGCCCCTGTACATAGGAAAAGAAAGTTAAACACTTCCAGCACACAATGGCACAAGATAAACGTTACCATTCCAAAAGAAGCAAATAGGGAGATAGCAAGGAATGGGACCAAGGGGAGTCCAAACTCCAGCAGGACAAATATAAAGTCCTACAGTTCCATGGATAGCATCTGAGACAGTCTGGTGAAATGTGAAAGGCTTAGATGGCTCTGCCCGTGTGGCACTTCTGGTGGTGGTAGATCCCATAGCTTCCTTCTTGGTCAGGCTCTGCTCCCTCTTTGCAGTTTTCCTCAGATGATCCTTACTTCTTCAAACTTGGGGGGCCTCTACTGCACCTTCAGCTTCACACTCACACCTTCACACACTAGCCTCTCAGGGACACACTGTCTCACCTCCCAGGCTTTTTTCTGAACTCTTGGTGGAAGCCTTCCTGACCCCACAACTCTTGCATTTTGCACGCACCTAAAACCAGCATGATGTAGTTGATGCTCAGGTTTGCTGCCAGCAGGAGCAGTAGCCAGACTTCCTTCTCTCTTGACTTTAGGGATAGAGTACCTGAATCACTGAGCACTCTGAACCCCATCCCAAGGAACAAATTCTCTAGGCAGCTACCATTTTGGAACATGGTGCCCTGGTACTCTCTTCTCGAAGCAAACTCTTTCACTTTTGCAATTTTGAGGCCACAAAGGGTGGAGTTCTGCTGCTTCTTGTAGTGCCCTCAAGCCTTCTATTCTATTTTCTTGTTCCTTCTCAGCAATAAAGATCTCCTCTGCTCTATCTTTGCAATCTACAGTATTACTGGAGTTTTCTTTCCGGCCAAACTCAAAACATTTTTAAACCATTCTGCTGGTCTTTTTGTTCTTGATTCTCAACATAGATTGGCTAAAAGCTCCAACAGCAGTCATGCCACAGCCTCAACATTAGACTGCCTTGAAATTTCTTCTGCCAGATTTATTAGCCTACTGCCTTTAATCTTAGTGTCAAGCAAAGCCTCTGGACATGAGCCAAATGCAGGCAAAATTTCTGCCAAGGCATAACTCTGGAGTCCAGTAGCCATTGCAGCCCTTCTTCCCAGCAGAGACTTCCCAAGCCTGGTCTTTACCAGCTTTCTGGTCTTCTGAGCTCTGACCAGAATCTCCCACACAGAACGGTCTAAGGCATTCCATCTCTACTGCTTCAGCAGGCATCTGCAAATCTTGCCTGACTCTCCCCCTTCCTGCAAGCCAGTTCCAAAGACTTTTGAGCCACATGGCCAGGTGATGTCACAGCACTGACCCCACTTCTCTGGTACCAAATTTCAGTGTTAGTTACTTTTCACTTGTGGCTGAGACAAAATAGCCAACACCCAAAGTTAAAGGTGAGAGTGTTTACTTAGTTCATAGCTTATAGAGGTTTCAGTCCATACCTGGCTGGCTCCAAAGCAGGGTGGCCCGTGGCAGGGGGGCGACAGTTCATGGTAGCAGAAGATAGCAAAAGCAACGAGAGAGGGACCTTAACAGTGTCTTCTGACCCTTTTTTCTTATTCAGACTACTTAGAGTGGGTGGCACCTTAATCTTAGTGTCCTTGGACCTGGCCCCTCCATGAATCAATCACACACTTTATTTAACTGCATAACGCTTTGGGGGGATATCCAGACCCAAACCATAACATATTGGTACCTTGCTTCATGAACTTAATCCATCTCATGGTTCTGGGGAAGGTGGTCATAGTCATGTTTATCACCTGACGAACAGAAGCAAATTTTTGCTGAACACTTCTGTTTGTGAACCAAATGTTTGCAAACTGAAGCATTTGTGAACCAAGGTATTACTGTATTGGAAGTAGGGCCATAATCAACTTCTGTCTCTCTATTCTCACATGTTTCCTATATATTTGTACAACAAAAATCTTGGGGAAGGGTCAAAGAGCAAATAAGAGGAAGGAAGCTAAATATGGAGGAGTGTACAGCGAGCGTTCAGGCCAAATGCTTTTGATGTTCTGCATACTATACTCCCCTCACGTTCTCCCTGCAATACTGACCTGAGAGTCATGGTTTCTTATGTTTCGTTGGAAGAGTTTGATACAATTTAGGTGTTTTCTTGAAGTTATCAAAATGCTGCATCAGGTTGGTGTGTGGCTGCATGCCTGTAACCCCAGTCTCTCAGGAGGCTGAGGGAGGAGTATTGCAAGTTCGAGGCCAGCATGGGCAACTTAGCCAAATCCTGTCTCAAGATAAGAAATACAAAGGATTGGGGCTGTAGCTCAGCCCTGGGTTCAATCCCAGAGCCTCAAAACTAAAACAAAACAGCATCATTATTCATAGGTGAGAATGGGATTATTGAAGGGCAATCAACTTTAGAACACAGGACCTGAAGTCCAGAGGGATAGCCTCTAGAGTCATTACCTAGTGGACTGGTTGTCTTACTAGAAGCAACACCTGGGCTTACCATTGGATTCGTGGTTAATTGGTGGACTATTATACTCTCCAGTGGATGAGTAATCAGGAAGCTGGTCTCCACCTTCAGGAATTCATTACAATAAATGGCCTTCTCTTTCTTCTGTTAATTTAATCTCCTATCTGTAGTACATCATGTTAGTGCTGCTCGGGTAGAAGATGGATGGCATCTGTGCTTATGTAACCGGGAGTTGAATGCTGTATGCTCCAGCCGTGCTTATTTGTGAGTCATAATTATGTCTGTGCTAAAACCCTGCTGCAAGCTGTGTGTGCCTGTGTGGGTGTTTTATGTATGGGTGTATTCCACAACCTGGGAAGCTAAACCTGTTGGTGAAGGAATTTTCATTTACCTCAAAGAAAGAGCTTAACACTTAATAGAGATCAGATTAATTTCAGCAGGTTATTTACATATACAATAAGGCTTGTTAGCAACAGAAAGGAAACTGCCTTCACCTTGGTCCTTTCCAGCTACTCTCTGGGGATGGAGGGGAAGAAACAAACTCCTAGCTTTTGTGAGGCTGGCAGTGTCTGGTTAGCACACCTGCCCACTGGGTAAACCAAGTGCGGTCTTCACCTCTGGAGGAAGATTAAAACTCTTTTTGAGTAAAGGAGAGCTAGGGACTGGGATGGGTTCTGGATTAAGAGTGTATACACGTGGACAAGAGGGCTTATCTGTAAAATGAGATGATAATAGTTTCTATTTTCTGCATTGCTGTAGGATTGAACGAGTTACTATCTGAAAGGACCCAAGCACACTGCGCATCATGATGCTCAAATAGTTGTCTCCTGGGGGGTTCATGGAGGGGTCCTAACCCTGAAGCTCACTCACTCCGCAAATCACACAAAGGAATTAGAGGAAGCCCTGCAGATATTCTCTCTTTCTCCATCTTCTGTCCAATATCTTCTCTACAAGGTGGTCCACTCTGGCAAGCCCTGGTCACCAGGTCCCACTGCCTCGTCCTGAGAGTCTGGGAAGGGAAATTCCTGTTTTTCCTCCAGTGGAGTGCTCATGCCAGCTGTGGTGTGTGCCTGTCTTTTGTTCAGCTCTGTTCTTTCCACCCCCATGCCACCCCCGGCCCCACAGGCACTGCTGCCTCCTTGCCAGGGCTGATTCCTTTCATCTTGCTCAGGTTTGGGCAGCTCTCTCAAAGCCCCTGTTTGCTCTGATGGAGTGTGGGTGACTTCGTGATTGCCTTTCCACCTTACCAGGCCAGTTGGTTTTCCCCAGAGTGCTGTAATTGGTGTGCTCCTTGGTGTTTCCTATTTGTCTGCACCCTGTGTGGATGGTAGGGGGCTCAGCTGGGACCCTGTACTCTTTGTTAGAGGACCTAACCTTGGCGTTTATTTCCAACTCAGATCCTCCCTCTACATCTTGTGTCCACAGGCCTAGTCTGCCCTCTCCACCAAGAGTGTAACCCTGAAACCATTTCCGTATTCCAGATGACTTTCACCCAGTTTCTCTCCAGCAGTCACTTCCATTCACTGCAGACAGAAAACAGAATCTAAGCTAAGGATAACCACTCAGATTGTCTCCTTGTGGTTTTAGAATAATGAAGAGAATTCTGAAATTTTTATGGCTCATGAGAATAGGAGTTGGGCTTGGAGGTCCTACAAAGAGGCTGCTTCACCTAGCTTCAGAATCTTGTTTTCCTATACCATCTGAGGTTTATAGTACTGGACTGTACCTCTTTTCTCTTTGGGGGAGGTGGTGGTACTAGGGAATGAACCCAGGGCCTTTTCACTGAGCTGTATTTTCAGGCTTCTCTGCCTTCTGCTCCTTACTTTTTTAAAAAAAAATTTGAGGCAGAGTCTTACTGAGTCCCTAAGTTGTCAGGCTTGGTTTGAACTAGTGACTCTCCTGCCTCAGCCCCTCAGACCTACAGGTGTATACCATCATGCCTGGTTCTCTTTCTTTCTTTGATTGCTGTTGGTGAATGTTTGGAGCACTATTTTTTTTTCTGTTACTTCCTTAGTAATTAGCTATGAGGCAACTTCACTGCTCTATATTAATCCATACGTTGTACTTTAGGAATTGTAAACCCCTAGCAGTTTATCCGGAACATCACTCAGGTAGCACATTTATTTATGCACTGCCTATCCTGAGCATTGCTCAGGCAGGTATCATTTCAACCAGTTGATTCTTGTATTGAGTAAATCTGATAAAATTGTCATTTCTGTATTTTCTGTTATATTACATTTTTAAAAATTAATGAAAAAATATACAATTTATGGTCATCCTGTACTTAAATAATCGGACTGGAAAGTGGTTAAAACGAGTGGGACTACTCCTGATGAAACAGAGACTCTGACCTTATTCGGCTATCATTCTTTCCTGGGTTGGCTCCTTCTTTACAAGGCTGGCAATAGTTTTCCCCAAGCCATCTGATCAAATGGTACCATATTTTATCTCCAGCTTTCAAGTATCTCCCCAGTAACCCAGATAATATTAGATTGGGGAATTGCCTCAACATACCGCACAAACTAATTTGCTATAACCAGCCACAGGAGCAGGTTTCTTCAAGAGCCGTGATGGAGTAGAGTGATTACCTGAATAGGCTTTAGAGCCAGACTTCTTGAGTTCAATTTCTGTCTCTATCATTTACTAGCTAGCAGTGCAAACTTGAACGAGTTACTTGGTTCTGTATGTCTCTTTCCTCGTCTGTGAAATGATAGGATGAGAGTGAATTTGATCCACCTTTTAGGATCCTATGAAGCTGAACTGGGTACTCTGTGCTGTGCTTAGACAGTGTCTTGCTCATTGTGCCTATTTAAAATGTGTCTTCTTTTCTTCCCCTGATGCTTATTTGTTTGGGGCCTAATCTAACAACTCTGCTGATGGAAAGAAGAGATGAGACTGGCAAAGGAACCACATGAAACCGGGTAAAGGGTACATAGGCATTCACTATGCTGGCCTTTTATTTTAGGAGTATTCATTTTGTGTAATACAAATTGAAAAATCAAACGAGGGAGGAACTCCGAAATGTGCACCAATATAAGAACATGTGTGTAGCCAAACTTGTAGCCAAACTGCTACATGCTGGTTAGACAACAATTTTACAGGTGACATCAAGAGGAAAATCACTCACCAACTTGGTTTAAAACAACCATTTTCTTAGGCTCCTACATTCTGTGGATTAGGAATCTGGACAAGGTACAGTGGGAGCGGCTTGTCTCTGCTGCATGATTTGCAGAACCTTAGCTGGTAGGAATTGGAGGCTGTGGGTCACTTAACAACTGGGGCTGGAACCTTCTGAAGGGCAGTTTGTTCACTCACAGTCTGGAGTCTGGGTTGGTGTGATCTGAAGACTGTCGTGAAAACGGGAATGGTGGCAAACATGCCTATAATCGCAGCCCTCTGGGCAACTGAGGCAGGATTACAAGTTTGAGCCCAGCCTGGGCAATTCAGAAAGTCCCTATTTCAAAATAAAAAAAAGGAGTGTGTATGTCGTTCACAGGAAAGGCCCTGAGTTCAATCCCTAGTTTGGATGGAAAGAGGTTGGAGGGAGAGAGAGGACAGGAAAGAAGGAGGAGGAGGAAAAGTGGGAGGAGAGGGGAGGAGAAGGAGGAGAAGGAGAGGAGAGAAAGAAAGAAGAAAGGGTCAGGAATACACCCGCCTCCCAGTGCCTCCTGGGGCCTCCCATGGTTCCGCTTCTGCGTGCATGGCAGCCTTGCCCAGCCATGTTGTTTATATAGCAGCTCAGGGCCCAGGTGTGAGCGCTCTGGCTACCTAGGTCCAGAGGTCACTCAGCATTTGTCTGCTTCCTTCGTTAGTCGAAGTTGTCACGAGCCTGCTCAGGTTCAAGGGGATGGAAAGTTAAACCCAGCTCTCAGGGGAAGACTGTCAAAGAACTGTAGGGTCGGTTTCATAACTGTCACAGTCTTTATATCTCTTAATCCAGTGATATCACCTCTAGGAATTTATCTTCTTTTACTAAATACCCTACAATTTGGACAAAAGCTGGGCTGTGGCTCAGTGATACAGCACTTTCCACCTGTGTGGGGCCCCAGGTTCCAAGACCAGCACCGAAAACCTGTCCACAAAGTTTTATCCCCAAATATATCTATTTCATTATAATTAATAGTAACAAAATGTTAGGAATGAACTTAATGACTAACAACAGAAAAATGATTAAATAAACATCAGAAAACTATTAAGATGTTTTAGAACCATTAAAATAGTGTTAGAAAGAATGTTTTAATCCTCCTTTGTGTGTGTGGTTCTGGGGATGAATTTTTTGATACTTAGGAAAGTTCAGGCTTTAATTTAAAATGATAAATGTAGGATTCATGTTACATATAACATGACCTAAAATGTTTCTAAAAACCTGAATTATTTGAAATAATATGGATGGCAATGAGGAGGAAATATATTAATCAAATATTGACAGTAGTCATCTCTAGAAGTGAAATTATGGATAATACTTTTTTCTTTATAGTTTTATACTTTCTTCCAAATTTCTACAGTTTACATGTATTTTTTTTGTAGTTTTGAAAAGAGACTTACAACAATTCAATATATTTGTTACATTAAAAAAAAAAAGGGTGAGCCAGCCAGGGTGGAATACAGTTATAATCCCAGCTACCCAGGCTGCTGAGGCAGGAAGAGGTCAGCCCGCTTAACTTAGTGGGATCTGCTTTAAGACAAAAAGGGCTGGAGATGTAGCTCAGCTCTGGGGCACTATTCTGCCATGTGCAAGAAGACCCTGGGTTAATCCCCAGTAGAGAAAAAAAATCAAAGCAAAGGAGACAGGAAAGCCCAGGATCAAGGTGCTGGCTGATGCGATGTCTGGTGATACCCACTTTCTGGTTCATAGATAGCACCGTCTTAGCTGTGTCCTCACATGGTGGAAGGAATGTAGGGTCTTTCTCTTGAACTTTTTTTTTCCCCCTGTGGAGCATGATACTTATTCACACCTCATGACCTAATCTCCCAAAAGCCCTATTTCCTAAAACCACCACCATGGCAGTTAAGATCTCAACATATGAATTTGAGGGAATACAAAGATACAAACCATGGCAGTATCACCAACATGTTCTTCCTGGACTACAGGAGAAGGTATGTACTAAAGGGAATGTAGCAGTGCAGTGTTTTTCTGAACCTGGTTGTACCCTATCTGTGCCTTTCCTCACAAGGTGGCTTCTCTGTTTTCAGACTCAGGGATCTTCACCTCTCAGCTCAGCTGGTCAGTCTACTAAGAGACAGCATGTGTTTTACATCACCCAATTTTGCCCTCCCCTCCTGTTCTCTGAATGAAAGACAGGTCTCAGAAATGAAACCTCAGTCTTCCATCTATGTGTTTACCTCTACAATGAACTTTTACCCTTCAGTAAGTCTTCATGGTCATTTTCCAAGAAGTGACTTCTGCTACACCATGAGTAGAAGTCTTTCTGTGCCCAGATCCCAGCATGCCTTCTCCTGGGCTTTGGGGAATCCTCTGCTGCCTCAGCTCCCCTTCCCAAGGGGTGGGAACTGTCACGCTGAAGTCCATCCCTTCCACACCACTCCTCCTATTCCATTTGCTCATTTACCAGTGAGTCAGTGAGGTTGGTTCTAAATGAGCCTTTGTATCCATCCTCACCCTAGGTTATCCCTGGAGCCTGTCTGCCCCAAATCCATAGCTTCCAATAGGATCCAACTGGCTACTTCAGCTCCCACCTAGCACAGAGTTACTGCCAGTCTCTGATCATCTGTGGGTTCCAGATCCCTGGGGTCAACTCACCTCTGGTCAAAATACCCTTTCATAAAGAAGGATAAACTTGAGTCCTTTGTAGGAAAATGGATGCACCCTTAGGCCATAATGTTAAGTGAAATGAATCACATTCAAGCTTAGTTATCACATGGAGTCTCTTACATAAGAAACTCAAAATGTAAATAAAGAGAATAAAAGATAGATAATAGGAAAGAGGGAGATAGATCTTTTGCAAAAGGGAAGGGGACCAAGAGATGGAGGGAGGGGAAAGGGAAAGGATGAATAAAGAGTTAAGATGTGTTACCTAAATGTACCAACGTCCCATGAGAAATGGAATCATTGTGTATGGCCAACAGGTACTAATAAAAAATAAAAATTGAAAAAGTATTTGGAAAAAACTTGCATCTGTAGAGAATACACATAATTTTTTTCTTGTCATTATTCCCTAAACAATGTATTTCAACAGCTATTTACATAGCAGTTACATTATATTAGGCATTATAATTAAGACATGACTTAGAGTATATGGGAAGGTGGTGTAGGTCACACCATTTTCTATAAGGGACTTGAGCATCTTTGTATCTGTGTATTCACAGGGGTGTTGGAGCTGTTACCCCATGGGTACTGAGGGACTACTTATATACTTTGGCACAAGTGAATGCCATCTTGCTCGTCAATGGCCAATTCCATCATTATTTGCACCAAGGCAAGTTAACTCAGGACCCCTCAATAAATTTAACAGATCAAAATACCTTAAACATACCTGACAATAGTTCTGGATATCTATTACCATGATGTATGTTATATATTTTTTTAAAGCTTGCAAACATTTTATCAGTCAATATATTCATTAGGTAAGGTCTGAAATAAACTACTGCGAAAGCTCCATATTATTATTATTTTTTTTGTAACAGTTTCCTGGTCTAAATTACTCCAGATAGTGTTCTAATGTTAACATTGAATTCTCCAGGACAATTTTTAGGACTATTTAAAGAATCAAAGCTATTTATATTTTGCCCTAGGTTACCTATGATAAATGACACTGGACTTTTGAGGACATCACAGTTCTGCCCTCTGTGTCAGGTATCGGCCCCAGCTGTCCATTTTCCTACTTTCTGGTTTGTCTTATGTTGTATGAGCTGTGGATTAGGGCGAGGAGGAAAAACAGAGTTTGAGATAGAAATGGAAGTGATTTATGAAACAAACTCAGAATAATATAGTTAAAACAGTTGATCCTCTTAGAGGCTTTTCAAGTCTGGAAAGATTTATTCTCCAGTCCAATCCAATTTCGGCTACTAAATTGTTTATAACCTCAAACAAAGCAACAAAGCATCTTCCAGGTCATTTGCAAATATTCTAATTCTATTAAGGGCATGATTCAGTTCCCTGATGGGATTGCTGCTTTGGAGTTAGCTAACCCATGATCTTTGCTTTAGCCAATACATTGTGAGTGGAAGTAAAAACATGTGTCACTTCTGGGTGAAGCTTTAGGAATCAAGGTGTACTTTGCTATATTCTGTTTCACTGCTAGGTTGAAATGGAGCCTCCTTAAGCCTGGATCCTACTGTCTACGTAAGTCAAATCATCCCTGTCTGCAGGTGGAGAAACACATGTATTAATCTTCTGGCGTTTCAGGATTGTTTGACATGATGGCATTATCTAGCACGTCATCACTGGTAAAGTAGGCAGCTAGCTAGATGGATAAACATGTACAAGGAGTGATCTAAAACTATGGTGAATGTTTAAATTTAAAAAAAATTTTACATTAAAGATACACTTCCATCAATCCCCTCCAAAATACACAATTCAAATATGCTTGTCCCGTCATTCCTGCCACTTTCTGAAGCAGCTCTGGAAGTCCTCTTTCGTGAGCATCTTTAGTTGTGCTGTCGTGGCTGCCGCGATGTCCTGAATCGATTCCAGATGTTTACCTTTCACTGTCATTTTGACTTTGGGAGAGTCAAAAGTCGCTTGGCTTCAGATCTGGTGAACAAGGTATATGATGACACACTGAAATGTTTTTATGAGGCTGCCTTTCCACTGGATGGCAATGAACAGCATCACTCACTGTATTTTAAAATCATACCTCATAATGACACTTACAAAAGAGAACTTCCAGACCGTTTCAGGAATTGGCAAAAATGATGGGGGGCCGGGGATTTAGCTCAGTGGTGCTACCACCTGCCTGGCAAGCCCAAGGACCTGAGTTCCATCCGGTAGAAAAAAAAGAAAAGATGGGATAAGTGTTCAAAGTGAAAGGGAGAATTTTGAAATGGATTAATGTTAATGTGCTTTTTGTCATAGTAAGAATTTTAATTTAAACATTCACCATGTATTTCAATCACATCTCACATGTAGCGGGATCTATGGACAGGAATGTGGTTTCAGATATGCTAGTAGTTGTTTTATGGATAGAGATATTGACCAAGAAACCATGACTCCAAAATTATGACTCTAATGTTAATGACTCTACTAGTTTTTATCTTTGATTGCAATTTTTGGGGTCTTCCTAGCCTGAATTATACCATCTCTGTTGTCACACTCAACTTATTCCAAATTCGTGTTTAAGCACTGAAAAGTTCAAGAACTGAGGATATTTTTCCCCCTAAGAAATAATGGAAAACCAAATAATTGCTTCTGAGGCCCAAAAATTACACTTATAAATTCAGCTCTCCGGGACTTTAAGAAATTTCACAATGATTTCTTTCTTTGACTCTATCATAGTTCTCCCAGTTTTCCTCTTAGCTTTACTGTAGGTATCACTTTGAAGTCATGGTTATGATATTTTATCCAAATAAAGCACACACACACAAAGCCCAATGACAAATGTTTTGATGCACTGACACAACCACTATATGTTGTCTGGGTGACAGTGGCACTTAGACTGAAGCATCACCTCTTTGTGTCCAGGCAAGACAAGGTGTGTGACTCACTGTCAACCTGTACAGGTCTTTGCAAGTCAGGTTTTTGGTTGACTGTTGAGCAAAGGTTTGAACACCGAGCAAATATTTTTTGAACTTTGCCGTTTACATAGTGACGAATTTGAGCTTGGAGCTCTTTGACAACCAAGATATTGTATTTTGATGCTGTTACTCTTTTTAGGGTTTTTGTCAAATATTTTAAGTTAAAAGAGGCAAATTATGATGCAGGATTTACAATATAACTCAGTTCCTGCACAGGAGAAATTATATGATAAAAGAACTGTTTGTAATTATATATACAAAATATGAACTCTGGTTGGAATATAGGTGGTTTTTATTTTCTTCCTGTATACTTACTTTTTAAGAACAGCTTATGTCATAAACATCTATTACTTTTGTTCTGATCAGTGCTCATTCCTTTGGTCAACTGCCCTGTCTTCGGTCTGTGTGATTCTAGATGTCCTGTGAACTAAGAGAATTCCTCCTTTCTCCTCTCCCACTTGCACTCCTCATTTAACATAAAAGTGGCTACACAGGTGTATCCATGTGACCCTAATTCAGCAGATACTGTCCTGTAATCAGAGCCTTGATACAGATACATAGGAACGAGCGGTGGCTGGAGTCAAATTTTCTGTTGGCACCGTTGAAAGAGATCCTTGGAATTTCTCTGGCTTGTTGAGGCATTCAGAATTTCTTTGCTAGAGGTTTATTCAGTTTATTTATCATTGGTTTAAGTTGCCTCGGGTTAATTTTGAGGTTTGTGATGAAAGAATCTTTACAGACATAGCTTTCACTTATTTGGTTTAAAAAATTAACAAAACATCAGACATGAATTCATATTCTCCTCTTGCCTGTGAAGTGTTAAATCACAGAAGTGTTTTAGACCTCTTATTCTTGTTTTTTTTTGTAAAAGGTAGTGGTGATTATCACCAACCTCCTTTTAAGAATGAATAAAAGATTTATACTCAGCTAGTGCCAGGTGGACATGTGTGTGTGCTCATGCGAACACAGCGTCATGTGATATTTGGAACATAAACTGGCATACATGTGAACTCAGGTACACTGAGAGTGTGTGTGCGAGTAAAGGTTGTGTGGCTGTGAATGTGCGACAATGAGGGTAGGGTCAGTATCCTGCCACCCTAGCTGACCTTCCCTCACTCCGCCCACACCTCCTAGTTACTTCTGGCTATTTGGGTCACAGCAGGTTCACACACAGTGAAAAGGAAGGAACCACTCCTGAGGACCAGGACTACTATCATGTATAACAACCAAGCCTTGGGAGATGGGGGGCACAGTGGGATGCCCTACGAGAGCTTCTAATCTTGAATCTGGGCATTCCGCATGAGCCTGGATTCAGAGTCAATTGCTGAGATATATTTCAATGGGTAAAAGAAAGGCAAGAGCATGACGGGAAATTGAGAAAATGTAAGATACAATAGCATGATGATCATCTTCTTCATTACTAATTTGGTGAGTTATTTTAAAATGTCTTGTGTTGGCAAGGGTGATGGAAGTGTAAATTATTACAATCTTTTTGCAGACAATAAAGTACTATGGGTCAGAAATCTTAAAAGTATGCATACTTATTAAACTTTTCTTCTGTTGTAATAGATTTTTTTTCAGTACCAGGGATTGAATTCAGGACCTTGCCCTGACCAGGCAGGTGTGGTGCCACTGGGCTACATCTCCAGCCCCTATTGTAATAGATTTCAACCAGGCTACTCAGCCTACAGATTTCATTCCCAGTTTTCCTTGCAGCTAGGAATAGCATATTTATAAATTCTAGCCAATGTGATGAGAGCAGAAGTGATTGTATAGTTGATATGATAAGTCTCAAAAGGGAAAATGTGTGGCCTCCTGTTCCCTCTTTTCCCTGTCCTGCCACCTGGAACACAGATGTGGTGATCAGACAAGAGAAATATTTAGGGTTGGCAGAGTGAGGATACAGGAAGAATCTGGGTCCTTGACAACATGAGGAGAATCACCATTCTATCTCTGATTTTGTCTCACACATAAATACATTCTTCCATTACCATCCATGGCCACTGTATGTCACACATGTAGCCAAAAACATCCAAACTAATGTACCGCGTCCCTACTTTTGGAGATTTATCAAATTGGTAATTGAAGATATGTGCAATTATTCAAGAGTGGAACTTATGGATATTCGTATGTATGGAAGTTGCAAGTAAACAAAATAATGGTTTGGGTAAAGACTTGGACAATGGAACACCACGAAGTCTTTCAAAATTATTACATAGATTATTTACGTTTGAATTTCACGGTCATTTTGACTTCAAGGAAGCACCAGAGGTCTCACAGTGTCAGATGATGAAAAAGATGAATGAGGACACACCATGATGCTTTTAGTTCATAGAAGTTACTGTAAATGCTTTGAATCTATTCGGGACGTTGAGGCAGCCACCACAGTGCAACTGAAGACACAAAAGAGTATTTTTCAGGACTGCTTTGGAAAATGGCAAGAATGATGGGACGAATGTTTGAAGCGAGGGGGAGTATTTAAAAGGGGACTAAAGGCAATATGTCTTTTACGGCAATGCATTTTTTAAAATTTAACATTCACTATGTTATTGGATCACCTTGTATTGTAGGAAGAGAATTTTTTGAAAAGTGCACAGGTAAGACAAAAAATGACTGCTAGTGTATATGATGTTAGCTTTCCACTGTGACCACCTACAAGAGAATTCCAATTCTGCCCCTGAGATTTCCTTCCTGCCCTCATTCTCTGGGGAAGAACCTATTCCAATGGGTGAAATTCTTTGGGTTTTGGTGATGAAAACTATGAGGACAGAGGAAATGGAGAAAAACAAGAGGCTTCTTAATCAGGATTGGAGGAGCACGTTTTCTGAGGGTGTTTGAGATGTGGGACCTGAGTTGTTGTGTGGGGGACACTGGGAAGGAGAGGAAAAGGAGAATTTCTAAAAGCATGCCTGGGGGTCTTTGCCTCCTCAAGGTATTTCACTGGAATGACTTTAGGCTTCATTCTCTGCAGAACTGGATCACGGGATCTCTCCATCATGCACATAGAAAGGATACAAATCCTGAAGATGGGTATCAAATGCTCAGCGCTTTTTGCTGGCATTTCTTTGGGGGGTGTTGGGTAGAATTCTGCTTTTTGCCTTTCTGGGAGTGTTTTATCATTTGTAATTTTAAAGCATGCTACAATTTATTTTAAAAATGATCTCTAAATTTTACTCATAACTGCCAAAACTTAGAGGGAGCCAAGGTGGCCTTCCATAAGTGAATGGACAAACTATAGTAATCAGACAATGGAATATTATTCAGTACTGAAAAGAAATGACTATCAAGCCATGGATAAACCTAAAGAAAATTTAAATTAGAAAGTGAAAGCAGCTAATAAGAAAGGTGGCATACTGTAAGATTCCAACCCTGTGACATTCTGGAATAAGGCAAAATTATGGAGACCATAAATAAAAGGTCCACAGATTCCCAGAGGTTGCGGGGAGAGAGAGATGCACGGGTACAGCACAGATAACTTTTAGGGTGGTGAGACTACTCTAGTTTACACTGTAACAGTGGGCACATGTCATACACAGGTCCACATTCGTAAAATATACGATACCAGGGATGAACCCTAATGTGAATGGTGAACTTTGGGTTATAATGATGTATCCGTGTGTGTCCATTGATTGTGACCCCTGGACTACTCTGGTGGGGGATGTTAAAAATGGGGGGAAATTACACATGCATGAGGATAAGGAGTAAAATAGAAATTGTACTTTGCACTCAGTTTTGTCAAGAACCTAAAATCATTCTGGAAAAAGCAAAGACTGAAAAAAAGCCTCACTGTAGTGACTAGAGGAACGAATGAATGAAAGAATAAATAAATAAATGTTGTTAAGCCTTGCTATGATGTTTAAGCATGATTGTGTCAACATATTTTATCATACATATGTGTCCTCAGAGATCCACTAGGACAATTATAGCTTTTCCCATTCAACAAATCTTCCAGCCCTATGGAATCCTGGCATTAGACTCCTCAAGCTCTTCACTTAAGCCCTGCCCATCAGCCATGTGTCCTCTGTTGGCACCAGCATCACAACGGTCAGCTGCACTGGCAGACCTGAGAACTGTCCCAAGAACTAAGTCCATTCAACAAATCTTCCAGCCCTATGGAATCCTGGCATTAGACTCCTCAAGCTCTTCACTTAAGCCCTGCCCATCAGCCATGTGTCCTCTGTTGGCACCAGCATCACAACGGTCAGCTGCACTGGCAGACCTGAGAACTGTCCCCCAAGAACTAAGCTATGCCACATAGCACCCAGATGACTGGGCACCTTAGTGGCCCACTGCTGACAACACCTTCTGTAAAACCAGCTGAAATTCTCTTTCCCTAGAAAGATGGTTAAACATAATGGTTAAACATGACTTGTTTGGCTTTTGATTCAATCCATGGATTAGCAGAGCACATTTTTGGGTGAGTCTGGGTGAGTCATAGAGATGTGAATTTGAGGTCTGCCTACTCCCTGCCTTCTTCCTCTCTAGTTCTGCCCCTACTGCTCTGCTTCCCTGGCTGCCATGAGCTAAGCACCTGAACTCTGCCATACCTGTCTGCCAATATGTTCTTGCCTTGGTGCCAGCTGACCATGTACTGAATCTCTTGATACCATTAATCAAATTAAAGCTCTCTTCCTTTAAATTGTGGGTGTCCACTATTATGCCCCAGAGACAGGAAAGCTGATGAATACACATGATAATAAAGGTAGAGGCACAAACCTACCATAGAATTTTCCCTTATCACAAGAGTGATATGATAAAGTCCTGCCTACACTTTCCCCAACCCACAGATCACACCCATAATATACTAGAAATAACCTTCACCCTCATGCCCATCCCACAGCCAGTAAGAGGCAGGTCAGGTGGTATTTGCCAGCATCTCCCTATCCAAAGGTGGGGAGGATGAAGAGGTTGGCAGTGATTTACTACCTCACTTCTGGGGGTGGCTAACCAAACTTCCACATATGGCCCATCTACCCTTCAGGCCTCCTGACCCCTTTCCTGGCTTTTATTCTTGGTGGGACTGAAATACAGCCCAGCTGTCTGGAGACCTCATACCCTTGCTTATAAATAGGAAGAGAATGAACCATGTCTCTAGAATCCTGATCTGTAATTATGTCACACTTGATGGTGAAAAATGATGGCTCTATGGGACATCCAGTTTTCCCATTTCTCTGCCTTGGGGAGTGTCTACAGGAAACATTGGATAAAGCCCAAGTTTCTCAAGCTGAACACAGATGGGACTAGACATCTTGCTTTGCTTGTCCACATCCAATAGGAATTGATGAGCTTTCACCTGCTTAACCATTAGCTATCCAAGTCCTCAGGGAAACATCCTGAGGTCTTCTAGGTAGCAGAGAGATGCCAGGAGCATAGCAACAAGGATCATTCCATCTCTAAGAGGCTCCACAGGCAGCCACATTATTTGTAGAGACGTCATATTTTGCCTCATGAAGTATATCCCAGAGATTTACCTGGAGCTAATCATGTAGGCAACACTGTAGTTCTGAGGTGGGTAGGAAGTTGGACGGGACAAATCATAATTGCTGGGGAAAGAGAATTTCAGCTCGTTTTACAGAAGGTGTTGTCAGCAGTGGGCCACTAAGGTGCCCAGTCATCCGGGTGCTATGTGGCATAGTTTAGTTCTTGGGGGACAGTTCTCAGGTCTGCCAGTGCAGCTGACCGTTGTGATGCTGGTGCCAAAAGAGGACACATGGCTGATGGGCAGGGCTTAAGTGAGGAGTTTCAGGAGTCTAATGCCAGGATACCATAGGGCTGGAAGATTTCTTGAATGGAAAAGGTTATTATTGTCTTAGTGGACCTCATACATATGTGTGATAAAATTTGTTATTGAAAATCATAAGAATTTGGGCCTCTAACAATAATTCAAATAATGGTTTGAATAATTATATAGAATAAATTTAAAAGATTCAGAGTCCATGTGAATAAAAAATAGAAAGCACAGTGTTCTTCAGACAAAGATCCATTGATAACCACAATCTAAATTGTTTCTAAGCATAGGAGATAGGGTTAGGGAAATCTTAGGTTGGATGAACTGTATTACTTGTGGAACTCTGAAACATGAAAACAGGGGATTCCTTGTTCAATAGTTGTTAATTTGAAGACATCACCAGCAGAGCTGTCCCAAATATGGGATTCCATTCAGCATGGGGCCCTGTGCAACCATACAAATTGTACATGAATTATTAAATAAATAAAAAATAATAAATAAATAAAAATTTAACAATTAAAAAAAAAAAAAACCTTTGGCTTAAACATTTCCAAGAGAGTCCTTAAGCCTATTGAGCTCAGAAAGGGCCGGTGCAGAGTTAAACTGTAACAGTGATGAGTCAGGTTATTCCCTCTCTAGTTTTTACTAGATATTTCTTCATACACTATAAAATTTGTCCTTAGGATTGCTCTTGCTACAATTCTCTCCCTTCATTTTCTTCACAGCCATACTTCTTGCAAGAAGAGGTTACAACGGCTCTTTCTGCTTTTATTCTGATTAGACAGTCATCAGCATTTTAAAATGGAATTTTATCCTCCAATACATCTGCCAGATCTTTCCAGTAGGGGTCACTTCTACAGGCTAGAGGGTGCTTCTAACCACAGGTAGCAAAGACATTATACAGTGGCTTAAATGAACAAGAATTCACTTTTTTTTTTGTCATATTCCGAGAGGTCTGGAGATAAGCAATTGTCAGTATTGGTCCATCGAATCAAAAAATCAAAGTCAACACCATGCTGTAAGCACCTGACTGTAAGATGTCCCCACTTTCCCAGATCCTAAGATCAAGGATTTAAAAAGGACAAAGCAAAGAGCAAGTCAGATCTATATTCCAGTAATTATAGAGCAAAGCTATTCCGGAGCTGAGGGCATAGAACAACCACTTTATTATGCTCATAGATTCTGTGGCACAGGCGTTCGTGCAGAGCACGGTGGTGGGAGGTTATCTTTGATCCCTAGTGTCTGGACCCTCATTTGGGAAGACTTGAAGATTGGGGATGAGGGCCATTGGTAGTGCAACCACGGAGAGAAAGCCTCACCATGTGTCTGGTAGTTGATGCTGAGTGTTGGCTGGGACCTTAGGAGCTGTCACTCAGAACCTTTCTACACATCACCTCCCCTGGGATCTCCTGGCAAAGGTTGGTTCATAAAGTATTCCAAGAGAACAAGGGAGAAGTGCATAGCATTTATGTGATCTTGCCTCAGAAGTCACCTACTGTCCCTTCCACCTTCTCTACTGGCTGAGATAAAATAATGCAGCTCACTGCAGAATCAAAGGAAGAAGAAAGAGGACATGGCTTCCATTTCTTAGTGGGAAAAGTTTTGATACCACATTGTCAGATGAGCACAGGAGATGGGAGATACAATCTGCCATAATCCTTTTATTAAGGGAGCAACATGTCCCCAGAGCTTACCCAATAAACTTATACTTCTGTGTCACCAGATGCATCTGTGTCACATGCATGTTCAGTAGAAGGAAAGGGTGAGAAAAAGTACTTGACTGTCAAGTCTCTTAGTGGGAGGTGGTACAGAGGAAGGAGCCATCAGCTACCTTCTCTCCCTCCCCCACTGAAGATTCAGCCACTTCTTCCTCTGGGCTGTTTGGTCTCCATATGTGCCTTTGTATGTACCTGAACAATTTTGCTGCTTTCACTTTTTATTTCTTTGTGCTAGATTCTGAGCCTTTGATTGGCTGAGACTGTGAATTATTTGTTTTAGGTTCTCCAAGGCCTATGACTGTGCCTGGTATAATGTTTAATAAAACACTTACTAGATAAATAAGTGGCAGGGAAGGGTCTTGAATTTTCTGAGTGAAATTGCTTCAGGTCTTAGGTGTTTTAGGATCCAAGGTTATAAGTCATTTTAATGGAAAGACTAACAGAAGTCCACCCTCAATACCTTTAGTGGCCAAATTCCTGAGTGGTCTTAGAAAGCAAAGGGCTTGAAGGTATGGAAGACATTTTTGAACAATAAAGATCACATTTCCCTTCTTTTAGGTAAGGAGGTTGGTCACCATCACCCTATTTGTCCCTCATAACCACCCTGAAAGTTCAGAAGGGCAGACATTATCAGTCTCATTTTATTAAAGTAACAGACTTCAGTTGAATGAATTGCTCCAAGTTTATATGCCAAGGAAAAACACGGTGATCAATTTCTAAATTAGCCACACTTACTTTAAGTCTGGAAGTCTGTGTAATGCAATCAGAGCACTTACTGCCTGGTGGTAGACTGCTATAATTGCTGGTGCAGTTTCTCAAAATAACCATGAAGTTTGAAATTACAAGTTTACATACATACACATTGTATATATAGGCATTAGAATACACCCAGCCACCTACACACACACACACACACACACACACACACACATCTCCCTCCCTATTTGTGGGTTCTACCTCTATGGAGTCAACCAATTATGAATCAAAAAATTCATAAAATTTGTGTCTGTACTGAGTATGCACAGGCTTTTTTCTTGTTATGTAATACAATATAATAACTAACCAAAATACAGTCTAATAACTGTTTACATAGCTTTTAGATTGTATTAGGTATTATAAATAATCTAGAGATGGTTTAAAGTGTATGGGAGGATGTGTATTTGTTTTATGGAAATACTAAAGCATTTTGTAGAAATGACCTAAGCATCTGTAGGTCTTGGTAAACTTGTGGGATTCTGGAAAAAATCCCCTGTGGAAAAAAGGGCCAGCTGTACACACACACACACACACACACACACACACACACACACATACACAAAACTAGTCTCATTTACCTTGAAGCTATGAGACAGGATTATGTAAAATGATGTTCTAGAGCCATAGCTATGGTTTTCCTCAACCACGTTTTCTTAAAAGTTAAGGTAGAAGGCAGGGGATTTAGCTCAGTGATGCCACTGCCTGTCTCGCAAGTGTAAGGTCCTGAGTTTGGTCTCTGGTACCAAAAAAAAAAAAAAAAAAGTTTGGGTAGAGAGATGTCTGATGTTTAGTCTCATCCAAGTCTTATGCTTGGCTCAGTGCCTCAGTAGTGGTAGAGACATGTAAGAAGTGGTCTCTCGTGAAGAAGGAGCAGGAAAAGAATGCAGGGGATAGTAAGCCAGCACCACTCAGTGTTTGCTAAGGTCCCATGCAGAGTCCTGTGGACAGGAGAGTCACACACAGGGATATTACTACTTAATGGTCAAAAGCTTCAGGGCAACGTGGGGCTGACCAGTTGCAGATTTAGCAGTATAGTGTAAAACAGATTCTGTAGCTAAAAAATAAAAAAAAATGTTACCCAAGATAATGCTAAAAGCATCCCCAGACTTCCCTAGAAGATCATCCCTAGTCTTGTGTATGATGAAACAAGGGTGCTGGAAATGGAGGAACAAGGACAGTGGTTACCGGAAGAACATATCTGTGTTAATTATGAAGGAAATGACTGCCAAAGTGAGCATTCCTTACACCTTGTCGAAAAGCAAATATTTAGGAATCTATAGATTGAGTCCTTTCTATTTCAAACAAGTAATTTAAATATTTGCCATTTCAATCCAACAATTAATTAATTGTAAACTTTGCCCTGACATTGCTAGCTCTTTACATTACTTCTACAGTATTTTTGCATGTATACACACACACACACACACACACACACACGTGTGTATACGTTTGCGTATATATGTGTGTTTATATACATATACCTGATAAGGTAAATGTGTGTAAACCTAACTGCTCCAAGATTATGGATTTCTGGAGAACAAGAGGGTGTGACTTATCTTTGTGTTTAGCAGAGACCCAGCACAAGGCTTTGTACTGATTAGTAGCTCAGTAGATGTTGAATTGAATAGCTCTGTTGTATAGACAGTTAATACAGATAATACAGAGCACATTCTTGACTTCATTAGGTTCAAACTATATATCATAATTCCCAAGAAAATTCAATTACAGGTCAAGCCTATGAAATTAAGAGCAGCAAGGATTATTAGCTAGCTCTTTAAGTATTCTGAAGAATTTGTTTCTCTACCTTGATGCCTACAAAAAGGGCCTGACAGGGAATATAGGGAAAAATTCCATAGTAATGCTTGAAATGCATTTTTAACAATCCTAATACCATTTGCAACTTTTTAGGAATAATAATATCAAAGAAAAAAGTATATTTCCTCTGAAGTTCCTACTTGACCAGATTTTTGATCAGGCACAAAATATAATTGCAAGCACCTGGAAGTAAGACATATCACATGTGGAATGTCTTTATGTGTTTGACTGATGCTCATTATAAATGTTGCATGACAACATTAAAATAAGGGTGAGTGAACCTTGAACTGGCTGGCAAGTGAAAAATTACTTTCAGTTTCGTGACAGCCCTGGATACATGACCATGTCAGACTCTGTCGTCTTCCTTATTCAGTTACCATGACTTCTAACACGTGAATGCTAGTTCAAAGTTTTGAAATGTACTTAGCTAGAACTACCCCTATGGTTGTGGAACTCAGTTGACAACAGATCATCTGTCATCCCTTCCAGTGGAGCTATTCATCATGGCTTCAACTCTCACCCGGGAAAGTGAACTTCAAGCTCTTCATCTACAGACTAAAACTCTTGACTGAGCTTAATCCCATTCATTAATTCATTTCAAGCTTATTTATGAAGCATCTTCTCGGTACTAGGGAGCACCCGTCGATGCTGGAGCTATGGTAAAACATGAGACCACACTGAGGAGCTCACAGACTGTGTAAGAGAACAGAGGAGGGCAGACCTGTGCCCATGATAGAGGATTATGATCATGTCACTTCTAAGGCAAAGGCGTAACCAGAGGATCCTGAAAGTATCAGGCTTAGGGCAGTGTTAGAAGGGTCTTCTTTTTGTAGGAGATGATCTCCAAGTGGTCATTTCCAATTAGTCAAAACTCAACATGTCAAATAAAGAATTCAAATAAAGAACATGTCAAATAAAAAACAATTTTTCTTGCTAAAATCCTCAATGCTCCCTAATTTTTTTGTTTCTGTAAATGGTACTATTTTTCCAGTGGTTCTGGCTTAAATCTGGTGTTTCTAGTTCCTTTCTTACATTTCAGGCCTGGAAGCTTTGTTTTCTGCTTTCATTCATCACACTGTCAGGCTCGTAGGATTGTCAAAGTTCAAAAAATGAGTCAACCAAACCCACTAAAACCATCTACTCATCCACACTCCATCGCCTTGCCTATGGACCACTGAATGAGTCTCCTAGCTGGACTCTCTTCCTCCTCACCCTCCCAGTCATGATCTGTCCTTGATGTTATTGAATTTATTTGCTACAAGTCTGTCTAGCTCAGTCATGTGGCTTTAAAATGAAGAGAGCAGCAGGAATAAATAGACCCTGAAGTTAGAATGCAGTAAACATAGGTGGGCATGAATGAATAAGGGATGGAGAACAGGAAATGCCAGCAATTGGCCAAGAAAGCCAGCAGAGAAACCATCAGGATGACAGGAGGGACAAGATGTCAAGGTATCGAGCAAGGTCATTGTATCCGTGTCCTGTGGCTGTTGGCAACAAATTACCACAAACTTGGTGGCTTACAGCATCAGAAATCTGTTCTCTCACAGTTCTGCAAGCTAGAAGCCCAAAATCATTACCACTGGGCTGAAATCAAGGTGTTGACAGGCCGCACTCACTCTCACTCTCTCTGGGAGGACAGGAACACAATCTGTTTGTAGCCTTTCCTGACTCCAGGAGGTAGCTGGTGCTCCTTGGCTGGCAGCTGCACCGCTCCTGTCTGCCTCCATGGTCACATGACCTTCTCCTTTTCTGTTCCTGTGCCCTCCCTACCTCTCTTATAAGCATGCCTGTGATTGCTTTTTGGATGCACTCAGACAATCCAGGATAATCTCTCCATATCGAGATAGTCAGATCTTAATTTAGCCACAACTGGAAAGCCCCTTTCTACCGAATAGAGTCACATTTACAGGGTCTGAAGATTCAGAAGTGGAACTGTTTGGTGGGAATGGGGGCAGCTTCTTTATCACCTCAGTAAGTTTTAGGTCACCATCCAGACCTACAAAGCTGAAGTCATGGTTGTCTTAGAACTTATAGCTAGGTTTTGGAGTCATGGAGGAAGAACAGGACATTTCTCTGCAAAGAACCAGAATGAACAAAGGCCCAGGGACAGCTATAAGGACACAGAGAGGGAAATAGGGAGGAGGCCACTGGACTAGAAATGTCCATGTGATATTTTGCTGTAGTGGGAGGGGGCTGGCTGCATCATTAAGGAGGGACTAAACTAGCAGGAAAGCTTAAGCAGTTGAGGACCGATTCTGATGGAGGGAGAAAGCTGCAGTCTCTTGTACAGAAAATGGCATCTTGGAAGCCATGTTGGAGGAGTACCAGTCTGCACTTGCCCTGTGACAGTCACTCTATTGCTATCTAAGAAACTGTGCCAAAGCTTAAACTCCAAATTCCATCTCTGGACACCATGTCAGATTTTCTTCTCAGCATGTCTAGCCTTAGGCAAAGCCCACCACGTTCTTTATGATTTGTTTTCTAGTACATGTGCTTCCAAAGACAGCATTATGATTTGTCTTCTAAATACCTCTTTAACATCACAACTTGTCTTATTTCTGATTTCTCATTATCCTTTCAATTCCTTAAAGATGTCCAACGCACACCTTCTTTGGGATTTTTAAGCATGTTCGTCTCTGCCCCTAAATGGGCCTCTGCACTAAATTGTGAGGCGGACCCTATCTTATCCCTCTAATCCCAAACTCAGTGTCATTTCTTTCAGAAGGTCTCCTTTGACTGACTACCTGGAAAGTCTGTTCAAAGTAGGTTTTCTAGGACTGCACCTGTTGGCTTTCTCATGACAGTTGACACAATTTGTAATATGTATTGTTTGCTATCTCTATCTTATCATCTGCACCAAGGAAAAAAGTTTTTTTGTTGTTTTTTTGCCTTCTTGCATTCAACAAGTATTTACCGAGGACTTACAGTGTGCCAGGCACTGTACCCAGTGCTGTGAAACAGCAATGAACTGCAAGATGCCCCCCCCCATTGTCACATGCAGGTGAATGCACAACACACCAAGGGGAGCTGAGCCCTAGCCAAGCAGGAGAAGGCAACAGAAAGGCATAGGGTACGGTGCTGCTTTTAAGAGTGATTAGCAAAGGTCTCCACAAGCAGGTAACATCTGAGCAGAGATGTGAAGGAATTCAGGAAGCAAAGCCATGCAGCTGCCACCCAGAGTGCTCTAAATAGAGGTGGCAGCAAGTTGAAGGGCTCTGAGTTGGGAGGAGCCTGCTGGCATAACTGAGGAGACGAAAGAGACCAGAGGGGTTAGATTGTAGACACGAAGGGTACCCATTTGTGTTTCCAGGATCATCTATTTAAGAAGAGATGACCTACAGCAAACAACAGCAGGAAGACAACTAGGGAGCTGTTGCAATGACCCCCCTATTTGTGATGAATAGAGATGAACATGGAGAAAAGGGGTCAGGATCAATGTATTTTGAAGTGGAGCTGATGGGGTTTTCCGGCAGGTGAGAAGTGGGATGTGAGAGAAAGAGGAGTCAGGGATGATTCCAAGATTTTTTTAAAAAAACCTAAACAACTAGAAGCATGGAGCTTCATTATACCAAGTTGGAGCAGATTGTGAAAGAGAAGCCAGAATTTAGTTTTGGGTCTGTTATGTGATGCCCACTAGACATTCAAGTGGGAATGTTGAAGGGGGAGCTGGAGTTGAGTTTGGGGGTCCAAGAAAGAGGTTGGGACTAGGCATCAGGTCATGTAGAAGATGAAGTGGTGCCTGTGCACAGACAGCATTTATAGACATCAAAATAAAATGATAACTTGTAGAGTTTATGACAATAAAAAATACTAAGGTCTGAAGCCTGGGTGCACTCTGATATTCAAAGATGGGAGCAACCGGGAAGCAGCCGGAGGCGGTGGATGGTGGGAGGAGGACGGAGGTGGAGGGAGGCCTGAGGCCCAGTGGAGCAGGTTTTTCCAGGAGGGAGGAGTCAGGGCCCCTCCAACTGCCAACAGGCAGAGCCTGCCCCTGTGTTGTTAGCTCTTCCCTTCCAAGGTGGGCATGCAGTGGATACTACCTGAATATTTGGTGAAGTTCATGTGTTTAATAATCTAGGAAATGGGTAACATTTTAGTGTTTTAGGTGGAGCTAGACCAGGTTTATTTTATTCTTTTCCTAGTTAAAAAACTTTTTTTCGTGTATATTGCAGATTTAATGATTACATTCATTGTGGCGAGTTGGTATATGTGCATATTACATCTTAGTTCTGTTTACTTCCGCTCCTCATTCCTCCTCCCTCCATCTCTGGAATAGAGCGGGTTTACTGGTCCGGGTGAGAATTCTTGATCTCATTTAGACAGAAAAAAAAAAAAAAGAAAGAAAGAAAGAAAAAGGAAAAAACAAAACAAAACTACCACAAGGTGCTATCATTGCAACCCTGTCCCTCTAAAGTACCAGGTGGTGAAAACAAGGAGAGTTACAGGTTTGTGTGGCTCAACACCCAGTCAGGGCTATGGGAGGGGAGGCCTAGGAGACACTCTCAGACTATGGGTCCTGTAGTCTGATTAAGAGATAGCACTTTTCCCAACAGGTCTCAGCAGTGGAAAGAAAGGCATTGTCCAGTTTTCTTTGTCTACTTGAGCCAGCACCCTCCCTGTGAAATGAGCTGACTCTGTGATTGGCCAAAAGTCAATCACCTACCAGGTGAGTAAGACACAATGGCAGTGGCCAGACCTTCGATAGCTAGGGCGCCACAGGCAAAACTAACTCCCCCATTTGCCTAAAACACTGCCATCTAATGGAAATATCCAGTGAGCCACATGCAGAATTTAAAATTTTTTAGTACTCACAGTTTTAAAAAGTAAAACAACAACAACAACAAAAAATCCAATGGAATTCGTTTTCACCACTGTATTTTATTTAGTCCGCCATATATGGTCACATCAACATGTAATTAATGCACACAATTATTAAAGAGACATCTTGTGTTCTTTTCCTATTTGTAATAAGTCTTGGAAAATGGGTGTTCCCTTTACACTTCAGTGCTCAGGAGCCACGTGGGTCTGAGGTGGCGCCGTACTGGACAGCGCAAGCCCACGGCACACAGGGGATTGGAGGTCACATTGCTGCCTAGATTCTGAGCCACCTCGGCCAGCTTTATATCCGAGGCTTACCAGGGAATGGAGACACTAGCAGAGACTGGCTCCAAGGAGAGGAAACTACAGCGTCCCTCTACCTGCCTTTCTAAGTCATCTTCCCTAAGACCAGACGCGTGTCTTGCGGTGTGCACACAGGACGCCGTGCCACAAACAGAACTGAATGTATAAACCAAATCCATGAACCCTGACACCTCAGGAAGGGGAGAACCAAAGAAATGTGAGTCCCTACCTTTTCCCAATTGCTTCCCAAGTCTCCGTGATCCTCCAGCTGCTTCCTCTGCTCTTCTTGCACTGGTTGCTTTGTGCGTGTCTGGGGAAGGTAACTGTTCTCCGTAGACTGCAGGCATCTCTCTAGCTCAAAGCCTGGAGGAACTATGGGTGATCTATGTGTCCCACATCTACCGCATTTAATTTTGAACAATTACGCCTGAAAGCAAGAATACAGAGGTCTCTCAGTGTCCATGGAAGGTTGGTTTCAGGACCTCCTACAGAAATCAAAATCTGAGGATGCGCAAGTTTGCTTATCACCTAGGCATATCTTCCCCTATACTTTAAATCACTTCTAGATTACTTACACTACCTAATGCAAAGTAAATGTTATGTACGTAGTATACTGTATTGTTTACAGAATAATGACAAAGAAAAAGTTTGTACATGTTCAATATAGATGCAAATTTAAAAATATATTTTTGATTAGCTGCGGCTTGAATCTATGCATTCAGAATCCACAGATATTTAATGGTGTAACTTAGGATAGCATCACCCCTGAAGTACAGACCGGAGCATTTTTGGGGTGACACGGCCCTCTGGGTCTCAGTGTCATGGGTTGTGAGTTCCCCGATCCCATGTCTCTTTTCTTTCTGCAAAGCTTGTTGGGACCTTGTCTGTTGTCTTAGTTCTCTTTGAGCTGGAAATGGAGACCAGTAAGTCACTTCGTAGCTGGTCTTTCTCTGAACTTGGCCTTCAGAAATAAACTCTTTCTTTCCCACAGGACCAAGCCTGCTCTTAAACCTTGACTATTTCAGCAACGTCTGGCTTCAAACCCAAGGCTCGGCGTCATCCAGTTCTTAGGATAATCACAGCCAGCCTTGCTGTGCATGACATGCTCCTGCCTCCCTGTGATGTGCGGTTTGGACTGAGTCTTAATGACAGTAATGACTCTGTTCATGGAGCCTCTATGAGGGGCCAGGCACCGAGCTTGGTGCTTCATTCACATTACATCATTTACCTGTCACAACAACCTTGCCAAACACATGTTGTTATTCCATCTTGAAGATGAGGCAACCCCATCTCAGAGATGTTAATGAACTCATTCAGATGAAATCCCCAATTAGTCCAAGACCAGGGTGTAGATCAAATTCTCGCTTCTCCTGGTGAATCTCAGGATCATCTAAGGTAGACCAAGAAGCTCCCTTTTCCCTTCTCGCTCGTGTGTACTCTGTGCACACCACCATGCTTCTGCCCTGGATCCTGACTTTTATTCTGGGCACTCAGGCTCTGCTCTGACCCCGTTTACTTTGCTGAGACCCTCACATCCTATCTGGGGCCTTACTTATTTCTTTTCCCCAAGGGTTCAGCCTCAACCCTCCAGCTGCTGGAGGAAGTCTTAGGTTCAGATGGTCAAACTAGTAACCATGAACCCCAATCCTGTGTAACTAAAGGCATGGCCTGGAGATGGGTGTGTGTTATGGCCATGCACGTTGTCACCTCACCTCTTCTTTAAATGGCTCTAGTGGGGTTGGGGATTTATCTCGGTGGTGCCACCACCTGCCTCGAAGGTGCAAGATCCTGAGTTTGATCCCCAGTGACAAAAATAAAATAATAGGCTCAAGTGTTTCTATACTGACATATATCGGTACTACAATACTACATATAAGGCCAACATATGTGTATGGGCTCTCGTGGAAGCTTACGGTTGGCTATGAAATTGCTCTGGAGGTCTCCTGTGTGCTGTGATTATTAGCACTTTCCCCCTAGTTTTATGATCTCCCATTGGGGTTTTAAACTCAAAACTACTCTCAAACTCTTGTTTTATGGACCAGTTTTTGTTTTGCTATCAAAGACTGACATGGCTCCTGGTCTCAGCCTCCGTCCTTGCTCCCGGGAACTGTCACTTGGGTAAGACATACTGTGCCCAGTGACCTTCCACAGCCCCTAGCATTTGCCTTAGACATTTCTCCTCACTTCTGCCTGGCACAATAGACAGGGATTGGGTGCCTGCTGGCAGCTTTGGGCACTGGCATCAGCCCACGTCTGACCCCAGTTTGTGGCTTGGACAGCTGGCTCCTCTCCTTGGGGCTGGGCCAGAAAACAAATTAATCCTTCTTGCTTGGCCACTGCCAATTTTTTGCTCATTCTTTCAGTGCTCAGCCACCATGGAGATCCCTGCCTGCCCTGTAGCCACATCAGCCCAACTTACAGCAGCCACATTCACTAACTGCCTTAGCCACTGTGCCCTCTTCATGCCTTGGTGGTTCCTTTCTCTAGGTCTGGAAGCCACATGAAGTTCCCAGGACTCAACGCCTTCTCTCACCTGTCACACTGCCCATGCTGCTGTGGGTTCACCTATGTGTGAACCTCATAGACGCCAACTGTCTGATGAGATTGCTTCCAACTGTCTCTCTTCATGGAGGCTGTCAGTAGGCCAGGCACCCAACCAGGCCTGGCTCTGCCCCTGATGCTGCACTTTGGAACTCCACTGCCCCAACCACATGCCCCACGGAATGGTCTGCTCGGGTGTGGCTGTTCTTTATTGTCTTTCTGTCATTGCCTTTGATGCTCAAAGTCTAATCTCCTCTGATAGGAATGAATGACCTCCAGTCAGAAGTTCAGGAATCATGGGATCTACCTGCAGCTTTTCTTGGAAGCCTTACAATTGACAGCCCTTTTCTCACCGTACACTGGTTTGTACTGATTTCTAGGAACTATTTTTTTGTAAGTCATCCCCTCAACTAGTTTTGGGCTTCCTTAGCATAACCACTCTGCCCTGTCTTAAGCTAATTTAATATAGACTGGGTCCTTATGCCCTCTGCTATATCCCAGGTGGGGCAAGAGGGCAGAATGCAGAACATGCACAGTACCATGAATCAAAGAGGCTTTAGGTAGAGGTAGACCTTATGTTTGATCATCCAAAGTGGGAGTGAAAGGGGTCCTAAAAATAATTATGCTGTTTGATCTTCAGCAAGTATAGACTGGGACTCTCACAGGAAACTGGAAACTATGGTTGTGTGTATTATATAAGATCCTCACAGGCCCAGCACCTTCCGTGGGCTTACATACAAGGTCTGGCTGGTAGTGGTACCATCCCTGGGACCACCATCTCTCAACTCCCAGTTTTTGCTGTTTCTGTTGTCTTTTTGTTTGGATTTGTGCCTGTGAAGATTTTGTAATCAAGTTAGCCAATCTATATGAACGAGGGGGGAAAAGCAGGACAATGCCTGACTGTCAAGTAAATGATACAGATGAATAGTTTTCAAACTGTGCTCTGTGGTACCCCACGTGCCTCAGCCCATCAATAGAGGGATCCCAGGCTGCTGTGGCTTGCATCTACCAGAACTTGCTTGGCATATCTGGTCTCCATATTGGTTTCTGCAGAATTCTTGTTCTCATTGAAGAGTTTCATAGCTTTAACAAAAGGAAATCTGAATAGAATGCAGGGTCAGAGGAGGGAGAGATTCTTCTTGTGTCATTGGCTTTCAGAAGCCTTGGTACTTAACTTGGATCTTAAAGATGTGTGGAACATAGATGCTTTTAATGTATCTCCAACTGCATGGAGCTCCATCATACGATCAAAACTGTTGCCCAGTAGATGGTGACATTTTGTTTTTTGCCTTACCACACACAGCACATTGTGTGTGTGTGTGTGTGTGTGTTTGTGAGTGTGTGTGTATGTGTGTGTGCTATTATAATAGCTAGCCATGTTTACTTATCTGATTCCCACTTTTTGGTTCTTTCCACATCCTTCCTTTTCCTACTGTACTCGCATTGCCATTCCCAGTGGCAAGAGTACAAGGGTCTTCCATTAGCAGAACCGCCCCTTTCCCCCAGCACAGACTTCTACTGATTTGTCTCCTAGTGATGGTGACGGCGTGCAACAGAACTGCTTGTCCACAGGTGGGCCACATGATGGGGTGGGCTTTGAGGTGGTTAGTGGTTTAACCACAGCTGCTTCTTCCCGATAGAACACCATGACCTTGGCCCCATTCACACAGGAAATTGCGGTGCTAATGAGCTCCATCCATGCTGTGACCAGTACCCATCAGTGAATCTGCAGGGCTCTCTACACCTATAGGAGAGTGAGCCCCAAGGAACAACGTAGTCTCACAGAGTCCGGAAAGTGCTAACTCCAGCTGCCTTGTTGATTTTAAAGAAATACAGATGGGCACAGGTTTTTCCTGTTCATTTATAGACTATACCAGACATAAACAGGGATGGAAAGGAAACTGTGTTTGGGTTACACTAAGCCTTGTGACTCAGTCATCTTACTGTATAGTGGTGTCAAAGGATGTGTAATGCCTCTAGTTCTAGTTCAAGTTCAAGTTTTAGTGAGTTTTTTTTGGGGGGGGTTGTTGTTGGGTTTTCTTTTTTTGCCTGAAGTCTCAAATTTGACTGTTTGCAAAAATAGGTGAATTCAATTCCATCACTTCTACAAAGAATTTCTATTTTGAGAAACGTAACCAGCTCAGCTTTATACTCTTCCAAGATGCACCACTACCTTCTGTGACCCTAAAGGAAATGGAATGAACTCTCCTAACCTCCTATCTGTAAGATGGAAAATCAATTCTCTCATTTCTTATGTTAGCATAAAGCTCTACCACATGCAGGCTATGTCTACTCATTCAGATTAGAAACAAAGAACCTGGTGGCTGGTTACATTATGCTTGGTGTGTACCGATTACAGGAAATGAACAGAGCAGAACAGAGTTCATCAGGGATAAATTGTCTGTAATGCTTTCATACACACCAGAGAAATTAATAGTCTTATTCATTTGTCCAAAATCTTTTCATCGACAAATAAAAACTGTATGTGGGGGCCGGGGATTTAGCTCAGCGGTTCGGTGGCCTGCTTTGAAAGTGCAAGGACCCGAGTTCAATCCCCAGTACAAAAAAAAAAAAAAATTGTATGTGATTATAGGGTACAACACCACACACATATATAAATGTACCATCAAGTACTTGTTATTCATTGAGTGTAATAAGCACGTTACATACATTATCTCCTCTCAGGATGCTAGAGAATGGGTGTTATCAGCACTGTTTTATAAGCGAGGTGATAGGCCCAGGAAACTGAGGGACTTTTCCAAGGCATCAGTGCTGAGCTCTGAATCCACGCATTTCAGAAGCCCATGCTGTCCATCAACATGCTCTTCCCTTCTATCAACGGCCTAACCAAATATTGACCCTTCAAGGTCTGTATTTAGTTTCCAACAAGGCATTTTTGATCAAGGAGATAGTGCCTAGAAGACGTTGCATCCTAGAAGGCAACAGATGTGAGTAAACACTTACCTGTTGGTGAGCTGAACTATATTGAAGAACAAGCAGTGTGATCAAGAAAGAGCTCGGTACTGAGCACATGCCGCAGGAAGCGTCCTGAACTTGTTACTTAATGTTTGTCAAAAGCATGTTTTGAAACCAAAGATTCAACTTTTCCTTCTTCTAACCATCATGAGGTACTGCAAAGGTATTTTCTTGTAACACCTAAGGGAAGTTATTGCCCTGGGAAATTAATAGTTATTTAACACTGATGGGGAAAAAGATAAATATGTCAAATTTAGACTACATCAAAGATGGGCAGATGCATCCCTCCTGGAACTCAGTGGTGGAGAACAAAAAAATCTCTACACTGAGTACCCAGACACATTTGCATTTTGATATTTGCAGTATTTCACGCTCCATTTAACAACTGGACTGCATTACAATCTATGTTCCAGACTCGCATCTTTTAGCTGGTCAAATAAATGCATTCATGAACTTCAGGAACACAAACAGGAAATTGATTTATATTGAGAGGCAACTAAGGATTAGAAAAAAATTCAGGAATCAAGAAGAGAATTGACATGTGGGAAGAAAACAAGAATAGGATTACAAGGAAGACTGAAAAACAATGTGTAGAATAAAGGTTAATAAGTAACTTGGTATGTGTTAGCACCTAAAAATATGAGTTAGAGAAGTTCTTGACTGACTGATAATTAAGGGAATAGGTTTGCCTCCTAGCTTTATCTCTGATGTTTGTGACTTTGAGACATGCAATTACTCTGGGCCTCGATGTCTTTATCTGTAAAATGGAGTCCTTGAACCACCTGTTCAACTGTTTGTCATTATCAAGATCACCACAATAAAGATTACAAAATGTTATGGAGAAATGCACTTCATACATATGAGATACAGCTCTTATTGTAAGCTACACTATTTTCACTTTCAGTTTCTTCTAACTAGAGAGTGCTAAAGCAATATTGTAGGACAAATCTGCAGGTACTCATCAAAGTTCCCTGTTTTGGATGAATTCTTTCCTTGTCTTTTATAACTTCTTATCTGGAATACATAAGAAATCACAAGTTTATTAGTTACTCCAAGGTTTATATATGAATATTGAACTGCAACACTTATCTAAATTTAGGGTCTTAAATTTAGGATTTATTTCAAAGCATATGGGTTATGGCAATAGGAAGGAAGTTGGATATATTATGTGTAGGCACAATTTTTATGATTAAATTTAGTCCTTGTTATTTACAATGTAAATATAATAAGGGCACTGAGGAAGAAGAAGGTTGAGAATATTAACTCATTAGTGTAGGAAAACAAGGAGGATTGCTAGATGATTGTTATGCTAACTTAGCACAAGAAGTTTACAATATAGGAAGATTCAGACCACTCCAAGTTCTTCGGGGACTCACAAAAGACTGTTCGAAAACAATAGCAGTCTGCAAATGAGAGGTTTTTTTTTCCCCGTGGATGCTATACAGTGTTTTGTTATTGACTTACTATTCCAAGGACACAACGTTCCCCAGATGGACTGGTGGAATACTGTGAGGTGGAAATTTCCCAGTGCAGTGTTACTGTTTAGACAGTGTCTGCAGCCTCTTGAAATGCTCTAGGCTGAGGCATGTGACTCAGGGCTGGCCCTTCACCCCACTGAAGTCTCTTTGCCAGTGATTTCTTTATAGGGTACTTAGTCACTTGGGTTTCTCCAATCAGAATGAAGCCAGGACTTAAGTAGGAAGTGGCAGGAAGATATTTTTCTCCAGAGATTGCTATCAGAAAGCATGAAATGAGCCTGGAATTGCCAGACACCACTGTGTAGCACCTCAAACAAAACCCACATTGTAAGAGGCAGAACTAAGGTGAAGAAAAATGGAATTTTGAAGGTGGTGTTAGAGCCACTAGATCCAGGCTAGATCAATCCGGCACTAGCCCTGAACTTTTTTGGGCCAAGGGATTTCCTTTTCCACCTCCTGGGCTTAGGCCAATTTGAATTCATTTTCATATTTTGCCACCAACACTGAGTTTTGATATAATGTAGAGACACAGACAGAACTCTTGGTACTGAGGCAGCAGACCTGTAAACTACAGGTGGTCCTGCAGTGTGGTTGAGTGTGAATGTAGAGATGAGCTCCGGGTGCGATGGGGTAGAAGAGTCAGGCTGGCTCAGTCTGAGGGAGTAGCTTTCTCAGCATGGGGAGGGTGACAGTTGGTGACCAGCCCACACTCCTACTGACCACAAGACATGCGATCTCTCCTCCTCACATACTTCAAGCTAATTAATTCTAGGAGGACCTAGTGGTCTGGAAAACATTTCTGGCAACTCCTTTTCTTCTCCAATTTCCCCTCTTCTGTGCCTTTCCACTAACTGGTGGATACTGCTGAAGATTGCATAGTCTTAGTCACAGACTAAGCAAGGAAAAAATGGCACAAGGAAAGCTTTTCTCTCTTTAGGGAAGTAGCAGTTGGCATTAAGCCCACTCCACTGCAAGACTGGGTGGTGAAAATGATAGAAATAGCTAAGGCAAATACAGTCTGTTCATCGCACTGTAAGTATTTCTTATGGTTAGAGATACTCTTCAGAACCATCTATTGAAAAGCATGAGATTCCCAGGTTCATCCTGTGCCCTGCTCCACACCGCACAGCCCCTTCCACCTCTCAGCAGCAGTTTGTGTGGAGGACTTTTTCATTTATAAGGTTTGCTGGATACAGACTGGCAATATTCTGTAGTTGATGGCATTGTTAACAGCAGACTGGCAATGAGAAGGCAGAATAATGACGTAGAAAGACTCTATCCTAGGAATCAGACAGATCTCTTTTGATTTCTTACTGCGACCAATCAAGATAATTAACTTCTCTGAACGTCAATCGTTGGACTTGTAAAATGAGAACGATACTATCTCTCCCCGCCCCCGGTTTTATGTGAAAATTGAATAAGATCAAGCGTCTAGCATGTTGCTGGCCACATTTGCATCTATTATAAAATAAATGAATGGGGTCAGGGACTTAGCTCAGTGGTTCTGCCGCCTGCCTCACAAATCAAGGTCTGGAGTTCGATCCCTGGTAACAACAAACAAAAATAATAAAATAAAATAAACTAATGAACAATACATGAGTATAATCAGTGCTCACGTTCTGTTTGACTTCTTTACTCTCTCCAACCCAAATTTAGATTTTATAAATATAAACCAGACCACCACTTCTCCTTTCCCAAGATCAGTGTCCCCCAATTTACATTTTCCTGTCTGCAGAGCGTGAGGGCTAGCTTTCCTGCTGGCACTTAAAAGAAACAGAGACGAAGTGGGGCACATGTCCAGCAGGAATCAGGGGGTGGGGCACAGATTAGAGTGACAGGTGCCCAGAAGAGAAATCCTCACTGCAAGGGTGGGGGGCGCTCTACTGCAGACTGCAGTACCTTCACCATCTGGCTCAGGTGGCAGATTTTGCCTCCATTTTCTCCACCACAGTGCCTTCTGCTTCAGGGATCCTGTAACACAGCTCAGTGACCTTGCAAAGTGTCCCCCACCTAGCTCCCTGCCCCAGGCCTGTGCAAACCCTTTGAAGGCAGGGATCTGATCTTTCATTCATGGCTGCACATTGGGCCTAGACAATGCCTGGTGTAGAGGAGACACAATAGAGATTTGGGAAGCTGGGGTAAACAAATGAATACAAAGCTCTGATTGCCTTTCCTCCCACATGCACTCTCAAGGGCTCTGTCTGGGTATCTGAAAACTTGAAGGAATGGATCATAAATCTCCCTGGCAGATAATATGGCTATCCCTCACCCTCCTATCTCTGGCTACCCAGATTAAGATGCAGAGATCTTAAAACAGGCTCTAGGGATGCAGGAAGACACTTTAGATGACTGGTTGGGGGGAAAGTCAAATTGGCTCTTGGTGTCCCTTTTGCCAAAGCTAAACAGTAATCTAAAAGTTTAATTTCCAGATGGAAGTTCTACTACATTTGTATGTATATTATTAACAAACCTCTTTAAATTCTTAAGGAAAGAAACTGCCCCCCTTCCAAAAAAGTGGTAATAGCTTCAACAAGATCATTTTGTCTTTCTCCCCGAAGATATCTAGGGGTGGGCAAGGGCTGGTAAGATGGCACCCAATGGCACCCAAACCCAGCCTCTTGGCTGCTTTCTTCTCTGCCACCCTTAACATGTGGCTTCCCTCTTCATATCTTCTGAAGCTAACGGGGTCACGTCCAAGCTGGTAAAGGAGGACAGGTAAGTGCTTATTATCTGAGTATATGTCTATCAAAATATTTCCCAGAAGTCCCGTCTAAATCTTCCATTTTCTCTGGTTGGCCATCCACAGGGGATTATGGGAATAGGGTCTATACTACAAGTTTTTAGCTGGGTATGGTGCTTCATGTCTAAAATCCCAGCTACATGGGAGGCTGAGGCAGGAGGATGGCCTGAGTCACCATAGGGCAACCCCATCTCAAAAAAAAAAAAA